>NC_136860.1:7556882-7829382 GCF_951799975.1 Gobius niger | reverse complement strand
CTTCCACACGCTCTGTCCGACAAAACGCCACAATTACACAGGCACTTTCATACATTCACATCCCTCTGCTTGGTAACACTTTGGCTTATACTTTTTCACGAGCACCCGCGGCTCTTGTTAGCTTAGCTCCTTACGTAAAAGTCTGTGATTAGCATTAGCGCTACTCACAGTGAGGACTCCGTGCCATAATCCGGCCTCTCTTTTGAAATCCAGGACGTTTGTGATGGTCTCGCCTGCAAAAAAAAAAGCAGAAGCACGCGGTGACGAGGGCACGCTTCAGCTTGATACGAGGCTCCTGGGTAATGCTGACGGACAGGGGTTGAGAGGTCAGTCCACGGGGAGGGGAAGAGACTGACGGGGGCACAGCAGATTCAGAACGGCTTTATTTTGAAGAAGACGAGGCACGAAGGAACATACAGTACATTTGAAACGTATAGCAATAGTTGACCATTGTTGGGACATTATCTTAGCAGCTGCATAACTAGACATAGACCAATTCATATCCCTAACTGACCTTTTGCAAAAGGCCCGCCCCCTTGGCCAATGTTTGCTAGCTCCGTCAAGCAGAGGAGTTTATCGCGTATCATAAGTGCGTGTGAGTGACACTCTTTGGTGAAATACCAGTGCAATATCCTCCAGATCGAGGCTAAATGTGTTCCAATGTGCAATGGAGGAATATATTTAAAATATACAACAAAGAGGACACTTCACTATTGCGGCTAAAGCAACAGTGTGCTTTAGGAAATCCATGGAGCTGCCTTAAATGTCATGCTGGTCTTCTTCTTGTCACTCTACCAGTGTTGTTTATGGCAGCCCTCTTAGTTTCAGTCTTAAAGGCACTTTAGCCAACCTTATTAATAAACCTTTTTATTCAAAATTTGACCAAATAAATATTTTTCCCTTTTTTTTGGTCACATATTGACTATTTGCATTGACCATAAATTAACAAATCATAATACAATGTAAACTTAACACATCAGGCTAATTTTTCTCACAAATGACATTTACAACATACTTTAAAGGGGCTAGATGCAAGTTGGTCATTTTATACTCACTGCTGCCACCTCAGGTCTTATGCGTAACTGCACCTTCTATATTAAGCACTTCAGACCCAAATTAACACCTTTCTGAGTGACAGTGCAGGATTATAGAGGCAGTTCTGGTGAACAGGTCTGAGCTCATTCTGCACATTAGGACATGGCTGGAACATGTAGGGGGAGGAAAATACTTGGTTTTAACATTTTTAAACTCCGTATAGTCCCTTTAAAATCATTTTCAAAATGTCAGGTCTATTCACCTTATTCCGCCCCGCCCACTTTTGCCACTTTTTGCGTTGTCTCGGCACTTCCGTTGTCCAGACACTTCCGGTCGAGCGCGAAGCCCGTTCATCTTAACGGAGGACGAGGGAAAATATTCTCCGCTCAAATCTGATGTTTAGTCGATTGATTTGTGTAAAATGTCCGATGTTCATTTGCACCAACATGTCGACACTGCACCGTTTCTCTGTGCGGCCTGAAAACGGCTTTGTTTTCGAGTAGTGACTGATTTTATGCGGACTTCTCCAGCCCCATGTTAACAGATAGGAGAAAAGGGGCGGGCCCACGCGAACCTCCGGAATAAGGTGAATAGCTTTTTAGTTTCAGTCATTTCTAAATGTGACACTCACTAAGGTTTTAGTCAAGTTTTATTCTACTTTTAGTCAGTTTCATTATAAAAGTAATTATTAAGTTTTAGTATTCCCAAAAACTCATTTCGATAAGTATTGAAAATAAGTGTTGAAAAGTATTGGAAATGTGGATGAAGGTAGATTGTGTGAACATGACTTTTCCCTAAAGCGGCCGTTCTCCTCGTCCTCTGATCATCACTTTGAGATTTTTTAACGTCTTAACCCCCACCTGAACCGAGTACAGTTTGCCTTTACCCAAATCTAAAAGCTTCTCGGAAAAAGCAAAAAAAAAAAAAAAAAAACGAGGGAAAAATTAGGATGAAAATGCAACAAAAAAGGCACAAAAAAAAGCCAAAAATTGCAACAATAAAGTGACAAAGAAGCTACAAAAGAGCGACGAGAGAGAGACAAAAACGCGGCGTCAATGCAACAACAAAGGATCGGATCAGCTTGTCAAATGTCAAGAGGCTTTTAGATTTGGGTGAAGCCGAACTAGAGAGCTCAGTTAAGGCGGGGGTTAAGAGGTTACAAAAACAACACTGCGCTCCACAGGTGATCCATGGAAACTCAGTGAAGACTTGAGTCTGACCTTCAGTGTATCCACAGGCCTGAGTGAGGGAGCGGCAGTGAGCCAACATGGCGGCCTGGGACACGCTGACGCCCATGGTGCTGCCCTCTTTGCTGGTCTTGTACTGGGGCACAGGAAGGGCATGGTTAAATGACAGTCTACAGGAGCGCGGCCCCTGGGTGTGGAGGGGCCCCTCACCTCGATGTAGGCGATGTCGTTGTTGGCCTCTCTGACGGGCGGGTGCCAGTCTTTGGGGGGCTTCGCCACGTGCTTCCCGTCGGTCACGAACCACAGCAGCCGCGGCCAGCCTGGGGGACCGGACACGGGGCATTTTTAGACATCATGATGTAGCAGTCTTTTTCTTTACGATTGTTCAAAATCATTCAAACAGCTCAGAAACATAACTAGGGCTGGGGACCGTTAAACCACACCAGTCTGGCATCTGGAATATTTTCTTCCCCATTTTTTACACATTCCCTGACATTGGAGCTGAACCCGATATTGTAAATTTGCAGATATTATTGTTCTGTTTTCTGGTTCTAGACGACAAAAACATGTTTATATAGGTATTGGAAAAAAGTATCGTTCAGGCAAAGGTACGCATCAGAACTTAAAAGTGGGCAAAAGTTCAGCATCAATGAATTCCATTACACCCTTGGTTTTAATCTGGATTTTTTTCTTTTTTAAGACTTGCTGATGTTGACACAAATCCACTTTTTACAGATCTGTCACACGTACTTATGCTTTACTTCCTGGACCAACAGTACTTACTTTAATCTTTATTGAAGGGACAATGTACAGAGACATTAAGCTCAAAGCAACAGAGATGTTACAACAGAGATTAGAGCTAAATAGCTAGTTTCCATCCGCAGTCCCAGGTTACATCAAAATAAATAACAATATACAGATATATAATATATAGACACATTCACACGAGTCTGCCATACCTTTGAAAGTGGCCACCTCTCCTGTGGGGGCTTTGGGGAGGCCCTTCTGACAGGCGTCTGTGGTCAGCGCCAGACTCACGCCACAGCTGCCCAGCAAGAAGCCGATCTGCTGACTGCCCGCATCCTGGGGACATAATTTATAACTTAACATCTTAGTTTTAAAGTCAAGGTAAAACAAAAAAAAAAGAGTGGGCAAAACGTCACACATTGGACCTCATGTACAAGGTGCTAAACTTCGAGTTGCACCAAAAGATGTTTATTTTCTGACATTTTCAGTCTCATACCTCAGTGGTTCCCGACCTTTTTCCTTGTCTTTGAGCCAAACTTTGTTTTCCCAGAAGGACTTTTTTTTAAGGGGAGACACTATAGGCAAAACTCCACTTTTTCAGTTTTCAGGTTTGGGGCCAAATTGGTCTCTGAACATACAAGCTTTCACCCGGAAACAGAAAATAAGCCTAACCTTCAGAATAACATGTTTAAATATTGCGCTGATTCAATGTTTGCCCATAGACTTATTTGGGAGAATGCAATTTCAAGGGCCTTTTTCTCAAAACACATTTTTCTGTCATTGTGGCGACACTATGTCCAAATCAGTCAGACCTAAAGACTTCAAATTTTCCAGCCTTGGAATGAACAATACTTGAAAGATTTTTTCAGAGGGATTTTTTATTATTTAATCCCTAAGCCCCATTTATTGAGTTTTGAATGTCAAAAAATGAGGCGAAAATTACATTTTTACAAATTTTTCCACTAAAAAACAGCTTATTTTAAAACTAAACAAATCCCAAATCCCCTCTGAAAAAGTCTTGGTAACTCATTCATCAATAAAATGAAACCATACATTTGAATGTAGCTCTATCCTTTATTCAGATTTCGTCGCTGAAAAGATGGGAAATTTGGGACATTTTTAGGCACAAAACACCTTGTTCTTATATGAAAAGATAAAATGACAGAAATCTTGCAATGTATTTTTTTCTCACATTTATGCCAGTGATCTACAGCAAAAGTTTCAAATTGATATCTGTAAATATACATATTTTCCCTATTCACCTGCAGTGTCTCGCCTTTCCAATCCCAAGTCTGATTTACTGGGATTTGAAGCTCCAAAGACAATTGTTCTTTTTTGCCACTGATAACTATTTTTCTAAATCACAATAAGATTCAAGAGAAAAAAAAGGGGAAACTGAACAATAACTTGATTAGAAACGCTATATGTTGCAGTACAATGTGTAGTTTTTGGAGAATTGTCTTGTTTGCCCCACCCTTGAGTTAGACGAGAGCCTGTGTAGGACCACAACTGAAAGGTCCGAGGGTCCGCAGGCCAGTACAGGGTTGTGAACCACTGGATTAATAACAGTGGCTCATAAACAGAACCATTTCGTGCATGTTATAATTTGAACAAATGGATCTGTAAGGAAAAGACCGCAGGGAGAGACGGATTGTTCAGGTCAGGATTCAGAGTCAGCCTGGAGCGCTCTCTGCAGGAGGCGGAGGGAACGACGTGTGATGACACAGAACGACTTATGGTTTGGCTTTAACAATGCGGCAGTGGTGTGTCGGGAGAGGAGATGAAGGAGAGCGAAGACGTAAACACGCTCACTGCTCTGTCGTGTGCACGTGAGCTTTGCTGCGATGAGCAAACGGCTAAAAGGCACAGGAGTAAAAATAGACGGGACTGTCGCTGAATAAATGAGTTCACGTCAATAACGGCAGCTCGCAGAGTGTTTCTCTGGAAGACTGCTCGTGCAACAAAGCAGACGCATGGGAAGTGGTGGGGAAAAAATGCAAAACTGATGGAGAAATGATGGATGTTTTCATGTTTCTATGGTGAAGTAAAGTGTCTACGGCAAAGAATAGCATAAACAATAAGAAAGCTTTGACCACATGATCAGGTTAGTGGAGATGTAACATGTCATTTGAATTCAAAGGAAACACTTGCTGAAGGCTTCATGTCCACTAGGTGTCACCGCTGCTGCACTGTGATGTCAGATTACTTTGTCCTCTTAACAAATAAACTTCCACTTCTTCTTCACAACAAGGTGTTAAATTATTGCACTGTTTATGTTTCTCCATAGAATTACGTGGGAAATCGTAAAAGCAAACTCTATTTTCTCAATATTTATTTGTCTCACATTGTTGCCACCGAAATATCCACATTGTTTGCTCCTACAGACACCAAACTTTGTGATTTTATCCCTATGTAACTCCGGCCTGATTTATTGAGCTTTGAAAACCAAAAGAAACAAAAGAAAAGGTATTTTGTCACTAATAACTGTTTCAAATTCGGAAACTACACAAGATACAAACTGAGTAAACCTTTATAACTAATATATCTGCAAACCGAAAGCATAAATGGTCTTTTGGTCTTACCTTCTTGGTGAGCGGCACCTCGATGGGCACGGGCACCAGCTCAGCGAGGAGGCAGCCGTAGAAGGCCACCATGAACATGACCGGGTCACTGTTGGGGAACACCAGCGCCACCTGCAGGGGGGCACACGAGCCTGGGTTAGCTTACACTGACACAAACTTCACTGAAACAAGCCAGACAATAATCATGTTTTAACTAGTTGATCTAATAGTTTTATACCTACAGACAGGTTGTGTAGTATTAGTAGCAGAGTAGTAGTGTCAGTGATAACAGTAATTCTGCTGTACCTACAAAACATTTGAGTTGTAACAGTGGTAATGGTGCTGTATTTACAATGGCAAAAATAATGTTGCTAATGCTAGCTTTACTTGGCCGCAAAAGCATGCACGGATTTTTAAGTAGTTAAACGACTACAAAACGTAAACAATGACATGTGCCGTTTACAAGTATAGTTTACAAGGGCCCAGGGAATTTTATTAAAGAGACGATTTTGGCTTTTCCTAGTAGCATTTCTACCAGTGGAATTCTTTATTGTTACAATTAGGCCTATGTTTATGCATACAAAGTTTTTTTCTTCCTCCTTGAAAACTTCATTAATTTGTTTATCTGTATTATTTGGCTTCTTCACTCGATTCACTTTGCATTTGCTCAAGTATCACATCTTGGAAAATATACACTCAAATTGATTTGGTGATAAATATCTTATAAAACATTTCTATCCTCAGTTGAAGTCATGCTTGCAAATCTGTAAATTGACCAGGACGGGACTGTTATTTCTGGTGCTCGTACAGCCTATGCAGCTCATGCACAAGCTTCCATTTAGGCTGTAGTTACGCGTTTGGCCTGAGGGGGCAATCACGAGTACAGAACTGGCAAACTACACATAGCCCCTTAAACAGCATTTCAAAAACTAAAATACAAAACCTTTCGGTGATCCAATCATAATTTCTATTCCAGCCTTGCTATCAAACTAACTCAGTGGTTAAATTCTCCAGGTTCTGAGCTTCCAATTTGGGTGCCCATATTCAAGTTGTGCTTTTAAAACAGAGCCAAAACAGTATTTATTCCAGTATCGGTAGCGAAATCAGATACCAGGATGCCTCTCTAGACATGATACAGTATCTGCTGCTGTGGTTTTTAAAGGGGCTTAAAATACTTTAATCATAATTTTAGGTTTAATTCTACTTGAGCAGTGATAATGAATTTTGAAATTTGGAGGATAAATGGCTTGAATTTGTAGTACATTTTAGAAAATGTACATGACATCTTTGATGCGTTGGTTTATTTATGGTTTTTGTTCTGTAGTGGGTGGTAAAAGAGATGCAGGGGCCACACTCACCCTGTCCCCTGGCACTAGCAGAGGCTCGCTCCTGGAGCTCAGCTTGTTCAGCAGAGTGTAGGCCAGCTTCTGACTGCGCGTCCACAGTTTACCTGCACCACAGAACATGGAAATATCACCACGGGAAATATTAGTAATATGAGACAGTTCAGGGTAATTGGGATTATAGAATGAAAAAAAAAAACATTGAAATAAATATTAAAACCCCAGATATTGCAGGTTTTGTTTAAGTGTTATAAAACGGTATTTAAAAAGGAATTCTGAGACATTCCAGGTAGATCAATCAGCAAAGTCCGACAAATCGAAACAATAGAAACAAACAAACAAATAAGGTTTAGTACAAATCCCTGTCAACAGCTGTCACACAATGTCCAATTCAAGTTTTAGACAAGACTGTAAGCGATTTTTGACACCTGTGCACTGTTTCCTGTTACCGCCCACTTTGCAATGTCATTCGGACAGACATTCATCGGACGTCAACATTTTGGGACCCCTTGATATAAATGACCAGAGTTGTTCCTTGTAGAAAATCAAATGTATGTGGATTTTGTATTTCAGGATTTATACAGGGAGCGGCAAGTAAAATGTGATGTTTTTTAATGCCAAAAATACAAATATTTTAATGCCACAAAGGCAAAAGATCGGTGCATATTTCATTTCATAGTCAACATTTTGGATCATACTGTTACCAGCGACACAAAACCTGCTCCTGATGACCAGCTCAACACAGAGACATTTTTTTTTTGCAATGGACAATCAAAAAATGGATTATAGACTATTTAAATCTCATATTTGGCTGTTTTTAGTCGACATCTCCATGGAGACGAGCTGGAGAGGTCCCGCTCCAAGTAAAGTTTACAGTCATGTCTGAGGAGAGGCGAGCCGCTCACAATTTCAAGAATAAAAATAACTGTAATCAAATAAAGGTTTGGATTTTATTCTATATATTGCAGAAGCTTTAAGATTTTTAAGACATTCCATGACAGAGAGGAATAAGGGTAAATCTGTATATTCAAAAAAATGGGCAAAAACAATTTTAGCCAAGACTACTTTCGTTTAGACCACAACTTAAGCAGAAAAAACAATTGAGCAAGGTCATTATATTCCATGAGTTTTAGTTTCAATCCAATTCAATGCTTTTTAACGACATTAAAAGGCCTATATTTTGTCACGATTCATTTAATGACTTTGAGTGCCCCTCGGAAACCCTGTATTTGGATATTTCTGATGAATATGCACAGACTAATCTAAAAACTGCTCTTTCTGCACATCTGGGTTTATAGCATAATCTAGAATAGTGCTGAGCGATGAGGGAAAAACCTCTGCTGGACCTACCATACGTGAGCGTGTAGACCGACTTGCCCGCCGTGTCCAGTGCGGTCAGACACGGGGCTTTGGGCTGCGAGGTGCCCCATCTCTGCAGCGCCGCCGTCAGGGAGGGGGCCCAGCCGCTGCCCACTCCCAGAGCCTCCCCCTCCAGCGGGCTCGTCTGCTGCCCCTCCGGCCTGGGCTGGTTCGGGTCCACCTGCTGGACTGGAGATACAAACACGTGCACTGTTAGCAACGCTTTCAACCACGGGTTCGACAGGAGAGAGGAGCTCGTGACGCTGTAAAAGAGAGCTTTGGTTAAAGGACGAATGTGACGATGATATGTGGGCATGAATATGACAGAAATAGGAATACATTGATTACTCACCCTTTTAATACCACAATAACCAAAATGTTGCAAGTTCCGTCACTCGGTCCGACAACAAATTACCAACCGCTGCTTCCCCTCTACACTAAAATCTATACTAGACGTCAGTGCAACCAGTTTTCTATTAAGATATATATTTTGTTTGTCTATGTTTTTATATGTGATGTTCATCTGACCAGAGAATACATGGAGCACTATAAAGAGGGAGTCTTACGCCTTTTCCTGGTATTTGGTCACAATCTGAAACACATGTTGATCATTATCTTACACTTCGTTGGTTGGAAAATGCAATATTGATCTAATCCACAAAATCTGCAGCAGCTTCACTTCCCGATTTATCGAGAGCTCCATCCCTAAGCCCCTCCTTCCCATCACTCCTAGCTATACAATACAATAAAAGCAAAAAAACAAACAAACAAAAAGGCCCGTGTCCTCGGCGATGGAGGATTAAGCTTTGCCGGGGATCGAGATACAAGGAAAGTATCTCCTGGTAGTTTAGGCCTCAGCAGTGGAAACAGAAGAAGCTTTTGCAGCGGTTCTCCAGGTATAGGAACAACAAAAGTCAGTTTTGCTTAATAACCAAAATTAAGCCACTATTCACTATGCTTTCACTTTCAATTAGAAAGTATTAGTCTATGGTTTTCAGGATATATATAAAAAAAACAAAAAAACGTTTAGATTAAGTACCAGAAAGCTGCATAATAAAACAAAAAATTGACAATGGTCTAAAACTTCGAAGGTGCGTCATTTCTACCTAGATTTTTCGTTGTTCTTAGCCCAACACGTTTGCTTTTACCCCGTTCCGCCTGTTTTCTCTGCAGCCGGCGCTTCGGAAGGACCGGCCCATGCTCTCATGTTCCCGCTGAGTGTTCATTCTCGCTCCGCTTGTCCTGCCCAGACTCATGCCGAGCTCTGGAGCGGGGGAAATGTTTGGACAGGGCAGGACCTTCTGTTTCCGGAACACTCCGCCTGACCACAGGACGCACCTGGCACGCTCCCCTCATCCGCTCACCCAGATCTGGGATAGCAAGGGGAACGTGCTGTACCAACTCTCCTGACAACTTTCTATAGTAAAGGAAAGAGACAATCGTCGTCACTAAAAGAAATGGACAAACCAGTAAATCTCAAACAGATATTACACTATGCTGTTCCTGACAGGTCGTCCCGAGGCATTGGTTAAAGGATGGGTCAAGTGCAGGGGAACAGAGACAATTAAGTCAAATAAAACCACTGATACTGCTAATCCGTCCTGTGGTGTGCCTTAGGGCTCAATCTTGGGGCCAGCCATGTTCATTGTGTCTTTCCTCTTAGTCAGATCATTCAGCAGTTTAGTTAAATTTGATAAAACAAAACCACTGATATGGCCAATCTGAATTGCGGTGTGCCTCAGGGCTCAATCTTGGGGCTGCTCCTGTTCATTGTGTACATCTTGCCCCTTAGCCAGATCACTCACAAGTTTAGTTAAGTCTACTAAAACAAAACCATTGATACTGCCAGTCCGCTGTGTGTTGTGCCTCAGGGCTTAATCTTGGGGCCACCACTGTTCTTTTTGTACATCTTTCCTCGTAGAAAAATTATTCAGAAGTTTAGTTGGGTCCACTAAAAACGAAACCATTGATAATGATGATCCGCCATTATTTGGTGTGCCTTAGGATTCAGTCTTGGGGCTGCCCCTGTTCTTTCTTTAAAGCCAGCTAATTCTGCAGTTCAGCATATTCATTTGCCGATGATACAAACTGAGTTTCTTGGTCAATTTAACCACTGTTTAAACAAAACAGCTTCCACTTGAAATCCAGCAAGTGTTATTGAGTGTATTTCGTGCTACGACATAAAAAAAAGAAATAAAAAAGGGCTAAAAATGTACTTTGACTTGCTGATTGTCTACAGGCCAGTGTTTCGGCGGACTGGCCTATAAGCGCAGCATGAGCACTGTCAATAACACACTGTTGTCAACTTAGTGCGAGTTGAAAATAGCTAAACAACAATACATTTTTACTGGTTGCACTGATTAATAATGATTGACAAAACTATTTGTTCTACTACTCTTCTTACCATCCAAAAGATCCTCAAAATCATCAACAAAGAAGTCCGGTAATGGTGGGCGTTTGGGCCTCTTCAGAGTGTTGAGCAGCTGTTGGATTTTGGACGAGACACGACTGTTGACTGGGACACCTACACAATGAGAGCGGAGGGGATGAGGGACAAAGCCGCAACACACAAATGTGGATCAGAATACAAAAGTAAAGAAAAACCATGAGAGGACCAAGGGAGCAGATGAGGAGGACGTGGGGTGACGTAGGGTTGGAGAATTCTGGAAAATGTCTAATTGCAATTTTTCTCACAAATATTGCAATTGTGGTTATTGAAAAAATGACTATGTCAGGATCGCTGTGAACAAGGCACGCCACTCCTGGACAAACCTTTGGTGCGAGCATTATTGTCATATTTTCAAAGCTGGTAACACATTTGTCTGAAATGCAGCGTTCCATTTGTCCACAGAGGTCTGAATTGGATCTGGAATTGAACTTTTATCAGGGCTACTGTGCTCCAGCTGTCAAGTGGGAAAATACACAGACATGGACTTATATAGTTATTTTTGAATTAAATGTTTTAATTAATTGAAAATGTAAAGACAATTTCAAATGCAGAGGTTCAGCACATGAAGAGCAATAGTGTTTAAACAAGGGTTAACTTGGTCTGCTCAACAATTGCGAAATATATTATATTATTACTATATTAAATATATTATTTTTCTGTTTTTGTTAATTTGATTCTTAAACTCTAGCACGGCAAGATTTGTGACTTCACAAACTCCCCAAAATCCTTCTTGTTCAGATCAAGGAGACCGCACAACTGGTGGGAGGAGCCAATTGCGTTTCAGTATAGCCATGAGTAGACAACAAGCTCTTTACTGAAACAACAGGGTGACATGGAAAAAATGCAAGAGATGGTGCTACTTAGTAATACAAAGATTTTTTTTTTTAACACTGTGGGCCCGATCTTCCGCCTGGTGCAACAACAGAGTTGGTCCAGACGAAGCTAATATCTTGCACACCTGCTACATCAGTGTTGGCGATCTGTGGCTAAAGGGCGTCGTTTTGGCTTTGCTTCCAGATAGGGCTGTGACTGACTAATACAATCAAATGCAAAAGCTCGGCTAAAAGCCTATCGTCTTTCCGAGCGATTTCAGCAGAAACTACTCCACAATAATATTATAGTATTAATGCTAATGTTTGTACTAAAATATCAACTGTGTTAGAGAGAACTGACTTTTCATGCAGGAACTGAGCGTTCTTTTTGAAATTCAAAAGCTGAATTAAAAACAAAATCCAACCTACAAGGACAAGTGGAACGCAGCATTGTCACAAAGTGAACAGAGGTTGGCAAAGGGCATGGGCTATGCCGTTCCCTCTCGGCTGTGAAAAGAAACAATGCGTTTAAGACCCTGAAATCTTATAGGAAAAAGCCATTACAATATTGTCAGACTTTACGTTGCGGTATCCAAAAAAAGGCGGACTTTCTTATAAAGCTACTGTTGACTTTTTAGGAGCATGTTTTGAAATCCACTCGTACCACGGCCCGTTCCATCCTCTGCTCATTAGTGTCACTGAAGTCATCACACAGTCGGCGGGTGTATTTTTAAGTCGGGCTTGAAAATAGAGCCTCAGTTACCATGGCAACAATGGGGTCAGCCCGGCACAGTTCCAGAGTATGAGCAGACTGCTGTCATTACCCCATTTGGATCCTCACCCGATTTGAACTCATGGTGATAGGCAACCAATTGTTTGTACCCTCTCAAACATGTTCTCCTTTCCCTGTAGCCATCTCCAACTCATTTCTAGCTCTCTAAAAGCATTCAGCGGATCCGGATTCTTCACATGCTTGAATTTACGTGCATGTCTTACAACTTAGTGTCAAAAACTGACAAAAAAAAGGTATTTCCAAACATTTCACCGAACAGAGGAGTGAGGGGAAAATTTCAGCAAAACCGGCAGTTGGGGACTGGTATTTTCTATGAACTCATGAAGAAAGCCAAGCCATGTCATTCTTGTGAAATAAACTAAGATTTAATGCCAGTGGGACGCAAATGTAGATCTTTCTAATGACATTTAGAGCCTTATTTTGTAAATCTTTCCTTTTCAGATCATTCAGCAGTTAAGTACGCAAAAACAAAACCACTGATATTGCCAATCTACACTGTGGTGCGCCTCAGGGATCAGTCTTGGGGCCGAACTGTTTATTTTAATTAATTTAACTTGACCTTTGATTAACCAGGGAGGTTTGGCGGAGATTAACCACCTCTTTTGCAGAGGAGTCCTACGCCCAGAGGGGAGCCTATTGTACATAATTTAGTGGTGGCAGAAACCAAAGAAGAGATGTCCATTCTCCCGTTCTGGCCGGGAAACCACCGTATTTGACATCTCTTTACCACCATTCTCCTTTATTAGTATTATCCCGTAAATCTTTCGTACTACATTAAAAACAAAAACAAAACCACTAGCTATAGCACAACTGTCAAGTCTATCATTTTGACCAGGAAAACGTCCCTAATTTTAAAATCCATGAACCTGGAGGAAACTATGCACAGTGAGAACATGGAAACTTCACAGACACCGGCCAGTCTGCGAATCAAACCCGGGACCCTCTTGTTGTCTTTACTTTGTGAGAGTGGTCTTTTTGTTCTGTAACACACGAAAAAAGTGAAGTCATGGGCCTTTAAAAACAGCTACAACTGGCAGGCGTACCTGAGCACGAGCCCTTTTGAAAACGGTCGAAAGCATCAAAGAGATGCACAAGATCCACACAGGCCAATAAACCGGGACATGAAAACAAACATGGGAACTATGGGACTTTGGTCTCACCATCAGCAGTCTCCATGACGACATGGTTGTTGCTGCGGGAGACGCCTCGCACTGACAACACCTGAGCACGCTCGTTGTGGAGGGAGGAGCGCTCGGACAGCCCGGTCACATCAGGAGGCGCACAGGGGGGCTCTGCAGAGAGGGACAACAGCCGCTCAAATTTAATGCTTTTTAATGTCATTTTAATGCCTATATATTGAATTAACATACATACATAATTACATTATATTACATAATGAAGGGAAATTTTTTATATTCAAAACCAAATTGGACACGACAGGCAACTTTGGAGCAAAAGTGTGTCAAATTTGCAGCTGAATTAGTTTTAGACTATATTTTTTTGTATAGAGTTCAGGACTATGATGTCATATCGCTAAGCATCATGGGATTAGCAGCAATAATAAACTAATGGAGATTTTAACAAGTAACAGAATTATTCCACGGCTTTTTCTCCACTTTTATGCTGTTTTTTGGCTAATGTTAGTCTATGGAAAATGTGTGCCAGCACCAGCAATCAAGGCGGATCTCCATGGTAACAGTGAATTTTTCCTTACTCTATTATAGACGAACGTATGCAGTAAAAATAGTTCAGTAATGTCATTGAGTGAGTCCTGTCTCTAAAATAAAATGATATGTTTTAAGAAATATAGATTTAGTGCTAGTTTGAATCCAGTTGAATGCCTTTGATGACCTCAATGTTCTTTCAAATAATGACTTTTAATTATCTTTAAAGTCCCGTGAAGACCCTGCACTCAATATGTTATATCCCCTTCAGTTACTAGCACTGATGTCCAACAGTAGCTACAGTACATCCACAAAGCCAGAGTCAGCAGTTTGTTTTGATGTTTAAAATTAGAACTGATCAAAGCTTCGAGTCGTGACTTACCGATGTGCGCGTGGGCCATGAGATCTGCCAGCGCTGCGGCCGTGGCGTTGGCGTTGAGTGCACTGTGGGGGGCGCTGTTCCTGCCCCCGGGGTGAGAGGACGTAGAAGAGGCCGACGAGGACGTGGAGGAGCCCTGGATGACGCGGTTAAACCAGTGCTCCACCGTGGGATGAGAGTGGGAGTGGCTCTGGTACGGGGTGGAGGTGAGGCGGCCATGGCGACGCAGGGAGCCCTCGTCCTCAGAGGCGGAGGAGGTGTCTGGGGAGAGGGAGAGAGGTTAGAAATCCTAAAAAAACAATTGATCCTAGAGCCTCATAAAATTCCCATATGGCCATAACAAAAGCAAATTTCCATGTGTTTCCATCAAAGAGTTTTGGCGAATGATGGCGGTGGTTTCCTGGTTACAGCAGTCAGCTGAATGGCCCAATTTCAGCACTTACTGGGCAGAGGGCGCACTGTACATGTGATTTAGCTCTCAGGCAGTTTTTTTATTACTGCAATGTCAGTTCAGTAATATTCATCCATTTATTTATTTATTTAAACGTGTAGACAAGCCACACCGGATTGTAGCCATGGGCTAATTTCCATCCATCGCCCCCCATGCACACTCTCAAACACACTCTCATTCATTCGGGCCTAGTGTAAACCGAAGTACTTGAAGGAAACCTACGCAGACACGGGGACAACATGCAAACTCCACACAGAAAGGGCCTGTCCAGGTGGGAATCGAACCTGAGACCTTCTAGCTGTGAAGCGCTAAGCGCTGCACCACTGTGCTGCCCATATCAGCTTTTCTTCCAGATAAAATGTTATATGCTGCACCTTTAATCAACATCTACCTCTGTGCTAATCCTGTTAGCCTAACATTCTGAACAATGATCAAGATGAATCCAGATGAAACATTAAAAAGAGAGACTTACAGGTCCATGGCAATTTTTTTCAATTTAAACGATTTAAAAATGTACTGCATATGCAACTTTTTTATGTGAATGTTATGTTTGACAATTGTTTGTAAGGTTTTTACCCCTGAGGGTTACCTGGCAAGAGCCAGACTGATAACCCAGAGCCAATAACATTTGCACTGACATCAATCTGGGACAGAGCCGACAGGAATCACTCGGGGAGAGGTGGCACGTTTGGAGCAGCATTTGTGCTGATTGGATCAAGAGCACCACAAATCCATTCAAAGTTTAGTTTTGAACAAAGGTTAACTGTGTTTGTGTGATAAGTTGCAGCACCTCGTGTTTATTTGGAATCGCAGCGTTGTTCATTTTTGTCTGTTTTGCCAGAACCAAATTGGGTTCTGTCCGAATGGTGAAGGCGGGAGCGGTTCAAGATGGATTCTTGTGTGTTTGTAAACTCACAAATACAGCAAGAATTCAGCTCGCTAGTAAAGTAACACTGACGGACGCTCTCACCAGAAAACCTATAAAACAACTGTAGGCCATACCGTAACACCAGGAAGCCTGGGTGAATGTAGTGAGTGAGTGAGTGAGTGAGTGAGTGAGTGAGTGAGTGAGTGAGTGAGTGAGTGAGTGAGTGAGTGAGTGGGTGGGTGGGTGGTGGTGTGAGGGGCCAATGCCACAGATTGACAGCCTCGCTACTGTCAGTCTACCCTAGGGCAGCTGTGGCTACAAGAGTAGCTTACCACCACCAAGTATGGAGTGAATGAATAATGGCATGTAAAGCGTTTTTCAGTGTCCAGAAAAGCGCTATATAAAACTAATGCATTACTATTATTATTAATCTATCCTGGAGCGTTGTAGACACTGTGATACTCAAACAGCCACTGGGTCATTACAAGGTCAAATATGCACAAATATCAACTTTTGTTTTCTTATAAAAAGTTGCACAATGCATTAAGAAATATCAAGATAAATTCAACGTTAAGAAACCACATTTTTCAATTTGCCAAAGCTGGACCCCTTTGGTGACGGTGGTTCCTGACGCCATACCAGCCTTTTGGACTTTTCCACTCTTATAGCAGGAAACACTAATCAAAAGAGAAGTCCAGTCTTTCGCTTTCCTCCTGTTTGCTTGAAAATCCATCGCCTGGCTTGATATTTGCTTAAGTCTGAAGAAGCTCTCGCTCTCCGTCATTATCTTAAGCCCCTGCAGCGGAGTGTGTCTGTGGGAGAAACTGTCAAGCAGAACTGGACATATATCTACACCAGCTTTGACTCTAACAAGCTTAAATTTAACTTCTCGACAAACCAGCGCTCGCTGGGCCTCTCAGGGGAGCCGAGGGCATTCGCTATTCTGTTTGGTGCGCTTTCCCCCGCTCGCCGCCAATAAATCACACCAGCGGCGGGGTAAAGAAAGGGTCAGGCTGCGAGGGAGAGCGAGAACTAACTAGGGTTAGGTAAAAAGAGAAGTCAAATCAACTCATGCTAGTTTTGTCTGTTGAGTCGATGACCATTAAACCTATTTAAACATATTGTGGGCGTCGACTTGCATAGGAACAATACAACATCTCCAATGGAGACCACGATCCAAAAGTGCATCGCAGACCTGTTTTCAGAAGACTCCAACAAAAAGGTCGTGGCCCTTCCTCTCTCGCTATTTTCCCAACAAGGACTAGCAATGTGTTGCACAAATCAACGAATAGTTCAAGAAAAGAAAACATTACGAAGGATTTAAATACGTGACTGTAGGAAACGTGTTTGTTGAGGTAGGACTTCTTTATCTCAGAGCTAACACCGAGTAAAACAAACAACACAAATTAAACAACTAAAAAGCATTTATACTAAAGAAAGGCCCAATATTTTTTAAGCGGCTCGTTCAAGATCTTGGCACCATTTTAATTCTTATTTAGTGTTCGACTCTGGACCATCTCCATGGATGGAACATATATGTAACCATGGAGACAGTTCCATCAAAAGAGAAAACCGACCAGAAACCACCCATCGAGCCATCGGGTCACTAAAAGGTCAAACACACATTCACATCAAGTGCTTAACTTGAAATCAACTTTGTTCTAATTACAATCAACAATCAAAGTAAAATATCTCTATACTGTATATAGAGCACGATCACATCGTGGTGGGGATTAGTTCTGCTCCCTCTGCTTTAGCAAATCATTCAAATTGGTGGATCTTACAGAGGTTTTACCACGATCTCATCGCGATCTAACATGTATCGCGATACTCAGGACCAGATACGCTAAGTATGGCAACACAATACATTATAGTGCACATTTGTGATTTTTCATCATCAACATTTTACCCCGAATTTATTAAATAAAGTAAACGCAAGCTGAGTTTCCAAAATGCATAAATTAGATAAAAATCAGTTTGATACTGATTTACATTGAAAAGCACAAATGGCAGAAGAATATTTTGTTTAAACCGATCAGCACCAAATCTGGATTCAACAACCATCCTTAAATCAAAAACATGTAAATAAATATATTTATTCTATAGCTAAACTGAATATCAAAACTATTGCGACGTATCACAACTAAGTATTGCAATATATTGCAAACCGACATTTTGTTCCAGACCTACATTCTACATTCATAAACAAAATAGAATGAATGGCAAGGCATTACAATGTCCTCTGCCCTGTGTCTCCAAAGGCGCTTTCATCTGTAAAACCCCGAGGTTAACAGCTCTATTAGGGTGACCAGATGTCCCAGTTTTACCCGAGCTCTGTCTCAGGTGTCGCGGTTTTTCGGCAGTACCATGACCTTTTTTTTTCTTACCTCAATACTGAAATAATCCACTTAATTGACATTAGACTTTTAGAAAAACATGGTTAAAGGGATACAAAATGCATGTGATGTTTGTAGTAGTTTTGTAGTAGTTTCAAGGGCAGCTTTATAAGTGGAGATATTTGCAGCATTCGGAAAGGTCATCTCAAGACATTGTTCAATCTGATTACGCTTGTATTATGCAGCACACGTGGGACTGAGAACAACATCGGGGCCGGGGCTGCTTTCGCCAAACAAAGAGCTCATTCAGGCGTCAAGAAGGACGTTGTTTCTCCATAAACGTACAAACTGTGACTGTTGTTTTCCTGGGAAACTTTGTCATATTTCATCTGGTTGGCCTCACCTGGGGGGGTGCATGCCTCCACTGAGGACTGCACTAGCACCGAGCGTCTCTTCGAGGGCATGGGCATCTTCCTCTCCTTGTACTTGGCCAGTGCAGCTTGGACCGCTTCGGTGTGCAAATCTACAAGAACATAGACAAGAGCAAAAGCATCACTGTTGTGGTTTATGAATTCATTTCTCAAGCAGGAAGCAATTAAAATTTCAATTCATGGGTTTCAGTTACATTACTCTTCCTATCACAGTTGTGCTCAGAAGAAAAAAACAATGTTTTGGCCGTTTTTCAGAGAATTTGAATGATAACACAAACGTTTTTTCCACTCATAGTTAGTGGTTGTGTGAAGCCATTTATGGTTCCAAACATAAGACAAAAGAAACTGCCAAAATGATCCTGATCAAAAGTTACATACCCTGGTGATCTTGGCCAGATAATATCCACACAAGTGGACACAAAGGGGTTTGAATGGCTGCTAAAGATAATCATCCTCACCTTTGACCTGTGTTTGTAACTCCTGACAGACCCTTGCATCTTGCAGGAACATCCCGTTTAGAGATCTCCCCAGAGATGCTCAATGATATTGAGGTCAGGAGATGGACACTCCAGAACCTTTATTCTGCTGTAGCCAATGAGACGTCGACATGGCCTTGTGCTTTGGATCGTTGTCATGTTGGAAGTGTGATCCGATGCGTCCCATGTGAAGCTTTCAGGCTGATGAGTGACACTTTTCCTCCCGTATTCTTTAATAACTGCATTCATCCTTAATCAGTTTTGACCAAGTTTCCTGTAACTCACACATCTCCAAAACATCTGTGATCCACCTCCTTCACTGTAGGAATGGTCAACGTTCATCAATGGCAGTGTTGATCCTCCAAATGTAACGTTTATGGTTATGGCCAAAAAGTTCCATTTTGGTTTTATCATTCCAAATGACATTGCGTCAGAAATGTTGAGGCTTGTCTCTGTGCTGTTTGGCATAATTGCAAGCGGATACTTTGTGGCATTTGCTTTCTTCTGGCGTCTTGGCCATGGAGCCCATTTTTCATCAAGTGCCTTCTTATTGTGCATCTCGTAACAGCTACACAACTTGTTTTTGTGAGTTTTGTATTTCAGCTAGAGTTTTCTCTTGGATATCTTTTATAACCCTTTCCCAGTTTATAGAGTTCCACTATCTTTTCCTTCAGATTCTTTGACAATTCTTTTGTTTTCCTCATGACTCAGAAACCAGCTACACCAATGCAGCACTGGATGAAAGATTTTGGTAGTTTCTTTTTTCACTATAGTTAAACACATTGAGGCCGCGCTGTGTTTGGGATTTAGCTGGTGAGTGCCAACAATCCAGACCATTTTTCATGATGTTTGTAGTACCACAGCACATTCTAAGTTATAGCTATGGACACATGCTATGGCTCGTTTGAAAGGGGAGACGCGAAGCTCTCCGTGGGTGAAAAATGTTTAATTCTACGTGCCTCGGTTCCTGAGAAATCCTAAGCTAAACAGAGGCTAGTTTTGATCAAAATCAAAGTTTTTTTTCCCCAGAAACGAAGATATTGTGCGTTTTATGAAACATGCGCCATTTGAGCCTGTCACGCTTCTGATACTTACCTCCCCTGATTTTGGTCTGACGAAAACGCAGACACTGTAGCATCTTTCTCCTTAACTTTTTCATTTTCTCTTCCAGACGTGAAACTTCAGAGAAAGGCTTGATGGGACATAGGAACAGAGCTGCTATTCACCTGAAGTGCATGACTGGACAGAAACGCAGCAATAACATTCAAGTGCCGCGTTGTGATGAAATGCCCAGATGAAAGGTCCAGCTCGTGACTTTTCACAAGTTTTTGATCGATTTATTTCACTTCTGTTCATCACAGAGCTCCCAATATCACACATAAGGTGTATTACAGTGTCTAGTTTTGTAATAAAAAACAAAACTGCCATTTATGGTCAAACAACGAACTACGAGTGGAAAAAAACTCTGAAACATCAAAAATTCTGCCAGGGTATGTAAACTTTTGAGCACAACTGTATGCTATGTTTCAAGTATTCGACTTTTTGACCATCCAAAAGATTGAACCGTCATGCTTGAATTGAAAAGGTGCTAATGTTTCATCACTTTAAAGGTTGCATTATTCAAGAATTTGATGATGTAAAAATAAAAGTTGGAGGGCAGCTAGCCTGCGAGAGCCAGACTGATATTCCAGGGCACTGACATCAATCTGGGATCACTTTGTCTTAAATCGTTCGGGGAGAGAGCACACTTTTGGATCAGGATTTGCAGCTGCAGGTTTAAACAGGCAGAAGCAAGTCAAATTTAATGCTTTTTAATACTATTTTTAATGCCCAAACACGAGCAGAAAAAAAATTGCTGCATATTTAATTTCTTAAAGGGGGGGTATTATGCAAAATTGACTTTTTCAAGCTTTCCATCATGTTATTATGTCATTCCCTCATTAAAAACATGCCTGAAGTGAAAATGTGAAAATGGCGGCCATTTTAGGGATAGGTTTGCCTGAGTCCTCCTAGGAACGCCCCCACCTCCTGGAGACGCCTCCGAGCTTTTGTCACCAGCCGAGTAACCAACCACTGCTCCTCAGCAGAACCCCCTCCCCACTGATGCCACAGACAGCGTGTGGAGGGGGCGTGTCTGAAAGGCTCAGAGGTTCTTAAAGAGACAGAGGCCTATTTCAAGACATTCACTACAGCCATTTTGAGAGAGCAATTTTATACAAGGCAGTTATTCTAATTTACTGCATTTACAGACCAACAGAAGGTTTGGTCATCATTGTAGTGTGATATAGACTGGTGCTATGTGACTGAAAAAAACATAATACCCCCTCTTTAAGATTTGTAAGCATTTCATCAAATGTGAGCTAATAAATGTGGTCAATTTAAACCAAAACTGCAACTGAACATGTTTTAGACCTCCATTTTGGTATTTACGATGAACTTGTACAATAATGTTCTTTTAGCAATGTCATAATGCTCTAATAAATTTAGATTTAATGCCAGTTTGAATCCAATTTAAAGCTTTTTAATGACATTTTACACTCTGATTTAGGCAAAATTCATTTAATGACTTAATGCTTTTTAATGCCCCGCTAAAACCCTGTGCAGTTTGGACCAAGCACAGTCAAATCCAGGAAATAGCTAGTTTTGAAAAAATGTATGTGTGTTTGTTAAGTCTGTAGCAGCACCTGGTATTCCTCTGACGTCATTGCGTTGTTAATGAGGTAATACAAATACTACTGCGATTATTAGAGTTTCTATAGTCTGCAGAGCCATTATAGTCAGTGCTTCTGCTGCCCGGTATGATAGCGGTAGCTTGTTGCTGCTAAAATGCTAGCCTCCACACAGTAAACAAGCTCACATCCATGCCCCGCATCTAAAAAAATGACAGCTTGTTAGCTTAGCGCTTTCACCTCGTTTTGTTGAGAGTGATACAGCAGCGTATTACGGGGTCTCCATCCTGTAGCTTTGGAGCTAGAGTCCCTCCAGTGGCTATATTTATATTTTAGCTTAAGCTAGGGAGGAAGGTAGAAGTAGCAGAGCAAAAATGCAACTGTGGAAACGGTTAGCTAGTGGCATAAATGCTAGTGAAGCTGTGTCGCGTAGCTAGCGTGTCTTACCGGATCTGAAGCGCTCATCCCGCGTGTTGGGGGCGCGGCTCTTGTTGTGTTTGACCGGCAGCACCTGGGACGAGCCCTGGACCCGCGTGTCGATCTGGAGAGACGGGTCTACTCCTGGGGAAGGGGAAGAACGGTTCATGTGAGTTATAAAGTTAATCACAATCTGGTTTACTTTAAGTGTTTTAAAAGAACAACACATTTCTGGGGAGAAGAATGTTTGGCCTTATTATATCTCAGCCCATTATAATTTTATACTCAAGTATTTATCTGAATGTTTCATGTCTTATTTCGTCAAAACTCACAAACTAATCACAGTCTCCTCCTGTTTCACTCTTGCCTCATGTTCCTCATGCTCCGTTCTCATTCCTGTTATCTTTCCCTTTCATTCCTGGACCGGAATCCTGGAGCGATAGACAGAAAGCGAGGTGCAAAAAGGCTCACAATAACGCTCTCCTCCTTTCATTTCACCGATGGAAAACAGAACAAAAAAATCAGGTATCCAAGCTTTAAGAACACATGATCCGCATTCGAGACAAGGCTTAAAGGCACACTGTGAAACATTTTGGACTGCACTGTTGCCGTCAATACAAAACATGCTCCTGAGCAAACCGATGAGCAGCTCGACACAGAAAATGCCATTTCTGCAGTGGGTAATCAAAGAATGGATGAGAACCTAACCTATTGAAATCTCAGATTCTGCTGACTTTAGTCACATCTCCATGGAGACGAGCTGGAGATGGACTGAACTGTTCTGTCATTTTTCAGTTGTATTATTTTCCTTTGTTTTTTTCTACTGGGCCTGTTTTTACTGTCCTTATGTAACGGGGTTAAAAGGACGTTTTTGTAAATCTTTGAAAACTGGGTGTGTGGTGCTACTGCTGCGCCGCCAGGAGGTGGATGGTGGATTCAGAGCGGATTTCCTGCACGGGCAGATGATGGGAAGGATCAGACAAGAGAGCAGCTACCACCATGAGGAGAAGGGACCTGGCTGGGTTTTGGCTTGTTTTATGTTGCCTGATGTTAATAAATGGTGTGAGCGCCTTTGCCTCCTTTGCATGCCGAGTCCCGAAAGTTCCTTTCACTTTTCTTTTGACAAAACACAACACAGAAAAACACAGAGCCAAATACCACTGTTACACTAGTCCTGTTCTTTTATGTGTCGGTGAGCCAAAGATGAATTTCTACCTTAGTAGACAATAAAATCTATTCTATTCTATTTATTCTATTCTATTCTAGACATACCCACTCCTGCTAAAGCTACAGTCATATCTTAGGAGAGATGAGCCGCTCTCAGCGAAGGCCGTTTGAATGGCTTCTAAAGGTAAGCATCCTCACCTGTGATTATGTAATTACTGTGCATGTTTAAAAGGTCAGTGAGTTTTTGGGCTCCTGACCATAGACATAATATTAGTAGACTCTGTTTCCTCACTCTTCCCCGTTAGCCATAATAACTTCGTTCGAGGGGGAAATCCTACCCTGATCTGACAGAGCATGTTCCTGAAAAGGGCATAAAGGCGGGATCTTCCCTGTAGACTCGGCCCTCGCCGGGCGAGTAGTTCGGTCGTAGCCGCGCCGGCGGCATTAGCTCTAATGCTAAAGGCCTGTGTGTCCCTCAATAATATACAAGATTTCTAAAATGTTTCTTATGAAAACCAGCCTGGTGTCTTTAATTGTAACTAACCCAGCGTTATCACAGGAGCAATATCAAGCTGTAGAAAGTTACAAAAAATTAGAAACCAGAAACAGTCGCTTAAAACATGTGGAAAGTGCAATGTTAACTAATGGAAACTAGCTTGCTTTGCCGCCCATATATGGAGGTACTGCAGAAATGGTGGACAATGTTGGCCCCTAGCGTCGCGGCCATAAAACCAGTGGCCCTTGCTCCCGACAAACTCTTGCATCTGTCATCCAGTGCTGGCATTTCTGGTTTCTGAGTCATGGGCAAAGCAAAGGAATTGTCAGAGGATCTGTGAGAAAAGGTAGCTGAACTGTAGGTATTGTTAAACTAGTGGTATATAAAATTAAGAAAAAACGGTACTACCCAGCCCTACTCATCAGCCTGGATCCAAAGGGCAGGTCGACCTCTCATTGGCTACAGCAGAATAAAGTGAAGGTTCTGGAGTGACCATCTCAGTCTCCTGACCTCAATATCATCTCTGGGGAGATCTCAAACAGGCAGCTCATGCAAGACGGCCCAGGAATTTACAGGAACTGGAGGCTTTTTGCCAAAAAGAAGGATCAGTTTTACCATCTGAGGAAAATAAAAATACCACGAAAGAATCAAAGCTATCGTTGATGTTGAAATGGTAAATTTATACACATTTATAGAGCGCCTTTCGACCTGCTTTAGGCACTCAAAGTGCTTTACATCAAGGAACCACTTACCCATTCACACTCTCATTCAGCCCCCTGTGAACACTGGAGGGTGAAGTGCCTTGCTCAAGGACACAACGACAGTGTGCACCAGCGGGATTCGAATCGCTGATTCTCCGATCACAATACGACCCGCTCTACTCTCTGCGCCACCGTTGCCCCAAATGTGAAAGGGGGCAATACACAGTATTACAGTTTCTTTAATCATTATGATTAAAAAGAGTAAACTCAGTTGTTTTACCATAACTGGCTTCACACAACCACCAACTATGAGTGAAAAAAAACTTTTTGTGTTATCTTTCATATTCTCTTTAAAAATTCTGCCAGGGTCCTTTTGAGCACAACTGTATGCTACTGTGTTAGAGTGCAGTGCATGTACTGCTTATTTGGAGTGCTACAGTATACAGTGCCCAGCTGCTTAGAAATAAGAGGGGCAGATATTATGGGGCACCTATTCTATTGCACTATATTAATGTCCATTGTTAGTTTCTGTACTGTGATAACAGGCATAGTAGTTCATGTTTTGGTTAATTACTAATTATTTATCACATCAATTGTGTAATTCCTTTCTTTTCAGCCACAAAGGACACGGCATTTTAAAAAGTAAACAAACAGCTAGCTTATGAGCTAACGTCATTTGACATCTGTTTTTGCTTGTGCTTTTTGCTTGTGTTCGTCTGTGGAACTTTCACAGTTTGGACCCGGAACGAGCCATTCGAGAACGTTCTGCTTCTAATACGTCCAGGAGCGGAGTAATGACCCGGCCTCTTTAGTGCGCTTCCGGATGATTAGCAAATGCAAATTCCAGCCCCGGCATGAGTCCAGCTGATTAAACCTGAATGAGTGCGGAGCTTTGTACCTAAACCGGCCGCCGCAGCTTTTGAGTAATCTCCCTCTTCTCCTCAGGCTCATTAGATCTGCGCCGTGGTGCAGGGAAGAGCCGGCACTGGAGCCTGTGCAGCAAGGGCACGCTCACCTCCGAATCTCCGCTCCGGCATTACTCAAAGATTTCAAACAATTTCATTATTCTACACTCAAGCGGATTAGAAGTGTTCAAGACAACTCAGGGCTCCTCGATTTGGAGTACTGAAAGACTGAAAAATGGACTGCTTGACGAATACAAGAACAACACACATTTCGGAACACGTCTGTACAGCAACAGCATAATAAGCATATTTTGTTGTTGCCATCCCTCATTTGAAAACTAAGCACCTCCAGAGATCAGTCCCTAAGCATCAACAACTGCCCATGAATCCAATTTTGTTCCTTTATAACAGTGGTTCCAAACCTTTCTTGTCTTGCCCTTGGACCCTTTAGTGGTACGCTGTGCACCCCCTCCCTCAAGAATTGTTGCAGTTTATTTAGAAAGCAATCACTTAAAAGGACTATACGTAAAAATACGTGTTCAAAATAAACCTAAAATACAGCCAAAACTATGCATTATACTGTAAATATATAGCTTTTCCTTTAAATAATGTCCAATTTCACTTTCTATTTAAGTCTAAAATGGTTCCAAGTACCCCCTACGAAGTCCTCGAGTACTTGAACATGAATAAACAAGATTTTTGCCCTTAAAGTTACAATAGCTTAGTTATATTTTACAACTGGGGATCCCCGAGTCGTTGATGTGGTGCTGTCTATGAAATATCAGGGAAAATGTATAACCAGGTTTTCACTTTCTAAAGACTCATCAAAAGTCAAAGTAAACAGAGGGAAATGCTGAATAAGGGGTCGTTTGGTGGTAAAATGATCTCGAATGTCTGTTTTTCCTATTCGCCAGCCGTTTCTCGCCTTAATTATATTCCAGCAATATGATAAATTAGCCTGAAAGGGTCATGACCTAAGCAGAAACATAAACTATCCTTGAAGGAAGGTGGGAGTGGATGCAGTGAAGAGGTTGCAGATTGCGCTCTGGCCCGTTCGAACCCTGCCTACTGAGTCATGCGCGAGGTTAATTGAGGACAGCGAAGCGCTCCCTGAGGAGAGCCGGTCTGCTCATCGGTATAGAGCCCGTCTGCGCACCATCCCGCTCGGCTCCCTCCTTTACACCCTCCTCACAGCAGCACACAGGCAGGTCCCGGCCGGCGCACGGAGGAGCGGTTACCGGGCAGGGCTCGCCGCCAATCAGCCAATCGCAGGCTGCCCCCACCGCGCTCGCGCTCTCACTGGTTCAGTCGGAGCAGCCTCATGAATTTAGAGCACCTGCCTGTGTCGCACCTACAGCGGCATAAACACAGGCTGATGACCAGTGTGCTAGTTTACAGCAGCTCTATTGGAAAAAAAGAGGATGTCAGATTGTACATTTGGTAACGACACACTATTAGACAGTTTGTATTGTACTAGTAACTCACACATTCATTCCTCTTTCTACTTTCACTTGCTTTTAGTCATCATTTTTTTACTTAGTAATCACTGTTAATCATTTCTAAGCTCCTGCATAGTTGCCATAGTAACACTGTACCATCCCTGTGTCTGGGTAAAGTTTGGCAACATGGTTAGAAATGGGTAAACCCGTCGTCTGATAGGGTCTAAACATTCTATATATTTATGTATTTATCATATTGGATCGAATCGCAATTCATTGTGCCGCTATACCAAGTATCAATACTTTATCAAGTATCATAATACTTTCAGTACTTGTGTTTGGAGGCATTTTTATCATCACTTATTTGTTTTCCAGTAACAGTGACACAGCACTTTTTGACATTTTGCGTTAATGTACTTTCCAATCTTAACACTTCAATAAATGTCAAATGGAGTTTGGTTTATAAACTTTGGACACATGACAGTTTTCTTTTTATGCATTTTACGGTAAACATGACTTATCATAATTAGTTGCTGTATTGCAGTATGTATCGGATTGGGCCCAGAGTATCATGATACGTATCGGGTTGTGGATTGTCTCAGCCTTAGTGTTTATAAATGTATAAATATATATAGTTGTTTATATTCTAGAACATACTGTAAACCTTTGTGCACAGCCCCACTGTGGTGCAGATTTCAAAAGGCTTCAATGAAAAAGCTCAAAGTAGCTTAAAATGATGCATTCAGAATCCTGTTGAAAAAGCCAAGGTACACAAGAGCCAGTCTACTGTTTTCTCAGGCTCATGTTTATGTTTTTGATGCTCAGAAATCTGATGTACATTTGAATGAGTCTCAGAACTGAATCCTCCTGTCAGTGGCGTACGTTACCAGTCAGCTCTGTGGAAGCACTGGGACAGTGAAGATGAGATGATGATAACAGGGTCGGCCCTGGGCATAGGCGACCCAGACGGCCGTCTACTGCGCCATCTCCCGGAGGGGGCGCCGAATTGTGTTTTAATTTTTGAACCCCATGAGGTCCATGCTCCCGCCATCTAAAGCATCGCCGATTTTCAGACATAACCTTAGAACAGAAAGTGATAGACACTTGTGTTTTGTTTTGGAAACTTAAGATTTCAAGCTTTCAAACGACCCTCCCTGGTCTTTCTACACCTCCGAGGAGCCGTGTAGCGTCGTGGTGAAAATTCATAAATTTACAATTACTTCAGAAGTAGAGAGTCCTCCAATATAACCGTTTCATGAAGCACATACATATTTCTTTTTTAATGAATAGATAATTGTAATATAATATAACAATTATAATCATAATAAAATGAAATATAACTAGCCTTTTCCATATCCAAAGTGTCTCCAAAAGGATTGGGATAGAAAAACAAAGCAAAATTTCAATCTTGCCTATGGCGCCAAATTGGCTAAGGCCGGCCCTGAAATATAATAGTCAAATCAGTTAAATCAGTCAAACCTGGGATTGAGAAACCACTCAACCACTGCGCCACCCGATACGGTTTTGCCAAATAAAGTTTCCAGATGAACCAGAACACTCGGACTCCTGACAGCTGACTCTAATGGTGGCACCAGTGACGGCAAAAACAACCACACGAGCTCCATAAACCTCTCAAACTGAAACAAAAGAGAAAATAATCTGAGTTTGTGGTAGGAGGCCCAGACTGCCGTCGCCCTGACCTAATGGGCTGAGCATGTGCTCTGTGCATTGCTGAACAATGAGGAAAAATTCAATCATATAATCATATTTTGTGAATTGTTTGAAAGTACAGACACATTTATTCTTTTGAGTTGATTCAACATAGCTGTCAGATACTCTTCTGGGTTTAAGGGTATTTTTTAACTATTTGTCTTGCCTGGTTTGTTTATAAATATCCCCTTATAATGGACCATAACCATTGCTGTTTTCAGGACAGTTGATATTTGGTCATATTTATGCTGTAGTGGGGTCATAGGAATGTAGTAAACTTATAATAAACGCAACAGAACCAGAAATAAAGACAAAAATCAGACAGAAATGCATGTTCTGCTTAATAAAGGGAATAACATGAAAATATATAGTAGAGACATTAGAAAATGTTTCTAGTCATCCTAATGATAAGGAGAATGCTAATAAAAGGTTGTATCTTCAGTAGAAATGTTTATATTAGACAAAAAAATAATAATCCAGGTGTTCATTTTATTTTACCTGGATTTGTAGGGCTATTCCATTTGTTGTTGCACAGCTTCCTTAAAGGGACTATACAGAGTTTAAAAATGTTAAAATTATGTATTTTCCTCCCCCTACATGTTCCAACAATGTCCTAGTGTGTAGAATGAGCTGATACCTGTTCACCACAACTGCCTTAATATAGAAGCTGCAGTTACACGCGTGACCTGAGGTGGCAGTGGTGAGTATAAAATGGAGAACTTGCATCTAGCCCCCTTAAAGCCTAAGTTAGGCTCATTTGAAAGCTTGGAATGAGTTGATTCCAAAACAAAATTCTGGAAGTCTATGTCTGTACCATTTTGGATCTAAGCAAAATTAAAATTAAAATTAAAAAGTACAATGGGTGGTGTACGAACTCGTGACAAGCCTGTCACTTTGCAAACTTTTTTTCCATATTGTGGGAAGTATATCGCAGTGTATACAGCGTGGAGGGCCATAAACGGTGGTTAATTTGGTTAAACATTCAACTGAGTGCATTTAGCCGACTGTAACCATGAAACCACAGCTTTATTTAGGATTGGAACCTCACAGCGGTTTCTTGAGCCGTTTGGTTCTTCTACCGTATTACTAGTACAGAGAAAGTATCCTCCACACACCAGTGCAATTATGAAGTACTCCTTAATTCCTGGTACCAAAACATTCAGCCTCGTCGAACTCACTCGTATCATTTCAGCACTCAAATTTCCTGCACTTCAAAGTACGCCTCGCTAAAACCAATCAGCATTCTGTTTGGTCCAGGGACAGCATTAAACGAAGTTTCTTGGTTGTCTCACTTGATAATAAATGATACAAATGTAAAAGATATCGGCCTGATCTTCCACCTGGCGCAACAACAGCTTTGCTCAAGATGAAGTTGGTATCTTGCGTACAAACAACTGTGCGCCTTGCTGCATTCCCTTTGCTCTCCTCTTATCTACATTAGAGGAACAGGCCACCGTTTTTCCACACTGAGATATGTTCTTATATGAGCTTAGACGAGTTGATGCGTACCTGTCTGGTCTTTCTGTGAACCGTCACCCACGCAAAAAGACCAAAGATGTTGCTAGCATTTAGCCTCTCCTTATCTCTTCTATGGGGCCAAACGGGGTGAAGTTAGAAGCGACCAGGCTTTTCCACGTCGCGCTGTAATATCTTCGGAATCTTTAGGAGTGAAGATAAAGGCTAACATCATCTTTGGTCTTTTTGCGTGACTGAGCGCATGCACAAAGACCAGTCGCATCAACTCGTCTAAGCTAAGGCAAGAACATATCTCAGTATGGAAAAACGGTGGCCTCACAGTAGCAGAAAATATTCCAGTCTGGTACGGTCTATTGGATGAAAACCATGAGGAGGGACCACTGCAAATAATCTTGCTATGGGAGTCTGTCCAGCCCCTGTCCAGCATCAAATATGAAGAAGATTATTGCACAGAGCACCACGCATCTGCACAAGAACAGTCTACAGACAAATATTTTAGCATAGATCTCGAAAAAAGTATCGTTCATGTCCAGATATAGATATCGAAAACCAAGCATTATCAAAATACCGAGGAGAAGACTTGGAAGTTTGTGTTTTTCCTCTGCACTTTCGATAGAACTTTATATAATGACCCGACTAGACCAAGCAGACAAAAGTAATTCAGCCCAGATTTCTAAGTGGGCAAAATCATACTAGAATGAAACTATAGTAGACTTTTTGATGGCCACCGCCGAACCCTTAATGTAGCCCTGTGAAACCACAAAGATTGCGGGGCCGGGGCGATGCCTTGAAGCGCTCGCTGTTGACCCTCCAGGCGCCTGCGTTGTATCGTGCCTCCAGCCTCTGCCGGGGTGTGATCGTAACGGCTCTTACCTTGGATCTGGGGGATGTACGGGGCCAGCAGCTTACTCCGCTTCTTCTCATAGCCCTTCTGTGTGATGTCGCCTGCACACAAACACCAGAGAGAGAGAGAGAGGGGTGAGACATGAGGTCAGCGGAGAGAGAGAAAGGGGGAGAGAGAGAGAGAGAGAGAGAGGGCACTTGGCCTGGCACCACGCGACACCACAGGCTCAAGTGGACGACCAGCTGCTGCAGACCGCACAGGGCACATGCACTCCCGAAACACGGGACACGAGACAGCCACAATTCTGCATTACAACATTCAAGGGTAATTGCAAAGGAAAGAAAAAACTAAAGACGTGATACTGCATCTGCATAACACTCTTATTTGGTGGAACAGAAAAAATTATCTAAATGCCTTGACATGTCATACCTCGCCATTTATAATAATTTAAGGTGCAAAACATTTAAAAATCTGGTTTAATTACGCTTAATTTCACTAAACTCGGCTCTTTTCAATCAAAAACAGATCAAACTCAATGTCAGAAATGGAAAAAAATCCTATTGCAATCCCCATTTCAGTGTCCCGCGACCCCCACTTTGGACACCTCTGATGTAGAGTGTTCTGTCTAATGCTCAATTCAACCAGGAAGCTGTGGCTAACAGATGTACGCATTTGTGGGAATAGGCTCAGAAGCTAACGGCAATTCTGCAATATCTCTGTTTCGCCTTGCTGTCCAGCTAGTCCCAGCGAACTTCTGACTCTCATGCTCTAATAGCCGTTTCCTGTCCTTGTTTTGTTCTCATGGGCAGCTAGCCATCTTGAAGCTAACGGCTAACGTGAATTTGATTCAAAACACTGAACGAATAACAATTGCCTTGATTTTTATTAAAAATCTAAGTAGTGGTATAGTATAAGTATATAAAAAAATAAAAGTGATTTTCACAGGCTGCTGACCGCTAGCATTAAACACCGTTAGCTTGTCAATCTCGTCATACTTCGACTTTCAGCTGCTTCATTCCTCTCGTCTGTGGCCCGGCACTCCTAAATAACTTCACAAACTCCATCAAAAAGCCGCATTTGTCCACGTCGTTCAACTCACGACCAATCCCCCGAGCAAGAATTAAATCCAAAACCTCATCACACAGAAAGGCAGTCTGAAGCGTGAGTCTGCACTTTGGGGAGGAACATATGTTTGTTATGGACAAAAGCTGCATTAATGGAGCCAGCGCTGACCTCACAGAGGCAGAATGCACATCCACGCTCCCACTGCTGACATTTAACGGAGCCGAGCCGTTTGAAGGAAAACTACAGGGAGGCACAGAGCCAGGAGATGTCAGAGAGATATGATACTGTATGTGCACGGAAAGAAACTAGCTTTTTCAATGATTTTAGGGAATTACAGTCTATCTGTGAATTGTGTTTGTTCGACAACCTCAAAAACTGCCGTTGTTCTATCTTATGGTTAAGGGCAGTGCAACGTAAAGTAATGTAATGGTGGAACACTGTTGTGGGTTCAAGTCTCAGCTTTGATTAGCATGAGCTACAAGAGCTAGCAGTTGCATGGCATCAAGATAGGACAATACTTTTTGGACAAAATGACCACAACTTCTTTGATGATGTCAGGCTGAGGCTAAACAGTTGCTGAAGTTTACATGAAGCAGCCGAGGTCACATAAGCACAATCCACCACAGCTAAGCTAGCCCTGAGCTAGCCCCAGCAAACTGCGCAGAGTTTAAAAACATTACATAGACAATTCAACAATTTGCAACAGGCCCAAAAAAATCAGTGTCTGGAAAATACCCCTTGTATTGCAGACATTAACACAAGGTAAAAAAAATTGACAGATGAACTCTCACAGGATTGTCTTATTTACCTAGTTGTGGGGCCCTATACTGTAAACTTGTGATCTCAACTGGTAAAATAGGTGCAACATGCCAACAAAATGGCATATTTTACTTGATAAATTAACCCATACAACAAAAAATATAATAATTTTCCAAGAAATATTGATTAAATGCCTTGATTTGAAAAGGCCGTGATTTTGCACAATTCATTTAATGACTTAATGGATTTTAATGCCCTGCAGAAACCCTGATCAAATATTGTAAATGGTCTCAACTTTTCCACCTATATTAGGCACTCAAAGCGCTTTACAACAAGGAACCACTCAGCCATTCACACTCTCTTTCATACACCAGTGTACGCAGACACTGGAGGCAAGGTGGGTGAAGTGTCTTGCACAAGGACACAATAACAGTGACACTTGCAGGAGCCGGGATTCGAACCCCTGACCTCCCAATCATGAGACGTTCTACCATCTGTGCCGCTGTCGCACTGGAGATTTTTCCAAAAATACAGAGGGGGGAAAAACACTTCATCATCTACGTGCTTGTTTTTCTGAACACGGAAAATGATGCCAGTCTGATTCTAAACAACTTCACTGAAACCAGGACGATTAAAATGAGCTCACAGGAGCGAGCAGTAACACAGATACAGAAGGCAACGCGTCACACAAGGCCTGGCCGAGGAGGAAGAAAACTTCTCATGGAAATCTTAATGTTTCACTCTTTTTAGCCAGATTATAAACAGGTTTATCACACACTAATGAAGTCAAACCAAAATCTCGTCCATGTTGATGATTTTTCACAGCAAAAAACAGCCCCCATTGCTAATGTTAGCATATGTAGAATTAAGCTAGCATAGCTTCCTGGTTAGCATTGTCCATTTTTAAATATTTACGGGCTGTTGAACCACTTCGCTCCTCTCTGTGTCTCTTTATTTAGTAGAAACATATATTAACAATTCAGCATTTGTTTAAGTAATGGTGGAGGAATGGGAGGAAGTTCATTTTTTTTCCCTCTGGCTGCTTCGAACATGAGCATATATGGGTAATTCCCAAGATGGCGTCTGTATCTATAGTATCAAGCAGGCGGAGGATCAGTCCGAGGCTAAACATCGTCAAGTTTACATGAAAACGTTCAGGCCACATATACGTAAACACAATACACCACAGCTAAGCTACCCCTGAGCTAGCCCAAATTTTCCAGATATGTCACTTCTGGTCAGAGAGAAGTGGGTCTGGTTGGTGAAGCTGGTAAGATAAGCTGTAGCTATAGATATAGATACAAATCCAAGCAGTCACCACAGTGTGGAACTATGTACCTGTAGGCCATGAAGGGCAAGTCAAAAGCCAATGTAAATCAATACGCCCTTATGAACTCCTCCATTCCTTCCAGTGGTTATTCCCACTAGAGCTGGTCAGGGGGTTCAGATGCTCAGTCTTCCCCAGAGACAGAACTCCAGTGTGGGGCAGGTGCTGTTGAGTCACCCCCTGATGGTCAATGCTCCACTGTCCGCTCCAGCACAATACAGCGCTGTCTGCTGCTTTGTAATCCTCTGCTCAACAGCGTGAAGCTATTCTCCGCTGCAGACAGCTTTCTCATTGTATTCTACAGGGCTGAGCGATATTGAGGGGATATAGTGATTTTTCTCACATATATTGGGAATACGGTAGATTTGTTAGAATGAAAACACTCATTTGGGCACCTCACAACTGATGTTATATCATTTTAAATTATGTCCAAGAAAGGAGAAGAGTTAGAGACTGGGCTGGTTAGAATTTCGAATTGCCCTTGAAAGCTTTCACTTTTAGCTAATGTTACGGCATGCTACCAAAACCTCGGCACCTTGAAAAGCAGTTTGAACGCATAACTGCTCAGATCTGGTCTGGTGATGGATTATGGGTTTAAAATTAGTTTTGAGTTCCGTCTATGCTGCAGCAAAATGCAAGAGATGCAGAAGAAGTTTGCAGAGTGAGGAGAGGTAGTGAAATTTGAAAGTCAAGTTCCTCCCTTCCTAAGTTTGACCTCAAAGCCACACCTAGTTTGCAAAATAAGGCGACAGAGAATGCATTTACAAAGGTAAAGGATCAAGCTCCCCCCTCCCCTAGCACTCTGGGTTTGATCCCAGGTCGGACGGGCCTTTCTGTGTTGAGTTTGCATGTTCTCCCCTTGCCTACGTAGGTTCCTCCAGGTTCTAGACATTAGAACAATGTTATAGCATGGTTAAAAGCAGTGACGTGCCACAAACACCGACCTGGGCTCATTCATTCATTCATTCATTCAGCACTCTCTCTCCCATTTTGTGCCTTTTTCACCCCCCAAAAAATATATATATAAAATATATATTTGTATAAATTTTGTTAGCTTTGGTTGTCTATCATCTGGATAAAGAATCTGGCACATGCATGACACGTTTAACCTGTTAACCTGTTAACCTGTATAGAGACACACCGTTCTCGTGGCTCATCAGGATTGTCAACAGTCTACGACGCAGTGGGGCGGGGTCAAAGGCCTGGTTGTGCATGTTGTGTTTGTCTTTTAATGTTTATTTGCAATATCGTGATAATATTTTAAGGCGAGACACTGCAGGTGAATAGGGAAAATATCAGATATCAATTTGAAACTTTTGCTGTAAATCACTGGCATCAATGTGAGAGAAAAATACATTGCAAGTTTTCCGTCATTTTATCTTTTCATATGAGAACAAGGTGTTTTATGCCTAAAAATGCCCTAAATTTCCCATCTTTTCGGCGACAAAATCTGAATAATGAATAGAGCTACTTTCAAATTTATGGTTTCATTTTATTAATGAATGAGCTACCGAGACTTTTTCAGAGGGGATTTTGGATTTCTTGCTTAGTTTTAAAATAAGCTGTTTTTTAGGGTAAAAATGTGTAAAAATTCAATTTTCGCCTTATTTTTTGACATTCAAAACTCAATAAATGGGGCTAGAGATTAGATAATAAAAAAAACCTCTGAAAAAATCTTCCAAATATTGTTCAGTCCAAGCCTGGAAAATTTGAAGTCTTTAGATCCTACTGACGTGGACATAGTGTCGCCACAATGACAGAAAAATGTGTTTTGAGAAAAAGGCCCTTGAAATTGCATTCTCCCATATAAGTCTATGGGGGAACATTGAATAAGCGCAGTATTTAAACATGTTTTTGTGAAGATTAGGCATATTTTCTGTTTCCGGGTGAAAGCTTATATGTTCAGAGACCAAATTGGCCCAAAACCTGAAAACTGAAAAAATGGAGTTTTGCCTGTAGTGTCTCCCCTTAAGTCCATTTACACAGCGACAGATCTGTTGCATCTTCCTGCAGTTTTGTTGCCTGTATATAAGAGTCTATACAACATGTGCCTCGCTAGCAACAAACCTCACCGCACGTCACTTCATAATGTCCCCTTAAACTGAGCCGCTTGGGAGCAAACATCCCTCATCCTTGGCTCCAACTTCTCTGGTTTGATAAAAGCCACATTCCGTAACACTGCAGAGTGTAAACAGAATAAAGTACGAGCATTCATCTCTTCATGGCCGTCTTTAATGGTAGAAAATGAACTAAAATGAAAACTCAGTATCTCACCTCTCCACAGACCTAACTTGAGCTGCGACTTGTAACCTGGAACACTCCGCAGCGTGGCTTTAATGAAGTCTGCCTCTGGATCCTGTGTGCCGCATCACAAAAACACCAGTCCCTGCACCGATTGGTCGGACTTTGCTCCGTGCAGAACGGCTGCAGTGGGTTCCACCAATCGGAGCCTGCGCTGCGTCCAACCAACCAGAGCCACAACTGTGTTTCCCACCACCAGTCACGGCCGGCGCAGCACACTTTCGGCCAATGGGAGGAGGCAGAAGAGTGACAGGATCAGGTCAGCCATAGAAACAGTGAGGGCAGCACATGTCTCCACAGCGGTGAAGGACTAAGAGACTTCATTCAGGGCCATTTATAGTCAGTGAAGAGAAATACAAAGCAAAATGATTTCCTATTTCCAGAGCAACTAAAGCTGATGTGAGATTACGCCAATACTATTTGAATCTATACTAGAATGGGCTCATCCTTAGGAGTAGCATAAAACCTCATTACCTTGGGCTGAAAATTGCATTCTATTCTACACACTACTAAAGCTGTACAATTAATATATTTCTCAATAGGCTGCGTTCACATGGTGCAACATTCTAAGACATAGTTTAAAATTGAAGCAGTAGCCATTTACTAATATAAAAATCTAAGAAATGCCTTTCACGATCTGAGCTTGTTCCGACCAAGGTGGACATTTTGTTCGCCGTCGAATCTCAGACCTGTTTACATGGAGCGCTCTATCCCCGTACATATGGATAGTGAAGCCAGGCGCAAAACTAAAGCATGGCGAGGTATGACAAGTCCGTTTCATGGCATTTAAGTCCATGTCCTCTGTGGTTTCTTTATCATTAACATATTGTAAGATGATGTTTAGTGTTGTTCCAATACCAGTGAAAAATGAAATGAATGATTTTTTCCAATGAAACAAAAACAAAGTCCAATGTCTTCTCTGCGTTTGCTGAAAGACTAAGGTTATTTTCTCATGATAGTGTCCAAAAGTGGGATCAAAACACTGGCGAGATGATACTCACTAGAAAGTAGGGCTGTGCAATTAATCGAAATTCGATTACGATTTCGATTACAACAGTAAACGATTACAAAATTAGCATAATCGCAAAAAAACTTTTATAATTTTATTTTATTTTTTTCAAAATTTATTTTTGCAAAGCAGACTTGCGTTATTTCAGGCCGCTGGGATTATTTTCCCTTCGCTTTTCACGTGCCATGGCTCATGCTTTTGTCTGAAACAAACGGCGCTGTGTGATGATCAGGCCGCACTGCTCAGTTTACTTGCGCAGGTGTGAGGGCCGGCCAGCAGGGGGCAGGTGTGAAACAGGGACCTCTCTTTAATCAAGGCGTACTTGAAATCATTTGTACTTTTATGACTGTCCAGAAAACATGAAATATCATCATAGTGTTTTGATTAATAAATAACTAAAATAAAGATAGACTTTTTTTTTAAAGGCAACAAATAATCGTTTGAATAATCGTGATTTCAATTATGACAAAAAAAATCGTGGTTATTATTTTTTCAATAATCCAGCAGCCCTACTAGGAAGGACTTTCCGGGCAAAAGATGAATATTACAGGATTGGACCTAATGCCCTCACAGATAATGAAGTTGATCGTTTGTATATTTACTGTTTGGAGATTTCTTTCAAAGCTCGTCGTCCACCTGATATTATGACACCATCACATTCTAGAGCCTGAACTCAATCCATTGATTACAAAAAAGTGAAAATCGACAAAAAGACGATTATTGAAAGGAGTTGAAGTCCATATTGCTTTAATTATAACCTACTAAATAATTGTGATTTCAATTACGCCGAAAAATCACAATGACTATTTTTGCAATAATCCAGTGGCCTTCAATCCTACTATTGAAATTCTACACCCTTGAGAAAACAAAAAAACCTTTATGGAACAGAACCAAATGCCATATATCTCCATCACAATCCTTTCATGTTACGCAAATCAGACAGAAAGAGGACATACAAGAAAGGTTTGCGCTCCGGTTTACTCTCCCACCAAAAACATGTACAATACGTAGCTTTCCCTGAAGAAGAATTTCTGAAATCTCAGTGGAACTTTCTTGGTCACAATAAAAATTAAACATAAAAGGTTTTCAGGCCGCTCTTATGTCCACTGCCTGTGTACTGTAGTAAATTATTTTGTTTTATAGATTGTTATTCACGGACAATTCAGTTAAAACAGTTTTACTAAATTTTGTTTTACTTTTTTTTACGAAAATATACGAAAAAACACTGCCCGATCAAAATGACACAAAAGGTCACCACGAAAAAAATCTGCCTCAGCAAAGTCAAAAGATCCATGTGTCGCATTCATTTCCCACCGAGATCTTTGTATTGATGATGGGAGAGCGCGTCCACTGTGCAAAGCCGCCTTCAGCACATGCCAAAGATTCTTAACCTCTTAACTCCCACCTGAACGGATCCCATTTTCTCCAGCTTGGCTTTACCCTAATCAAAAAGCTGCTTGGGGAAAAAAGCACCAAAACAGCCACACAAAATGAGAAGAAAACAAGGATGTAAACGCAACAAAAAAGAGACAAAAACTCAGCAAAAATGTGACAAAAAAAGGAAAAAAAAATGTGACAAAAATTCAACCAAAAAGTGACAAAAAAGGGAAAAAAAGACAAAAATTCAACAAAAATGTGACAAAAAAATTAAACAAAAATGTGACAAAAAAGGAAAAAAAAAGTGACAAAAATTCAACAAAAAAGTGACAAAAAAGGGAAAAAAAGACAAAAATTCAACAAAAATGTGACAAAAAAGAAGAAAAAAAAGACAAAAATTCAACAAAAATGTGACAAAAAAAGAAAAAAAAATGTGACAAAAATCCAACAAAAATGTGACAAAAAAGAAGGAAAAAAAATGTGACAAAAATTCAACAAAAATATGACAAAAACTCAACAAAAAAAATGACAAAAAATTAAACAAAAATGTGACAAAAAAGGAAAAAAAAGACAAAAATTCAACAAAAATGTGAAAAAAAGAAAAAAAAAAATGACAAAAATTCAACCAAAAAGTGACAAAAAAGGGAAAAAAAGACAAAAATTCAACAAAAATGTGACAAAAAAGAAGAAAAAAAAGACAAAAATTCAACAAAAATGTGACAAAAAAAGAAAAAAAAATGTGACAAAAATCCAACAAAAATGTGACAAAAAAGAAGGAAAAAAAATGTGACAAAAATTCAACAAAAATATGACAAAAACTCAACAAAAAAAATGACAAAAAATTAAACAAAAATGTGACAAAAAAGGAAAAAAAAGACAAAAATTCAACAAAAATGTGAAAAAAAGAAAAAAAAAAATGACAAAAATTCAACCAAAAAGTGACAAAAAAGGGAAAAAAAGACAAAAATTCAACAAAAATGTGACAAAAAAGAAAAAAAAATATGACAAAAACTCAACAAAAAAAATGACAAAAAATTGAACAAAAATGTGACCAAAAAGAAAAAACATAAAAAAGGTGACAACACAGGAAAAAGATCAGTTTTGTGGGTCTCAGCTTTCAAACGAGGTGTTACACAGACCTATATAATAGCCAAAGAGGACAGAATGCATTTGGTTCAGGCGGGTGGTAAGAGGTTAATCGGATAAAGAGGCCAATCCATCTCATGCTCCCTGAATCGCTCTTTCACAGCGTGATCCCCATGAATCCTGGCAGTGTCATCTTGGAATATGCCACTGGTTGGAATATCCTGGTCATTCAGGATGTTCAAGTCGTCCATCAGCTGATCTCATTCTTTGAACCTAGACCTGACCAGAACGGTTTGTTACATCCAGCTCAAGGACACTTTGCTTTCAGGTCGGGCATAACAACTCAGAGGAACATGCTATTAATGACCACATAACTATGCAGGAAAGTTGACCAAAAACCAAATCGAATGAGTTACTTCATAAACAAAACATAGGAAAAGAGCCCGACTCACGTGGAGAATCCAGTCTCCTCTGATCCCGCGGACAGACGACGAGGAGGAGGAGGCGATGGAGTCAGAAGCCACTACGACGTTCGGTGATACAGTCAGGCAGTTTGAGCATCCTTTGTTTCTGTGCGCCATGGTAACAGGAGCCAGACTGAGCCCCGTCTCCTCCGTCCAATCACACGCTCTCTCTCTCTTCGTGAACCCCCCCCACCCCACACGCAAACACTCTCTCTCCCCTCTCCCCTCTCCTTCAGGCTGCAGGATTAGGGCCCCCCCCCGCCTTGCCCTAAAATAACTAAACTGGGACACAAAAGCGACAACTTCGGGGTCACGAGGGTCTTGTTTTGTCTTAGAGAGAGACTCCGGCATGGGCGTGAACTCTGGTGTTTAGACCCCGGCGTGCAGGGAGGTCGCTGATGTTACTGTGCCGAAAGGGAAATTGATTATTAGCACTTTGAGATTTCATGTAAAGTGCTTTACAAATTAAAGGTATTATTATTATTATTATTATGCTAAAATGGACTTCTTCTCCGAGCCTGTAACCATGTTGTGGTATGAAATCTTCATCAAAAACATCTGTCCTTTTTGTCAATTTAAACAAATGCTAGCCTAATGTTAGTCAAGTCATATTTTTGCTGAGTAAAATTAGAACAAAAGTAAATAATAAGTAGTTAACCTCTTAATTACCACCTGAACGGATCTCATTTCTCCAGTTTGGCTTTACCCTAGTCGAAAAGCTTCTTGGGAAAAAAGCACCAAAACAGCCACAAAAAATGAGAAGAAAACAAGGATGTAAACGCAACAAAAAAGTGACAAAAATTCAACAAAATGTGACAAAAATTCAACAAAAATGTGACAAAAATTCAACAAAATGTGACAAACATTCAACAAAAATATGACAAAAATTCAACAAAATGTGACAAAAAATAAACCAAAAAATGTGACAAAAATTCAACAAAAATGTGACAAAAATTCAACAAAATGTGACAAAAATTCAACAAAAATGTGACAAAAATGTGACAAAAATTCAACAAAAATTCAACAAAAATGTGACAAAAATTCAACAAAATGTGACAAAAACTCAGCAAAAATGTGACAAAAATTCAACAAAAATGTGACAAAAATTCAACAAAAATGTGACAAAAACTCAACAAAAATGTGACAAAAATTCAACAAAAATGTGACAAAAATTTAACAAAAATGTGACAAAAACTTAACAAAAATGTGACAAAAATTCAACAAAAATGTGACAAAATTCAACAAAAATGTGACAAAAATTCAACAAAAATATGACAAAAATTCAACAAAAATGTGACCAAAATAAAACAAATAAAAAATAAAAAAGATGACACAACGCAGCAACAACGCGAGGAACAAGATCAGTTTTTTGGGTCTTCACTTTCAAATGAGGTGTTACACAGACCTATATAATGTCCAAAGAGGACAGAATGCATTTGGTTCAGGCGGGTGGTTTAAAAGCTCAGGCCAACATTTCCACATATTATTTTCCGTCCAATAGAATATCAATAAACATGAAAAGAAGGGGCTAAAACGTTTAGGTTTGAAAGATTTTATAGGCCTATTATGTTAAATAAACTGCTCCAAGAGAAATAAGTTCAGCGCTTTGTCCACATGGGTCTTCATTCCTCACTTCCGAAATATGTACTACACCCGGAGCGCATGGCTACTTATATTGCGTAAACAAAAGGATGTATTTTCGCTCCCGAATACACTTGTACCAGAGTTCTGACTGTACTCTAAAGATGACATGGAAGGACTGCAAAGGTCATTCTTTCCTTACAGTAATGATGTTGTTAGCTGTGAGTGTATTTATAAGCTGCTGTGGGCGTTAGCACTAGCCGCGTTGGGCATTAGCGAGTGCATTGCGATTAGCCAATTTATTCGTTATGGAACCAATGTTATGGCTGTACAGAGGTGGATTGAACACCAATATGATCAGTGATTTAAATGAGCGACATGACGGCGCGACACTGACTTACTGCTAACCAACAAACGGGCCGACCTTTGCTTTTCTTCTCCGCTTTGTAGGAGAGTTCCTCAGGCTCCAGCTCAACGTTTCTCCTCTCCTCTGCTTCGACTAGGGTTTTCAAATTCTGCTTTATGATGCTTTTAGACCACGATTGCTGTGTCCCGAAAATATTTCTACAGTTCCGGCTCATTTACACTGATGTGTGACTGCACCACACCTTAACATTGACCTAGCGCGTATGTCGGAAGTTGATTTAAATAGAATATTAGCTTGTGTATTTGGTCGGGACCAATGGCAGCTGGTTGCACTGCTTCACGACCACAACGGTAGGGGCCGACAACAACAAGCTAATCTTCCATAAGCTACCATTGCACTTTAAAACGTTAAACACAATGTTAACTTTCTACAGTTAGATATGCCTCCTGTGATAACGCTGGGTCAGCTACCATTCCAGGGGCCAAGGCTGGTTTTCTTAAGAACATTTTTAGAAATCTTGTTTACCCATGAGGGCCGGACTTTGATTGGCAGCATATTAGCATTAGAGCTAATGAATAAATAATAAAATAAAATAAAACATTAAGGAGCTCTGGAATAAGGCTCCCTCACCTGCATCATGTACTACCCTATGGGTTTTTAATTGCACCACATATCACAAAGTTTTTAATGCACCACACAAGGACAGAGATGCAGGTGGGAGTGGTCAGAACTTAATATTGTAATTTCCTGTTTGTTTTCTTCCTTTTCTTCCACCAAATCTAAATGGTTTATATGATTTCAATCTTGAATGTTTACCCTTCCTCATGTTCATTACCCCATTCACTTTACCTTTACCTCTATAATTATTGTTTCTTTTCTATTATTTGTTACTATCATAATTTTTCATGTTCCACGATTTGTTTCCCATGATTTACAATTTGCTTTCATCTTTTTTTGTTTTCTCTCTTATTCATATCTCACACCTACTCAGCGCACACACCGCACATCCACGCCATGCAGAACCCAAGAACGAAGAAGCAAATATGTACCCTACCCTTATGTGTCTTTCCTTTGTCTATGTGCTATTTGTAAGCTTTGTTTAATGTCAATAAATAAAACTAAAAAAAAACAATAGAGCTATGTTACGTGAGGGCCAAGGCTACAGTGAAGATCCCGCCCTTATGCCCTTTTTAGGCTGTAGATCAGCGTAGGAGGAGTCTGTAAATCCCCCATGATTTCCCTCTCAAACGTGTTTATTATGGCAAACGGGGAGGAGTGAGGAGACGTTGTCTATTAATAATATGTCTATGGTGAGGACAGTGCACATTAATGAACATACTGTACACATAATTCAAGTAGGACTGAACGATACTGAACTCGTGATATGCGATATGGCTGTGCAATATCGCGACAACGATATTATTGAGATATTTCACTAAACCATTCCAACACGATTTGTTCCATCCTATTTAAACACAAATTGTAAGTAACTCGTTTTTCAGCAAATTGTGTCAAAACAAAAACACAAAATTAGGACAAAAACAAGACTAAACTTTAACAAAATTAGGACACGACTTTTTCAAGCTTTACATCCTGTTATTATGTCATTCCCTCATTAAAAACATGCCTGAAGTGTTGCCTTGGCACATTCACGTATTTTTGAGTAATCTGTAAAAACTCTGATGGCAGCCATTTTAGGGATAGGTTTGCCTGAGTCCTCCTAGGAACGCCCCCACCTCCTGGAGACGCCTCCGAGCTTTTGTCACCAGCCGAGTAACCAACCACTGCTCCTCAGCAGAACCCCCTCCCCACTGATGCCACAGACAGCGTGTGGAGGGGGCGTGTCGGGAAGGGTCAGAGGTTCTTAAAGAGACAGAGGCCTATTTCAAGACATTCACTACAGCCATTTTGAGAGAGCAATTTTATACAAGGCAGTTATTCTAATTTACTGCATTTACAGACCAACAGAAGGTTTGGTCATCATTGTAGTGTGCTATAGACTGGTGCTATGTGAAAAAAGCATAATACCCCCTCTTTAAAGTAAGTGAACTCCCACTCAGTCAGATAAAGACTTTAATGATGCTGCAATATATTGTGGCTTCTTGCGATACGGATACTGCATCACCCAATATATACTGTGCAGCCCTAGACTCATGTAAACCAGCCACATGGGATTGTAGCCATGGGCTCAAAATGGACAAAGTTTGAAATGGACTGTTTTCGTCCCAGCCCGAGTTGGAAGCATTGGGGTCAGGTGACTCAGATCTGTCATTCAAAGCCCCAGGAGCCTGTGTCAAGAGGACCAGCTGGGGCTGAGAGGGCCCACACCGGGGAGCTTCTGGAGGGGATAATGGGAGAATATAGACAAATGACTCAAATCTGGCAGACAGGAGCATGTGAGATAATGACTTCCTCCTCTTTCAGAAGCCCCGCCCACACCATTGTCACACAGCCAATCAGCGGGTGGCTTGAATTTAACGTCGCTTAAGCCAAGAGCCAACAAACACAAAGGAGGAGGCAGCTGCGGCATTATGAGAAACAACAAAATATGACAAATAAGTATCAATGTCCACAAAAATTACTCCATGCGGTGCGCAAAAATAGGTTGTGCACAAATTCTATATTTAATTATGTCATAAAATAGGTAACAAAGTTAAATGTAATGCTTTTAAGCGTGTAGAAGATGAAAAGTAGATGAAAGAGGAAGTCACTCCTTCTTAAACTATATATATATCAACATATATCAACAAACAAGTTTATCGGCCTTTTTTTTCTTTCACAGAACTCTTTCATGCTGGAAAAGTTCATGAAATTGATCCAATGCAACCATTAGATGACGAGGACAGCACTATTTTTTCTTTATTACAAGCAACAACAGAAAACAGGTATAGTGCCTTGAAATGACCGATCACATTTGGTTAAGCTGACTGAATGTTGTGGGGTCAGACACACATACAGCAGCTTCTAACCCACCTCTTTTATGTTAATGACAGAAAAAAAAACGCATTCAGCCCATAAATCATCTGAAATTTACATGCCACGCTTTTACTCTACACAGGGACTGGCTTCACCATTTATTTGACTGCGAGGTGAATCGGAATACAACGAAAGTTTGCCGCAAATGATCGACAACTCCAGGACGCCAAATGTGCTTATTTGTAGAAACAGACCCATTTCTAGACTTAATGTTCCCAATCAAGGAGCATTATTGCAAACCCCACTGTATGACGCCAGGCCTCGGAGGGACATTACACCGGAGGCGCTGTGCCTTTGTGGTCTATGGCAGGGCACATTTCCATATGAAAGCTTGTGTTTTGTCTGACAGCAGCTCGGCCAATGAAATCTCTCCATACGCGCGCTTAAACATACTTAGCCACGGAGATATGGACGGGGAGGAGGGTCTGAATGCGCGCCGTGAAAATCCCATTATACATATGGCTGAAAATGCTTGGTTTTACACAACATGGGGGGGGGGGGGGAATAACACGGACATCAGCACTCCTCTTCATTTCAATTCAGCCCTGTTTCATGAGCACACGGTACAAGCAACTAAAGACAATATTGGCGCTATTTCAGGTGACGCAATATCGCTAAATCACTGGAGCGCGGGGATTCTGAAACTCATTCCAAATTAGGAACACACCGATGACACTTTTTTTTCTCAAACCAAAACGAGTGGCTTCATTTGAGTACTCGCCGATACCAAAAGAGTAGCAGTGGCCTTACTACTCTTACTACTTTTGTGTTTTTATGAGCTCGCAGTAACTTGCTAAGATAGTATTTGGGTTTATTTTCCCTCTAGACAAGCAGCACAGCTAAATGTTGCTCTATTTGGACATGATACATTTATTTTGAAAGACCTTCCTGAGTGCTGTTTTGTCGTTGGATTTGTTTTACAGACGCATTAAGTCCCTGAGCGTGATAAGCTGGAATCGCCAGAGCCGTTTGCAGCTATTTAGCGACCTAGCCAGGTTTTACCAGAACCTCGTACTCAGTGTGTTTCGTACAAGGGTCTGGACCTTCACAATTGAGCTCCGTTATCAGGTGGGAGGGGTAAACTCCTTTGAAACTGATTTTCGCTAGCGTTTGTGAGTGAAGCAGCTATTATAACACTGTCATAACTCTGTCATAACGCTGTCATAACTTTGTCACGACGCTGTCACGACTCTGTCACAACTCGGTCACAACTCGGTCACAACTCGGTCATAACTCGGTCATAACTCGGTCATAACTCGGTCATAACTCGGTCATAACTCGGTCATAACTGTCACGACTCTGTCATAACTTTGTCACAACGCTGTCACAACTCTGTCATAACTGTCATAACTCTGTCACAACGCTGTCACAACTCTGTCATAACTGTCATAACTCTGTCACGACTCTGTCGCGACTCTGTCACAACGCTGTCACAACGCTGTCATAACTCTGTCATAACTCGGTCACAACTCGATCACAACTCGATCACAACTCGATCACAACTCTATCATAACTCGATCATAACTCGATCATAACTCGATCATAACTCGATCATAACTCGATCATAACTCGGTCACAACTCGATCATAACTCGGTCACAACTCGGTCACAACTCGATCATAACTCGGTCACAACTCGATCATAACTCGGTCATAACTCTGCCATAACTCTGCCATAACTCTGTCATAACTCGATCACAACTCTATCATAACTCGATCATAACTCTGTCACAACTCTGTCACAACTCTGTCACAACGCTGTCATAACTCTGTCATAACTCGGTCACAACTCGATCACAACTCGATCACAACTCTATCACAACTCGATCATAACTCGATCATAACTCGATCATAACTCGATCATAACTCGATCATAACTCGGTCACAACTCGATCATAACTCGGTCACAACTCGATCATAACTCGGTCATAACTCTGCCATAACTCTGCCATAACTCTGTCATAACTCGATCACAACTCTATCATAACTCGATCATAACTCTATCATAACTCTATCATAACTCTGTCATAACTCGATCACAACTCGATCATACCTCGGTCACAACTCGATCATAACTCGGTCATAACTCTGCCATAACTCTGCCATAACTCTGTCATAACTCGATCACAACTCTATCATAACTCTATCATAACTCTGTCATAACTCGATCACAACTCGATCATAACTCTGTCACAACTCTGTCACAACTCTGTCATAACTCTATCATAACTCTGTCATAACTCGATCACAACTCGATCATAACTCTGTCACAACTCTGCCATAACTCTGCCATAACTCTGTCATAACTCGATCACAACTCTATCATAACTCTATCATAACTCTGTCATAACTCGATCATAACTCGATCACAACTCAATCACAACTCTATCACAACTCGATCACAACTCGATCACAACTCAATCACAACTCGATCACAACTCGGTCACAACTCGGTCACAACTCGGTCATAACTCGGTCATAACTCGGTCATAACTCGGTCATAACTCGATCATAACTCGGTCATAACTCTGCCATAACTCTGCCATAACTCTGTCATAACTCGATCACAACTCTATCATAACTCGATCATAACTCTATCATAACTCTATCATAACTCTGTCATAACTCGATCACAACTCGATCATAACTCGGTCACAACTCGATCATAACTCGGTCATAACTCTGCCATAACTCTGCCATAACTCTGTCATAACTCGATCACAACTCTATCATAACTCTATCATAACTCTGTCATAACTCGATCATAACTCGATCACAACTCAATCACAACTCTATCACAACTCGATCACAACTCGATCACAACTCAATCACAACTCGATCACAACTCGGTCACAACTCGGTCACAACTCGGTCATAACTCGGTCATAACTCGGTCATAACTCGATCATAACTCGGTCACAACTCTGTCACAACTCGGTCACAACTCGGTCATAACTCGGTCATAACTCGGTCATAACTCGGTCATAACTCGGTCATAACTCGGTCATAACTCGGTCATAACTGTCACGACTCTGTCATAACTTTGTCACAACGCTGTCACAACTCTGTCATAACTGTCATAACTCTGTCACAACGCTGTCACAACTCTGTCATAACTGTCATAACTCTGTCACGACTCTGTCGCGACTCTGTCGCGACTCTGTCACAACGCTGTCACAACGCTGTCATAACTCTGTCATAACTCGGTCACAACTCGATCACAACTCGATCACAACTCGATCACAACTCGATCATAACTCGATCATAACTCGATCATAACTCGATCATAACTCGATCATAACTCGATCATAACTCGGTCACAACTCGATCATAACTCGGTCACAACTCGGTCACAACTCGATCATAACTCGGTCACAACTCGATCATAACTCGGTCATAACTCTGCCATAACTCTGCCATAACTCTGTCATAACTCGATCACAACTCTATCATAACTCGATCATAACTCGATCATAACTCTGTCACAACTCTGTCACAACTCTGTCACAACGCTGTCATAACTCTGTCATAACTCGGTCACAACTCGATCACAACTCGATCACAACTCTATCATAACTCGATCATAACTCGATCATAACTCGATCATAACTCGATCATAACTCGATCATAACTCGATCATAACTCGGTCACAACTCGATCATAACTCGGTCACAACTCGATCATAACTCGGTCATAACTCTGCCATAACTCTGCCATAACTCTGTCATAACTCGATCACAACTCTATCATAACTCGATCATAACTCTATCATAACTCTATCATAACTCTGTCATAACTCGATCACAACTCGATCATAACTCGGTCACAACTCGATCATAACTCGGTCATAACTCTGCCATAACTCTGCCATAACTCTGTCATAACTCGATCACAACTCTATCATAACTCGATCATAACTCTATCATAACTCTATCATAACTCTGTCATAACTCGATCACAACTCGATCATAACTCTGTCACAACTCTGTCACAACTCTGTCATAACTCTATCATAACTCTGTCATAACTCGATCATAACTCGATCACAACTCAATCACAACTCTATCACAACTCGATCACAACTCGATCACAACTCGATCACAACTCGATCACAACTCGATCACAACTCAATCACAACTCGATCACAACTCGGTCACAACTCGGTCACAACTCGGTCATAACTCGGTCATAACTCGGTCATAACTCGGTCATAACTCGGTCATAACTCGGTCATAACTGTCACGACTCTGTCATAACTTTGTCACAACGCTGTCACAACTCTGTCATAACTGTCATAACTCTGTCACGACTCTGTCGCGACTCTGTCACAACGCTGTCACAACGCTGTCATAACTGTCATAACTCTGTCACAACGCTGTCACAACTCTGTCATAACTGTCATAACTCTGTCACGACTCTGTCGCGACTCTGTCACAACGCTGTCACAACGCTGTCATAACTCTGTCATAACTCGGTCACAACTCGATCACAACTCGATCACAACTCTATCATAACTCGATCATAACTCGATCACAACTCTATCATAACTCGATCATAACTCGATCATAACTCTGTCACAACTCTGTCACAACTCTGTCACAACGCTGTCATAACTCTGTCACAACTCTGTCACAACTCTGTCACAACGCTGTCATAACTCTGTCATAACTCGGTCACAACTCGATCACAACTCGATCACAACTCTATCACAACTCGATCATAACTCGATCATAACTCGATCATAACTCGATCATAACTCGATCATAACTCGATCATAACTCGGTCACAACTCGATCATAACTCGGTCATAACTCGGTCATAACTCTGCCATAACTCTGCCATAACTCTGTCATAACTCGATCACAACTCTATCATAACTCTATCATAACTCTATCATAACTCTATCATAACTCTGTCATAACTCGATCACAACTCGATCATAACTCGGTCACAACTCGATCATAACTCGGTCATAACTCTGCCATAACTCTATCATAACTCGATCATAACTCTATCATAACTCTATCATAACTCTATCATAACTCTGTCATAACTCGATCACAACTCGATCATAACTCTGTCACAACTCTGTCACAACTCTGTCATAACTCTATCATAACTCTGTCACAACTCGATCACAACTCAATCACAACTCAATCACAACTCGATCACAACTCGATCACAACTCGATCACAACTCGATCACAACTCGGTCACAACTCGATCACAACTCGGTCATAACTCGATCACAACTCGGTCATAACTCGGTCATAACTCGATCACAACTCGATCACAACTCGATCACAACTCGATCACAACTCGATCACAACTCAATCACAACTCTATCACAACTCGATCACAACTCGATCACAACTCGATCACAACTCGATCACAACTCGATCACAACTCGGTCATAACTCGATCACAACTCGGTCATAACTCGGTCATAACTCGGTCATAACTGTCATAACTCTGTCACAACTCTGTCACAACTCTGTCACAACACTGTCACAACACTGTCACAACTCGATCACAACTCGATTACAACTCGGTCATAACTCGGTCATAACTCTGTCATAACTCGATCATAACTCGATCATAACTCTTGGGGACGTTCCTTGCACATTCCAAGGCATCAATTTTAATTTCTGGATATTTGTGAGCTGAGCCACAATGGATTGAAGAGCTTCCTTTATTTCCGCATCCGCCGCCATTGCCAAACTACAACCAGCAAATGCGGCGCAAATGCTTGACGTCACCTACAAGCCCCGCCTCCCCCGCTCACTGAATGGTAGTTTGAAATTCAACCGATGCAATCTGTCACTGAGATCAGACCCAGACGGACATGTAGGGAAATTATAACTGACCGGAGTTTACTGATGGCTAAGGCCGGGCTCCTGCTGACCCAGTGCGGTGGTACAATTAAGAGGACATTTCACACTGCTTAAATTCAGCACAGACTCAGATTGAGGAAATGTAGTCATAAAGTCAGGCTTAGATAGAGTGGGTATGAGTATGAGTTCACAACTTTCAGGGAGCAACAGCATCACAGTAATTTAAACAACAACTAGCTGCAAGGTCAACAAAAAGGGTTCAGAACTAAACGCACAGCACAAAGATCTGTTTTCCTCACATGTCGACTTTTACAATAGTAGTAGTAGTAATATGAGCTGCTAACAATACAATAACCGGAACGATCAAGCTCATTTTACTCCACTGTAATTCCCTTTAACACGGCTTACCCCAGAGTGTGGGCTAGAACGGCACAGGATTCTGAACCTCTTGATAAGATCAAGTATAGATAATGTACAAGTGAACTGTGAGTGAGCAGTAATCCAAGAGTAATCTAGTAATCTGGGTATCATAACCATATACAGATCTAGAAGAGTCTAATCTGTCAACAGAGAAAGGACTTTATATGCCAGTGGGCGGGGTTTACGTGTGGGAATGTGCATCGTTAAGAATCTAACCTTGATATTGAAAATTGATAGCAGAAAAAATACTAAACTCCAAATTCCAGTTAAAATATCCAAATAGCCATCTACCAATAATTTAAATTGTTTTACATTTTTGCAATAGTAAGAACCAGGAAGTAATGGGGATTCGTCATCATGTCATATGGTGCAACATCAGGAATCGAGGAAAAACAACTATTTGTGTAGAGTATATCATACAAATAAAAACAAAACATCAAAACATAAATATTGTCTGATCTATAGAGTCCAGGATTTTCATAAAATGTTCAGAGTAATGACAAAAATAATCAAAAATGACTATAATTTATTTTTACATAATAAGGCATACTTGGCCAAATGGAATGCTTACATTATGACAAAATGTTTCTAATTTGCGATGGAAAATACTACAATTTCAAAGATTAAGGATAAAATATTATGACACATTAAGCGATTTTCATAAAAAGGATAAAGATTTTTTTATTTCCTTTTTACAGTATAATCACACCGTCGAACCGTATGACAATTTTAAGCAAAGAAAAAAGCAAGAAAAAGCAAAGAAAAAAGAAAAAAATATCAATTCATATTTGAAGAGTCTGCACAACACAAATGTATATACTTTTTTAGAAAAAAAAAATGTTGCAACCCAAGATTACATTGACCCATATGCAAAATAAATAAGACATCAATGAAAAAGTGGGAAAAAAAGCTGTATTTTGCTAAATATAAGCATCCAAACGCTGTTTTCAACACAACTGAAATGACCTTGTGGATTTAAAGACAGTTACGTCACAGTCAGCTGCACACATAATAAAAGGTATCTGTCAGTTCCTTGTATGCAGATGTTTTGACCTGGTTTATAGCTAAATGCAGCACAAAGCCTGCTGCTGTCTGCCACCGCACACACAGGAGATTTGAATTCATTTGAATGTGTATGTGTGACAGGACTCGCAGCTCCAGCATCTGTTCATGAGGCCACTCCGACAACACTATGTCAGGGACGTGTATTTGGATTGGGGTGGTAGAACCTGCTGGGATACTGCATTACAGGGGGACTGAAGATGATGACGCTCAAGTCATAGTCTGTAGTAGAACTTCAAAGTGTCTTTGACCAAGGAGACTGTCCATCTCCCAGAAACGTGGGTCCAACACACGGCCCCCTCCTTCCTCCTCGACTATTGGGTTAAAATCAACAGAGGTAGTCAAACTACGTGAGTGAAAGTGGAGATAGAGTGCCAGAGGAGCAGAAGAATGAGTAGAAGAAGAAGAAGAAGAAGAAGAAAGAGTAGAAGAAAGAGTAGAAGAAGAAGAAAGAGTAGAAGAAGAAGAAAGAGTAGAAGAAGAAAGAAGAAGAAAGAAGAAGAAAGAAGAAAGAAGAAGAAGAAGCAAAAAAAGGTGAAGGAGCAGAAAAAGGAGTATAGGAAGCAGAAGAAGGAGAAGAAAAAGAAGAGGCAGAAGAAGAAGGAGCAGAAGGAGCAGTAGAAGTAGAAGAAGGAACAGAAGAAGGAGCAGAAGGAGCAGAAGAAGAAGAAGGAGCAGAGGAAAGAGCTGAAGGAGCAGCAGAAGAAGGAGCAGAAGGAGCAGAAGAAGTAGAAGAAGGAACAGAAGAAGGAGCAGAAGGAGCAGAAGAAGAAGAAGGAGCAGAGGAAAGAGCTGAAGGAGCAGCAGAAGAAGGAGCAGAAGGAGCAGTAGAAGTAGAAGAAGGAACAGAAGAAGGAGCAGAAGGAGCAGAAGAAGAAGAAGGAGCAGAGGAAAGAGCTGAAGGAGCAGCAGAAGAAGGAGCAGAAGAAAAGGGAGCAGAGGGATAAGGAGCAAAACAAGGTGAAGGAGCAGAAAAATGAGTATAGGAAGCAGAAGAAGGAGAAGAAGAAAAAGAAGAAGTGGCAGAAGAAGAAGAAGAAGAAGAAGAAGAAGAAGAAGAAGGAGAAGCAGTAGAAGCAGCAGAAGGAGCAGAAGGTGAAAAAGGACAAAAAGGCGGGAAACTTCGCCCCCGTGAGGCGGGGGAAAGCAGCAACAATCAAAGCCCAAACCTAACACTTTTACAATAAATATAACAAAAAAACAGCATCGTTGATAATGTATCGCTCTTCTCAGGGTTGTCATGGGAATAAAGGGTATTTTTTAGAAAAAATTAAAGTCTTTGGAGCCAGGATTCCAAGCTGTTTTTGCCATGTGTAAAGTCCCCATTAGGTTCCATGTATTACTGAATATTCTACAGTCACCCCGGCCACTTGGGGGGGGTGTCAATCTGTGTCACAAATGCTCTTTTTCTTTTTGCTAATGTTTTTGAAAATAGCTTATTTTTAAAGCCGTAAAAAATTGTTTGTCAGGCATCAACTATATCGCCAAATACATGACATCTTTTGTGCTTCACTCAATTGCAACTTTCTCCAAACTTCCCGTCTTCAGACACATTCTTGAACTTTTCCGCCACACGCCAAAGACTCACTGCACGACCTAAAAATCCACTTCTATTTTAGGCTCTGATGAGAGATCCAAACGTCTTCTGGCGTCAGACGGTTGGTATTTTTGGCGCTTGCAGTATCGCAGAAGCGGCGCGGGGAGAAGATGGAAGGATAGTATAATAGAAGGAGGTCACATGGGAGAAGCTGTGGCGAGGTCTGCGGGCCCGGGGAGACTTTCTGCGGTGTCGTCTGTGCACTGTAGTTAGAGCGCTGATACATGGCCTTTCCTGGAAAACTCTCCACAATGGAAGCCAAAAATAGACACGCGAGTATACGGAAAAGAAACCTCGAAGATCACAGTCGGCTGCTGTTGTTTGTGGATCGGCTGACAAAACGTGGAAAAGGATGCTTGTCTTCAATTCACTTCTTCAAATCTTGAAAAAGCTCCAAGTGGCAAAAAACGAATTTAGAGAAATCAATGTGACACTTTTGCTGTAGATTACTGACATAAACGTGAGTGTCATTTTTATTTTTTATTTTTATATCAATTCAAGGCATTTCCTGCATAATAATTGTGGATATTTTCAGCGGCAAATTTAATGGTTTTATTTTACTGATATATCACTTACAGATTACAAGATTTTTCCAGAGGCGGATCTTGTTTAGTATTTCAAATAAGTAAAAAAGTGGGGAGGGGAAAAGATTTTTATTTGTTTTTTGTAGTTTGAAGGTAAATAAATCAGGTAGGGACTAGATCATAAGAGCTGCACAGACGCTTGACCATTTTAAATTGTTGCTTAAGAGATATTTCAACTCAAAAGCTTTTAATACTTGAGCTGTTAGTTCTTTGTTGCTTGTATATTGTTTATATTTAACTTTTTGTACTGTAGACCTTTTTGTGAAGCACTTTGGTCAGCAACATTTGATTTGATAAAAAATGCGGGGGAAAAATCTACATATTAAAGGGATATTTCAGGATTTTTGACATAGGGCCTCGTTTCCTAGTTATCCAGAGTGTTGCTGATTTCTGGAGATTTTTTATTTGTAATTCATGAAGTTCTTATATTTGAAGAGTTACGTAGCGCCTAGGCTAGTGCAAGGCTAGCGCATTTATACAACATCAGCTAGCCTGCATTAAAAACAGTCTTACGCACTCCACAGAGCAAGAGTAATTTGAACCATTTTGCATTTAAAATAATTATTTAATTACTTATATTTGAGCAGCATCAGCTTCCTGGTTGTATAAGCGACGCAGAGGCGGAGTGATCTGCTAGAAAATAGTCCCTCAAAAGGTCAGTTATATTCCAAAAATTATTCTATGGACACAGACATTTATTTGGTTAGTCTGGTGTTATAAGTGATTTGCCTCAGGTCAGACTGTTTTTAATGCAGTGCAGCTGATACCATACTAGCCTAGCGCCACGTAACTCTTCAAATATAAGAACTGCATAAATTACAAAAAAAATATCTCCAGAAATCAGCAGCACTCATGAGGCCCTATATGTCAAACATCCTGAAATATCCCTTTAAGTCCAAGACTGGAAACTTTAGAGTCAGTAGGAGCTACTAAAGTGGAGATGTTGTTAAAAAAGCATAATGAAAACCTCATTTTGAGAAAATGGGCTCTAAAGTATGCCTACGTATACGTGTACGTACATGCACGTGTATTTGTCTGCTGTCTTTGAGCCATGGACATCGGCCACACACTAATCTAAACTGTCTTCTTGTCGTCTCTGGACACTAATGTTGGACACAGTTTGGCGAATAGAAGCGAGCAAAGCTGTTGTATTTGTCTCAAAGGGGAGTTGAATCCACACGGCTCTCATGTGCGAGGCAAGTTATTTTCAGTAACTGCAGTTCTCTGAATGTGCATGGTATAAACGAAGTGGTAAGATAGAAATAACCATCAGGTGCAGGGTTCAGTTAGACTTTTTGCCATTTTAAATAGTGTAGTCCTAATCCCCTGTCTGACAGTGGCAAATGGTTAGTGGTTCTCACACAGAGGGGCAGGGCCCGAATTGAGGTCATTGTGTTCCACTTCTACCCTGCACTACTGCACAGTGCACAGTCTGACTGTTTCTGACCTTAAATGGGTTTGTTCTTCGTCGATTAGCCTTGGGATGCAAACTGTCGGGCCCCTTAGTGGACTTTTGCATAGAGACACAAACGGGCTATAACCGGCTCTGCCCTGTACTGATTTCCTGGAAAGGTCCGTGGTGACACTCAACAAAACGTCATAAATAAACATCGTAAAAGAGAGAGTTTGCTATTTTTCTACCCTGTCATTAAATCGAATGAATGGCCACTGTGTGAAAAGTCTATCAAGTCACCTGCAGCGTCTCACCTTAAAAAACAATATGGCTTTCATCATGTGGTTCCTGAGATACTCGGAAATGTCTTCTGAACAACAAAAGAAGGCATTTCACTCGTATCATTTAAAATAGCTCCCCCATTTCAATCCTCATTAAAAATAAAAATAAAAGTTTGGACTTGACTCCTCCTGGTGTGGCTTTCAAACCAACCCTCCACATCGGACACGTCTCCTGCTCCCATGTGTCTTCAACAGTCTAAGCATGTGCTGCTCTTCCCCCCTGGGGCACCTAGCACATCCAGCTTCCATAAAACCCACCGCCGCTCCTCCAAACATGGGGCAGACGGGGCTTTGAAGCGGGGGAAGACATGGATCACAGCACGGAGGAGTGGAAAACTGCACACGGGCCTTTGAAGATCTCAACAAAGAGAGAACCCGTGGAGGACTGCTGCGTTTAAGGGAGATAAAGACACGTGTCAGCTTTGAAATATTGAAATAAATAATAAGGAAGCCATATATTTACTCTTTTAATAGCTAACAGCTAACAAATGAGGAGGTATCCTGACCAGACTCACAGCTAAGCCACACACGCCTTCTATTGTTCTGGCTAACGGACATTCACTGGAGAATAAAACAGAACTGCTAAGCTCTTCCCAGAAGATGAAAGACTGTTGTGGAACGGAGGGAGCGGAAGGAGCTGCACAGGAGGAAGAGGAAGAAGGAGGTAGAGTGTACCAGTGCAGGACACCATGCTCTGAAACAGGGACGAACCCAGGAGGCACTGCACCGGTTCAGAGGAGACTGAAGGAAGCCAGCCAGGTTTCCTCCGAGTGCTACGGCTTCCTCTACCGACAAAAACATGCGGGTCAGATTGACACACAGTGGCGGCGCGGCTCAGTCGCAGCGGCTCAGGACTAACACCTGAACACTATTTCGCTGTACGCTTGTACAATGACAAATAAAGCAGTAACTTACTTACTTTGTGTGTTTTGCAAACGTTTACCAGCTAATCTTCATTCCTGGATTAGTAAAATGCTTCCACAAGGAAAATGTGTCTTTGGACGTCAAGGAGACTGACCGTTTTCAAGTGAGGTAAGTCAGAGTGTGTCTGTGGGGACCAACCTTTGAACTCTTATTTGTGCTCAGCATTATACAGACAAATGCTTCGTAAACAAGGACTTATTGGACAAATGTGCAGCTTGTGTCAAACCAGACACAGTCCTGAGATCTAAGACACGGCTTAGTTTAGTTTAGTTTATTTGTTTGTTTGAGCAGTAAACGTTCTGCTCAAAAGAAGTGGGACGAAGCAAAAGCTTATGAGCGACCACCCCCGAATTATTACAATAAAATGTTCATATCACATGTAGTACAAGTTACATATTACAAGGTACATAGTACAAGGAACCTACAAAAACAACATGTACACATACACACGACATTCCTGATCATGATTAATTACATTAAGTAAGGTACCTGTACATTAAGAGGCTCGAAGCTCCAGTAACTCCTTCTCATAATATAAATACACTAAACCTGACTGACACTAACATTACATGTCTCAGAAACAACTCCATAGACTCTAAACTCTCCTTAGTGCAGTGCTTTATTTACCATCATTGTTTTAGGTCAGTATTGCCTCTTTAAAGTGTTAAATAATGTTGTAGAAGATCTCAAATAGCAGAAAAAGCATATGTCTCCTTTAATGGGACATTCCATGCAAAATCAAGTTTTTCCAGCTTAACCGTTGTGTAACGCTTCCTTAGAGTAGTTCTTCAGTAGTGCTTCATTCACACAGATCTGAGTAATTCTGCTTACTTTGTAAATTTCTTCTACTGTTTTAACTAACAGATGATGAAACTATGAATGAACCACTTTCTAAAAAAAAAAAGAAAAAAGGCCATTACAGTGTAAGTGGACAGTGTACAGTACAATGTTCATGAGGAATGAAGTGTTAACTCATCATTTATTAAAGAGACTAGTGGCCACACCGCCTTTGCTCTGCCCAATCCCATCAGACCTCTGAAGCTCAGCAGGGAAGGGCCTGGGTTGGATGGGAGACCGTTTGGGAACACCAGGAAGCCTGGCGAATGTAATGCATGAGTGAGTGAGTGGTGGTGGTCGGACGGGTCGATGGCGCAGAGTGGTTGCCTCGCTTCCGTCAGTCTACCCCAGGGCAGCTGTGGCTACAATAGTAGCTTATCACCACAGAGTATGGAGTGAACGAATAGTGCAATGTAAAGCGTCTTAGTGTCCAGAAAAGCGCAATATAAAACCAATGCATTATTATTACTATCATTAGATGCAAGTAGGTCATTTTATGCTCACTACTGCCACCTCAGGTCTTACATGCAACTGCAGTCTCTATATTGAGCTCATGCATGACGGCACTTCAGACCCGAAGTAGCAGCTATTTTAGTGACAGTGCAGGATTTTAGAGGCATTTGTGGTGAACAGGTCTGAGCTCATTCTACACATTAGGACATGACTGGAACATGGAGGGGGAGGAAAGTACATAGCTTTAACATTTTTAAACTCGGTATAGTCCCTTTTAGGCTAAATAAGGTGTAGTTATTAAAAAGTGTTACCGAAAACAAGAGATATTATACACTACTATGTGGTTCTCTTAAAGTTCTTAAAGTTCCACTGGACTCACAAAAGCTTGCACAGAGTAAAACAAGTGGGGATTTCGTTTGAACATATGAGCAGACACAACGTGCGGCTGTAAAAAGCAAGTGTTGGGATAAAGCCGGTCACGAGAGAGAGAGTTGTCAGTGAGTTGGCGCAGGAAGCACCTCGCTGAGTCTTTGTGAAGAGCCATGAAACGGCAGTAAAACCGGCCTCAGAAGCAGCCCTGTCCAAACACACGTCCGGGCGATGGCTCATTCACAAACTGCTCCCGGCCTGGCCCCGTCTCAGTCGCTCCGGGAGGGTCGCCATGGCTACGAGTGTACGCAAACTACGCCAAAACCAGGAAGAGGAAGTGGGGCTTGGTTTTAACAACGCTTTCAGTCAAATAAAGTCCAGCCTCAAAGCGAACAAACGCCACAGTGAGCAGAATTCAGAGTCCACACCACGGGCTGCTTCTCTCCTGGTTAAGACACAGACTTTAATCCACCATTTATTCCACCTTAGACGTGCCTAAATGTGTACAATCATATTTCTGAAAACCATCGGAGCGTCCAGACACTTCAAAGCACCAGCAGATGTAAAAAGGGGCTAAAATAAAGCAAACTTGATAGTGTTATGTTTGGTTTATTGGTGTGTAACTGCATCTCGGTTTATTGGTGAGTGAAATCAGCATTGAAGTTCTGGCCCTCAAGAGGATTTTGAGAAATAACTTTACACAAATCGAGAGATCGAGTCTCTTTGTTAATTTCACACCTGAACCGAGCACATTTTCTCCAGTTTGGGCTTTACCCAAATCGAAAGGCTTGAAAAGTGTCAATATAGGATGAAAACGCAACAAATAAACTATGAAGACAAAACAAAAATTACGGTCAGTTTTGTAGGTCTTGGCTTTCAAATGAGGAACTGCCCCATCGGCCTGTAAACTCCAGGCCTGTTGGTCCAGAAGCTTTTAGATTTGGGTGAAGCCGAACTGGAGAAAATGAGCAATGAGAATTTACTTCAGACGAAATTGGGCGGTTCGGCCCTCGGTCTTTTGACGATGAAGAAAATCGGCCCTCCGCCAAGGAAATTTGCCTACCCCTGACTTAAAACATTGAAAGAGGCAATATTGACCAAAAAACAACTTAAAAATATCAATGTGATGTTTATTTCCGTCCAAATCCTGCCGTCAAATAAGTCCTTGAAGCCTTCGTCGGTAAAATGTCGAGCACAATAATAAGGTCACCACAGACAAACTCGAAAAACTTGAAAACTTGAAACGTGAAAACTGGGCTTCACCTTGACTTTTGAAGAAACATTTTCCTCTTGGAGACATTTTAACACATTGAGTGCAGCGCTGTTTTTTTCATTTTTCATGATATTTGTACCACCACAGTGTAGGGCTGTGCAATTAATCAAAATTCGATTACAATTACGACTACTACACTAAACGATTACAAAATTATTTTATTATTATTAGAATTTTTTGTTTTGTGTTCAATTTATTTATTTATTTTTGCAAAGCAGACTTGCTTTTCAGGCTGTTGGGATTATTTTCCCTTCGCATTTTAGGTGCCATGGCTCATGCTTTTGTCTGACATAAAAACAAACAGCGCTGTGTGATGATGTCATCAGGCCGCACTGCTCGGTTTACTTGCGCAGGTGTGAGGGCTTTGAAAGACGAGAATCTAAGCTCTCCGTAGGTGGAAACAGTTTCATTCTACGTTCCTGAGAAATCCTAAGCTAAACTAGGCTAGTTTGGATCAATCACGGCTTTTTTTCGAGATTCGGAGACAATCAGTGTTTTATGCAACACTCTTCTTTCTGATTAACTCCTCTCTCCTCTGGTACTAACGTTATGTGAAGAAGCAAATGCCTAAATGTATTTGTTTCAAGTCAATTTTAAACGACAACATTGTTGACACGTTTTGAAACACCGCGTGTTATCGATCGCTTTTTATGGCGTGTGCATTTAAACAGTCTGGTTCTCGGATTGAAGACTTTAACAGGATGTTTCTCAGACGACCTTGGATTAACTTTAACCATTTAAAAACTCAGAGAAATGTTAAATTCTCAACTGTTTCGATGTGTACATGTGAAGCTGCTCTGCTTTAACAAACGCTCCAGAGAGCGAGAGAGAAGTGTCAGGTTTACAGCTGTTCACTACACAACACCACGCCCCCTCATGTAAATGTAAATGAGCCGGTAAACACTTGTAAAACTTTAAACCACATTTTACGTCACGTTTTACTTGTCCGAAATGTGTTCCTTCTTCTATTTCTGAAGGGCTTCGATCTGTACTTCCTGGGTTTATTGCATCAAGGAGGCAACACAAAACTGTCCTCCGTATTTCCAAAGGCCTGATCCATCACTGCGCTCAAAGTGTTTTTTCATCACGGCTCGAGGTGACAATGTTTACTTAAGGACTGTACTTATATTGCAATTTTGAGGATCTTTACTCTTTTCATTGAGAACTTGCAGCGTACGGCCCTCGACAAGGAAGAGATTGCTGCATTTGCAGATTGTTTAAACATTTTCGGCCTCATATTAGCCCGATATAACATTTGTCCCCGGTTTTATCTGTCGTAATGGTTCCTCCCCCCGCCCCCCCGACACTTCCTCCCCCCATTGTGAGGCAGGCTGCAGCGTGTACAGGAAGTGAGGCCTCCATTTCCTCTGCACTTCCTGCACAGAAGGGTTTCCACGGTTTTCTTCTCAACAACAGTTTCTGGGGAATATCCCCGACAAGAGAAGGGTCAAAAAACAATATCAAGTAATACAAACAAACTTTAAATATGGTTTTAGTTTGGGTCTCAGAGATGAGAGAGGTGCATGAAGTTCAGTTCTTTTGCATGAGGGCACAGGCCATTAAAATCAATACAACACTGCCATCTTGGATAGCTGGGGCCTGGCGTCAACACCAGTGAGCAGAATGTTTACTCAGGCTGCACATGGTTGACATTGACAGCAAATAGCAAAAGTAATTGCAACTGCAATGCTTGTCAAGAAAATCGAAATCCTTGCCTTCTCTCTCCCATCCCTCTTTCCCCACTCCACTGCTCCCCCAATCCCTCCCTCTCTTTCTGTTCCTCCCCTTTCACTCTCTCTCACCATCCCTTTTCTCTCGCTCCTCTTTCTCCTCTCTCTCCCTCCCCTTTCTCCTCCCTCTCTCCTCTCCCTCCCTTTTCTCCTCTCTCCTCTCCCTCCCCTCTCTCATCTCCCTCCCTTCTCTCTCTCACCTCTCCCCTTTCTCTTCTGCCTCCTCTCTCCCCTCTCTCCTTTCTCCTGCCTCTCCCTCCCTCATCTCTCTCCCTTCTCTCCCCCTTCTCTTCTGCCTCCTCTCTCCCCTCTCTCCTTTCTCCTGCCTCTCCCTCCCTCATCTCTCTCCCTTCTCTCCTCTCTCCTTTCTCCTGCCTCTCCCTCCCTCATCTCTCTCCCTTCTCTCCCCTTCTCTTCTGCCTCCTCTCTCTCCTCTCTCCTTTCTCCTGCCTCTCCCTCCCTCATCTCTCTCCCTTCTCTCCCCCTTCTCTTCTGCCTCCTCTCTCCCCTCTCTCCTTTCTCCTGCCTCTCCCTCCCTCATCTCTCTCCCTTCTCTCCCCCTTCTCTTCTGCCTCCTTTCTCCCCTCTCTCCTTTCTCCTGCCTCTCCCTTCTCTCCCCCTTCTCTTCTGCCTCCTTTCTCCCCTCTCCCCTCTCTCCTTTCTCCTGCCTCTCCCTCCCCATCTCTCTCCCTTCTCTGCCCCTTCTCTTCTGCCTCCTTTCTCCCCTCTCCCCTCTCTCCTTTCTCCTGCCTCTCCCTCCCCATCTCTCTCCCTTCTCTGCCCCTTCTCTTCTGCCTCCTTTCTCCCCTCTCCCTTCTCTCCTTTCTCCTGCCTCTCCCTCCCCCATCTCTCCCCCATCTCTCCCCCTTCTCTCCTGCCTCCTCTCTCCCCTCTCTCCTTTACCCCTTCTCTCCTGCCTCCTCTCTTCCCTCTCTCCTTTACCCCTTCTCTCCTGCCTCCTCTCTCTCCTCTCCCCTCGCTCATCTCTCCCCCTTCTCTCCTGCCTCCTCTCTCCCCTCTCCCTCCCGTCTCTTCTCTCTCTCCCTTCTCTCTCTCCCTCCTCTCACCCGTCTGTCCAGTTGAACCTGACTGTCAGGTGCGCGTCTAAACTTCTTTCATTCTATAATAAAGCTGATGGTTATGTCGGAACAACAGTCCATACAAACAAAGTTTGTTTTAAAGCAGAAATGCTTTTTTCCTGACTTCTATTCCTCATTATTTGGTAGATTTACATAACAAAATTAATAAAACAATTCTGTGTAACTTTATACATCTCAACTGTCAATCTACAACTGTGAGAGTCCATTTGTTCTACAAAATAACACTTTGGGAGTTAAATAGGTCTGCAGTATAGCTATTGTAATTACACTGCCTGACCTGACGGCACGGGGTTATTCTGTGACGACAATGCCAGGATTCATGGGGCTTACATCATTTTCACACACGGATCGGCCGCCACAGACTCCCAACATCTACTAAAGCCAACATCTCAGCCTTCCCCCTACCGTCTCCCAAACCTTGACAGATTTGTGGACTTTAATCTCAGTGATGGACCTCCCTTCTCCTCCTGGCTCTCCTCCAAACTCCGCTGTCAGACGGATACTTCACTGACCCGGGGTAATTTGTGTTTTTTTCCAATTGTGTTTGCCATAAATCAATAAGGTGGCAAACAGAGCAGTGCGACATGAGTTATGCTGTCAGGCCGGGGCTGGTTTCTCCCACTCCCAGGAGAGTCATTGAAGTGGACGATTCATAGGCAGGATCAGGTGTCTAATCAGTGCTGCTGTGTGGTGTAGTTAGCGTGTGAATATTAAGCACCATCGGCCTGTCCGTCTGGGCTGGTGGTGTAGTGGGGTGAAATTTGATACGTTTCTGTAAGAATTCATTACTAACAATGCAATTCAGGCGTTACAGCTGGTGAAGACTTTGCCTGGGGCTACTCCTGGGAACATATTTTAGTAAGGGGCGCTGAGGGACAAGATTGCCCCCCAAAAACGCCTTTTCTGTGCTTATTTCCCATTTAATAATATTGCTTGCAATACACAAACTATCCACCAGGGGCTGCTGCAGCCCCCTCAGCCCCCTGGGTTCAGCCTTGCCTCCTGCTGGAAGATGGAGCTGGATTAAAACTATTAAAAACTAACTTTCTGCTTCGATTTCTGTTTCCTGTTTCACACCACGAATAATATAATGAGTTTTTAGTGATAAATCAGGTGCAACACTCTATAGAGGCATCAGTAGTAGTAGTAGTAGTAGTAGTAGTAGTAGTAGTAGTAGTAGTAGTAGTAAAGTCTATCGCTTTTCCGCTGACAGCAGGTGGAGGGCTCTCCCCATGATAAAGACAGATACAAGCCACCATTTTTGGCTAACAGCATGCTAACATCATGAACACAGAAGTCCGGGAATGAAATGTAAAGGACATAGCGTACATATACACAACAACATAACGGAAGCACAGATCGGAGCGCTTCAGCAGTAGAAGAAGAAACGACCAAAGTGTAAAAGGATGACTCAAAAACTGTGACTCTAATGATACATGCAATTAGCTAACTTTCAAGTAGCTCCAAAGTTCAATATCAGGCCAGCGCATCCAACAGAGTCCCCCCTTATCTCCTTATTGTCCGCACACAAAGAAGCCGTTATTCCCTCATCCTTTCTTAATAGGCCGCCTTCCGCTGGACTCCGTCTGGTGTGACCCTCTTCATAATCAGGGTCAGCCCGCCCCGCCATAGATCAGACGCCATTGTTGTTTCACTCCATTAAACCTCCACCAACGGCAGAGAGGTGTCAGGCCTTAGCTGCCTCCCGGGAGCCCTAATCTGTACTCATCATCTGGGCTGAGGTCAAACAGACTGGGCCGCTCTCCCTGCTAGCATGTGTGTTAGCTTAGTACAGCCAGAAGATTCATGTTTGTTTAGCTTGTGTTCCTAGCTTAGCATTTTGTTGTAGGACAAGTAGCACACGTTCTGTCTGATTCTCTCCCCATACAAATGAATGCTAAAGCTATAGGCTATGCTAATTTCAGGACATTTATCAAACTTATGGGGTTTTCCTTTCATTAACAGAATAGATAGATATTCTTCAGAAACCTTTATCTTATGTGATGTAGCATTTAGCAGAGATGCTACTTTTACCAGCCAATTAGCTAACAGAAGGTCTGTTAGCTAAACAGACCAAAACAAGCTTTTCCCGAAAGAGAGTTTGTTTTTGTTTTGGAGCAGTAATGATTTTCTTTAACCATGTTGTTGAGCACAGTTTGCGATGACTGGTGCTAATGCTAACGACCACAGCACAAATACATTGAACAGGTCACAGGATTCTGAAGAGTTAAATAATATATATATTTTTTAATTCTTTCTCATATTTCTAGGACTTTTTTGTGGTTCTGTTTTTTTCCAGCTATACTTATAAAATGGAGTTTTTTTCATGACAATTTATGCATAAAAATGCCCATAATTGCGGGTATTTCCAGCAACAAAATCGAAATAATGGATAAAGCCAGGTTTAAATTGAATGAAAATTACATTATTAAATTAAATTAAATGAAAACAATCTATAAAAATTCTAATTTGTTTTTTGGGTTCAAAGCTCAATAAATCAAGCGTGGGATAAGGTATTGAAAGTTCCCTCAGAAATAAGATAAGATAAGATGGTACTTTATTGATCTCACAGATGGAGAAATTGCATAAATATGCAATGCAAAAATATATAAAATATAGTCTTAGTAGCTGGAGTGGATTGAAAAAATGTTTTGTAACGTCAGCACATGCAAGTGTATATTCATCCTGTCTTTAGCCACTGCTGTCTCTCAGAAAGGAAATACAAATATTTGGGTTACAACATCTCGCTCGTCTACACACAGGTACTAGACGTGTGTCAAGTGTGGGAAAATTGCCGGTGCGCTGCAATATTGCTTTTTTTTTTCTGACAGACATCCATCTTGCTAGCGGCAAAACAACATAAAGGGAAGGTTTTGTCTATTTTATACTCGGACAACAAACCAAGATGTTATGGGATTAAAACTAGCTAAAAATGTCAACATATACTGCGTGTAAGGACTGAGCCAAACCCCACGACCTGCACTTGTCTGTCTTTCAATACTGCAAACTAACGATCACAGATAAATTTGTACTGGTGCGCATCCCTCCTGTTGGGAAACCCCGTGCTGGTGACTGATAAAGGGCTGATGGCATGTGTCAGGACAAACACAGAGAGTGAAGTGGACACAATAGAGAGAAGTGTGCTATTGAGGAAGCACAAAGACCACTGTTTGTTTAGTGCAGTCTCTCTGTGAGCTTAAGGCGCTGCACAGGAGGAGGCGGTGGTTTCAGTTAGAGACAGACCCACACCCGCCACGGCCAGTAAACCATGCAAATACACCTGACAAACAAACACATCACAGTCACAGTGTAGGACTGGAGTTTGGCGTCGTTGGACTGGTAAACAAAGGCGTCATCATCGACTTTCAGGCTGCTTCATTGTGGACCATCGCGCTTATCACCATTATTTCAGCCAAAAGTGAAAGCAAGTTTTCAAATCATTATTATTTGGTACTGATCATCATGAACTGTATGAAAGCTGAAACTAAATATGCAGTGGTTTCACTTCCTGATACTCATCCACATACTGTAAGCCTCTCCCGCCCTCCCTCCTTTTGCTCCCCTTTGCAGTTCAGCTGTTTGAATCAGGGCTCATTGAGGCTCATGTGGCTGTAGTGATGCTATGGTGAGTGTTTTCACTTCATGATGGGAGGATGCGCTTAGCAAGAGATGGAGCGGAGAGGAAAGCATTTCCTGGATGCTCTTTGGGGTAGATCCAAAAATTACTCAAAGATGTGCTAGCAGCTTGAAACACAACTCCAAGTCTATTTTTCAAGAGGGAACAAAGGTGCGCAAAATCGGTAATGCATAATACCCCACTTTAATAAAAAAAATATATATATTAATTAAACAATAATGGGTAGACTTCACAGTTAGCATGCGTTATCTTTCTTGAGTGTAACATTTGCCATTTCAATCAAAAATGGATGAAAAGCACAGTCCTATCATCAAACATTGCATTTCTTCTCTCAATCTCAGTTATCTGTCCGTTTATAGTAACTGTTCTAACTTTCTGTCACCCACTGACATCGCATACATCCCACTTCTGCACGTGTGTGAACTTCAAGATTTCAGCCCATAAAGGAGATTTGAATGTTATAAAAACAGCACCAAGTACCGGCAAGTTTGTAATTTTTAAGAAGCAAACAAGTTTTGTTTTTGTACAATATAAACAGTACATACAACAATGGATCGCACCAGGAAAAAAAGGTAGGTACTCAAAATAAAAACCTTGCTGAAACTTGCTTGGAGCCGATTTCTGGATAATTCACACGGCCTCAGCGTAAACAGGGCTCTTACAGGGAAGGGAGTAGTCAAGCATAGCCTCGGGCGAAAACTGACAGGAGCGCAAGAGATAATGAGCTGTTACTAACCGGCGGAAATCCTACATTTCCCATGAGCCACCTTGTCGGAGCAGCAGACACCTGCCCCGCCCGCCTCCGTCAGCGAGCAAACATACCTCCACTCGTCGGCGAGTGACTCAGCTGACGCCGGAGCGGCAGAGTGTAAACAGAGCGCAACAGTGTCAGCTACAGGTGCACCCAAGACACATACGGAGAGTCAGCAGATGGCACCGCCTCAGCCCGTCTCCGGAAGCTTCTTTACACAAGTCTGTGAAAAATGTCTACAGTTTTATCAATATGACAGCAATATGGCACTTTACGAATGACATGGTTTTACTGTAGAATAAGCTGTAGGGATAGATACAGACGGCATCCCTGGAATTGCCCATATATGGTCGTGTTTAAAGGGGGGGTAATATGCAAAATCGACTTTTTCAAGCTTTACATCATGTTATTATGTCATTCCCTCATTAAAAACATGCCTGAAGTGTTGCCTTGGCAAGTTCACATATTTTTGAGTAATCTGTAAAAACTCTGATGGCGGCCATTTTAGGGATAGCTTTGCCTGAGTCCTCCTAGGAACGCCCCCACCTCCTGGAGACGCCTCCGAGCTTTCGTCACCAGCCGAGTAACCAACCACTGCTCCTCAGCAGAGCCCCCTCCCCACTGATGCCACAGACAGTGGCTGTTTGTCAATTGCGAGGATCCGTCCTCCGTTTGGCAACTTCGTTGACGTCCTCGGTGGTGGCTCCTCCAAAACGGAGCGGAGTGTCCTCTCTCCGCCGCCTTTGAGCTCAAATGGAACGGCCTCCGGAGCGAGCGGCTGCGTCATGTCTCGCGTCAAATCATATAATAAAATGTCAATCTATGCTTATTAAAACAACTGTTTTATGAACAACAGAGGCCAGGAAACTGTTTATGTGGAACAAAACATTTTTAAAGTGAGTTAAAACTAATAAAGTCTTGCGAGAAAAGAAAAGAAACTATGCTGCAGTGCATCATGGGTAATTTCAGCTCTCCGAGGCAGCGGAGGATCCACAGCTGTATTCTTCGTAAATGAGCCAAACGGAGGAGTCGAGCTGCGAGGGGGCGAGTGGTCCAGGTGAAATGGAACCACTTGGCGGCGCCGTGATGACGCGAATGACGTCCGAAGTGGTCGAGACGCCGAGGATCCTGGCAATTGGGAAACAGCCAGCGTGTGGAGGGGGCGTGTCGCAAAGGGTCAGAGGTTCTTAAAGAGACAGAGGCCTATTTCAAGACATTCACTACAGCCATTTTGAGAGAGTCATTTTATACAAGGCAGTTATTCTAATTTACTGCAGTAGGTTTTGTCATCATTGTAGTGTGCTATAGACTGGTGCTATGTGACTGAAAAAAAACATAATACCCCCTCTTTTTAAAAACAGTTAAGGGGGAAAACAACTTTTTAAAAACTAATTATTCAAAAACTACTTTAACAAATGCTGAATTATGAACATAGTTTCTACTCAATAAATAAATACATGAATAACGGAGAATGCTAACATGATGCTACATGTTAGCATCGGGCTAATGCTAACGGTTAGCTAGCGCTTGCTACAACGGGCCGTTTTTTCACTTCTACTGAACAATCTGTTGCGACAAAATATCCATATGGGCCCGATTTACACTTGACTTTATTTATGCGTGATAAATAAGTTGATATTCCACCAGAAAATGGCTAGAAAGAGGGTAAATTGTGTTTATCTAAAGATTCTATTTTCCCCCTCGGCGAAGCCACGCCCCCTTCTATGACGAGATGCCGTCTGTATCTATTTTTGATCGTATGACTGAGAGCTTTAGAAAAACTCCTTGGGGGAGAAAGCAACTCTTGACGCTAAGCACAACTAACTTCAGTGTCGATTCCAGACACTTGGCCTCGATGTAGATTGGAGATAAGAGCAGAAAAACACCAAGCACCGTTGATCAAACAAGGTCTTGAAACTCAAACACTTTACCGATACTTAGGAGGGAAAAAACATCTTAAGTCAACAGGAAACGAGATGGATGAGAAAGTCTTGGTGCATGAGTTTGGAAAATAAAGGCAACAGACTGTCTGAGGGAACGGTGCACATTTCAAAGAGACTATTTGTGAGCCTTTGAGAGAAGAAGAACTCAAATATAACGCCGGGAAATGCATTTTATCTAGGTGGGAACTACTTAACTTAACTTAACTTAAAAATAAAAAAATTAACACGTCAAAATCTTTGTAGTTAATTAATCGTTGCATTTGAGCGTTAATTTTTAACGCAATTAATTGTATTTCCCTCGATTTCCCATCCAAGCCAGAAGTCCTGAGTTACATGATCAGAGTTCCTAAAACACTTGACAGCTAAAATAGCTATAAATGCACTTTGCCTCTGTCACTTGAATAACTATTCAGATTTACAATAATAAATACATTTGTTGTTGAACTCATGTTTCTATCAAATTATTGAATAATTTGGTTTCGATAAAAATGATGTTAATTGCAATTAATTAATTACAGACCTGTAATTAACTCGCTAACTTTTTTTTTATTGAGTTCCACCACAAATTTCGTCTTTTCTTTTCTTTATGTAATATTTTGTAAGGAAAATAATAGTTTTGCACGGGAAAAATTGCATTTGTTCATGCAAAAGCTGCAAAGGTTTGGAGTTTTTTGACTGATTTTATTACAGAGGTGATTTTGGATGTCTTATTTCGTCTCTGATGGAAAACAGTTATATAGTTATGTCTATAACAAAATTCTAATTGTGTTTTGGGGATTAAAAGCTCAAGAATCGGGACTGGACTTAGACCTGGACAAATCCTTTTGTACTAGCTTGTAAACTAACAAACTAAAAAAGTAGTGGAGCTGTAAGTCGAGATATGTGCAACTTTTGTGTAACGAAAAAAGCTGAGATTTACTTGTGCTTCACAGACACTAAACTACAGAGTAGTTTCCTACTTGAACATTACAATATTGACATGCACGTCTGCCGATTCTCCTCATCACTCATCACTCGCCTGTAGAAATGTGTAGTCTTTTGAGGAAACCGCTTCCCCAGGTAAACAGTGGAAACCCTATATGAGAAACTTGCTCGCTGTGATCTTGTACGTGTAAGAACAGCTCTCGCCTGTAAGAGCACAACACTCCCCAATAACCCGGAGGTGGCACGAGCTCTAAAGCCACAGCACAATGGAGCGAGCCTGTCCGTCAGCACACGGCGCGCTAATCCTTCAAATCCTTACAGTACTCTCCAGTCAAGAAAGGCTCGGCTTTACACTCTGCATACACTCAGTAATCCACAAGGGAAAGACGGAACGAGTTGAAGTTTCGGTTTACTGAAGCCGGTTCTAGGTTTTGTTTTGTGAATTCAGAGCTTTTGTGAAAACTTTGGTCTCTGCAACGCTCCAGGATCAATAGTTTTGTAAACCTTCCGAACAATTGATCCTGGAGCGTCACAGAGGCCGTCGTGATGGAAAGTAAAGGCGCCATGCTGAACACTCACACAGCTGCTGGGTCACTACAAGGTCAAATAAGCGCAAATATCATTTTTTTTTCACATAAAAAGTTCCTTCTAAGCTGAAACAAATGTCCCCTCTAAAGAAAATGTTTTGTTTGTTTTCAACACAATTTTATTCCTCGATACCAGGAGTACCTAAACCCACCCAATACCATAGTGGCATTGTTTAATGGTACCTAGAAACATGAGCTTGTACCTGGAAACAGTCCTATCCTGCTCACAATAATCGCTATTAAAATTGTAATTTCAAAGGCCATTTTCTCAGGCACTCACTGTCGTTGTGTCCCTGGGCAAGGCACTTCACCCTCCTTGCCTCCAGTGTCTGCGTACATTGATATATGGATAGCAGAGTGGTTCCTTGCTGTAAAGAGTTTCTAAAGTTTTATCAGAGGGACTGGTGTTGTAAAGGTGGAGCGGAGTCGAAATGCAAGTTCTGGATTTGTAAAAAGAAAAAAGAAAAAATTGATGTAAAAACAGACAATTAACGCAAACAACCATTAATAAAACAAAAAACCTAAATTTAAGCACATTTTAAGATCAAATATTGCCGTTTTTGTCCTATAGTGCAGCCACATGCTCTAAATGATTAGATCCTCGCAGAAGGAACATTGCCATATTGTAATCCTAATCCTGTCCTATTGTCATATGTGGTCCTAACCTACATATAGCACTTCTTCTTAAACCCCTATTAAATCCATAGTAGTTGGCACTCAGAGGGCATTAGGGCCTCTCTAGTGCACAGTCCGGGGCTCGCGACTGACATGGATAGCTTGTGATAGCTTTTGTGTCGGAGGGATTAGCAATGTAAACACGAGTTGGTCCTTCGAGCCGGACCTACACATGCGCGCAGTCAAAGCAGCTGGGATTTTTGAATAGACGGATCAGAACGGAGAGATGGGAGCTGGTGTCTTTAGTGGCTTTGTCGGGCAGGTTCAGAGAGAATCCTCAAAGTAGAATTTGGGTGTGTTGATTAGCACCTGGGGCAAGTGAAAACCCCTCAGATTAAAACACGTTTGAACACTTTAGACTGATCGAAATTCAACCCCCCTTGTGTGACCAGATGTCCCCATTTAACTGTGACAGTCCCCGTTTTGGAGTCTTTTGTCCAACATCGAAGCAGATTTCTCCAAAACCCAAAGACAGCGAGTGTATCACACAGTCTTTGATCTAAGTTCTTCTCAGGGAAGAGTCCGTCTCCTCAAAGTAGATTCATCTACATCCAAATGGCAGAGCAATTTTAATTCCTGCAAAGGCTGATGTTTTTGGATGGGGTTTCTTCTAGTGTCTCCGGCGTTGAAGCAATAGAAATGTTCGCCAATCAGAATGATCGGGTCCTATTTTCTTTGTCCTGCTGGCCAATCAAAAGCAAGAAAAGAGTTTGTACGCTCTCTGCTCTTCAGTGAGCTATAAACAAACAGCACATGTGTGTCACACTGCGCAAACTGCAGCAAGTTTAAACACTGACTGCATTAAAAAGCGGACGGCAGGTAGACATTTAGACATTGAACATTTACACACATTTTTAGAGATAAGTGCCCTTTAAAGGAATAGGCCACCGTTTTTACATACTGAGATATGCTCTTACCTCACTTTAGTCTAGTTAATATATCCCCGTCTGGTCTTTGTCCGTGCGCTCTGCCAGGCAAACGGAGCACATACGCAGCCTCTCCCACATGTCACATAGCTCCAAAAAAGCTCACGATAGAAGCTACCAAGCTCTTCCACGTGTTCCCTATTTAAATAAAGTTACGTGAAGTGTTTTCATGCGAAGTATATTTACACAGAAATGTAGCATGTCGATTTTATAAGCAGATAAAAAGGGGGACTATATTGTGAGGCGTAATGATACGAGGAGTAAAACGTCCGCGCAGTAACTCCTAAAGGTTATTGACGGAAGTGAGCGGGGGAAGTCTTTAGGAGTTACTGCGCGGACATTTTACTCCTTGTATCATTACGCCTCACAATATATCCCCCTTTTTATCTGCTTATAAAATCGACATGCTACATTTCTGTGTAAATATACTTCGCATGAAAACACTTCACGTGACTTTATTTAAATAGGGAACACGTGGAAGAGCTTGGTAGCTTCTATCGTGAGCTTTTTTGGAGCTATGTGACATGTGGGAGAGGCTGCGTATGTGCTCCGTTTGCCTGGCAGAGCGCACGGACAAAGACCAGACGGGGATATATTAACCCGGCTAAAGTGAGGTAAGAGCATATCTCAGTATGTAAAAACGGTGGCCTATTCCTTTAAAGGCACATTGCATAACATTCCGGATCATACTGTTGCCAGCAATACAAAACATGCTCCTAATGACCAGCTTGATAGAGCAAAAAAAGAATGTTTGCAGGGGGTAATCAAAGAATGGATTTGGATGAGGAACTAACCCAGGGGTCTGGCGAGCTACTTATACACTAGCGTTTGGCGATATGGACCTAAACATGTATCACGATAGTTGTTGTATGTATTACGATATGACAATATGATATGATATAATTAAATCTACTAATTTACAAAAGTTCGCTTAAACTCTTCCCCAAGTCATGTCCGAGTGGTCAATCCTCTGTAATCGGCCTAAACCTGATGCTCCTGTCGTAGTGAAATTCTGACTCTTTCACAATAAACCTCTCCCAGCTGATGGAACACTGACAGCTTTTATTTTGAAGGGACAACAGGAACCGGTTCTCTGCTATTAGCAGACCACTGACATCAGTGTCACAGCAGCTTTATCTTCTTTCACTTTTCAGCGGACTTGGATATTGTTTTGTTTTTTCTCGTGTAAAAGACGAGTGTAGATGAAGCTTTTGTGTTTATGATCGGTCATAAAACAGACCCGAGAGAAGACAAGACACTCGCGCCGATCGGATGACTTTTATTGTTTGAGTGGATTTCCCCTTTGGCCTGCACTCCAGCTGTTTACATCTTCCACGTGAGTTGTCATTTATACCAGTATGAGTCAGATTCCTATCATGGATGAGACAAAATTTCTATCCTGGGGAATATTTCTACCGGTAGAGAAAAAATATCACCCAACCCTATTATACACAACAAGAACATTGGAGAGCTACTTTTGCTTCAAAAACACTAAATGCAAATGTAAAATGCAACTTCACCAAGGAGAGGTTTAGTCCTTACACTTTACAATATTGACCCAACTGTTTCACAGATCATGTTCAGCATGTTCAGAACAAACAGACGATGCGTGTAAAATTTGAGTTATCAAGCGTATAGAGATGTAGAAAGACTTTGACGAGCTACCGAACTATCATAATGTGCGTTTTGTTTCAATGCTGCCAACAATATCCTGAACATTTTAATAGCTATTCTTTATAATACTAAAAATAAATTAAACAAAAACTGTAGCTGCACTTGGATTTTTTTCTATGACTACATTAGGTAGAGAGCCCTGGATAGTTTGGTGCAGTGGTCATCTGATTTCTGGAGCGTTCTCAGGTCAGGGAGACGTGGGGTGAGCTCGGGAGGAGAGGCAGGTCCGGACATACAGGGACATACTGAGACGTACCGTGCACGCTGGACCTGTCTTCACGCTCAGATAAAGCTGTGAGAAATAGAAGAGGGAGGATTTGGACGGAGTCTTTGTATTTTCCACAACCTCCACAAGCCAAAGGGGAGGGAAAGGGAGGGAATGCCTTTACAACTCAGCTAGGATTTCCAAGATTTCCACTCCAACAATAGTAATCAGGGCTAAAGCAGAAGGAATAAACCCTGTGGAAGGAGTACGAACAACAAATTACAGGACTGGGAATAAACTATAGGACCAAGCGGTAGCTTGTGAGGACAGAAGGACAAGAAATGTACCACTAGAATTCGTTTGGTAGAGACCTACTGCTGGAAGAGTGGCTGCCAAGACGTGCCAACGGTCAGTCACACCACTGACATCACCACACCCGCAAGAAGGCAAGGGGTCTAGCCTAGTATGGTATTGAAAATGAATAAATATATGTAACTAAATTGGTAAGATACACTTCTAGATAATATTGTAGTGTTACGCCCCCCCCAAAAAAACTGTAAAAAGAAACCGTATTGTTGCAAACTGTAGCTTCACCTCCAATAAACATGTCACTTGTGCTGTTGGAACATTTGTGGTGAAAGTACTGAAGTCTGAGGTTGCGAATGACAACTTTTGTGAATTATGAAAACAGTAGATCGCATAGAAATATGTGCCCAGTCACAGGAATCAGGGACACAAGTCGGTTCCAACAATGTGTAACACATGGAAATCTGATAATATTTGGACAAGTAGCGGAGAGTTGAATTGAACAACTCAAAAAAGCCCAAAGGGCAGAAAAAGGCCTCCAAAGTTTTGGGCTGTTCTCACCTCTCTGCTGCTCGAGTGATAATAGGGCTCATTTATATCTCATTTAGATAAGCCATACCCGCTCCCCCCCGTAAAGCACAGGGGGGAGAAAAGGCAAAACGCAAGAAAAATGTGCCATCAAAGAAACCAAAAAAAAGGTTTGCATTAATCCACTTTCCATAGAGCCTACCTCTACAGCAACACAATGACAACTAGCAACATTATCCCAACACAAACACATTTGACCAGAGTGAAAGAAGAACTCACACACGGTCATTAGTGCCGTGGACAATGACTACGTTATATTATCCATAACCTGCACACACAGCCTATGACCAAAAACAAAACGCAAACAAATCCAATCAACTGAACACACCACGATAGCTTATGCACAACAATGGCCTCATCAAAAAGCAAACAGACATGATGACACAGCGGCCACCAGCGAAAACACTCATAAACACACAAATCCGCGCTACATCCTTCTGTCTTAAATCACGCTCTGAGGCAAGGCATTGGCTCAGGAAACGTAATGGTCAGCAGGGGGCGCTGTGCATGCTAACAGCCAGGACATCATCAGTCGCACTGGGAAAGTTAGCCTGGAAAAGTTCACTGGTTTCACGCAGAAAAACAAACTTCTGTAGTAGTATTCCGTGTAGTAGTATTCCATGTAGCAGTATTCCAGCATTAGCATTTGGCTACTCAGAGCGTTAGCAACAGAGGCCGGCCTGCGTGCATAATCATGAAGTCACACACACACAATGACACGCCCCCACATGCCTATTTCTCAGACTTTTTCACCCTGAGAATTCACACTTTTAATTTATACCAATACTCTTATCTAAAGCATGGTGAGGCAAAAAAAAGCAAAAATCACCAATTTGAAAAAAAACAAAACATAAAAGAGCAACAAAAATGTGACAAAAATTGGATGAAAACACAAAATAAAAATGGGACTGTTCAAAATCAGCATAAAGTGACATGATTCAAGAACTTTTAAAGCCATTTACCAAAGATACGATCACATTTTGTCCATTTCATGCGAGTAGTTGTTCAAAAAGACCATCCAAAGTTCTGGAAAAGTTGGACTTTTATTTCTGAAGGTGACTCGCTTTGCTCCTCTTCTGTCTCCTTCTAAAGCTCGCGATTTCAACTCACTCAAGAGCTAAAGCTTCACATTCAAAACCCGTCTTAACCTTTGAATTCTCTGGACTGACAGACCAAAGAGACCGAGCATACTTCTTCTGCCTCTTGTTTCCACAATGCCTTAACAGAACACAAAAAGCGGGACGCTGGAGGTGAATAGGGGGAAAAAACATTAATTTGAAACTTTTGCTGCAGATTACTAAAATAAATATGTCTAAATCTATGTTTGTATCAAGTCTTCTGTCATTTTATGTGTAAAAATAAGACATTTATGCAGAAATATGGCCAAAATTGCCTATATTTTCAGTGACAAAAGGCTTAAATGTACTGTTTATTTAGTTGCAAAGATTGGTTCATAAAGATGTTGGATCTTGTTTAGTTAAAGCAAAAACATATGTAAATAAAATACAAATTATTTTTACTGTTCAAATCTATAAGTCAGGCAGAGGGTTTCCACGGGGCATTAAAGGCCTTAGAAGTCATTGAAAAGCATTAAATGGGATTCAAACTCTATTAAAAACTTTCTCCTACAGACAGAACCCACAACAACACTGGAAAAAAATCCATCTTATCTTATCAAAAGTGCATGCTGCTTTTGAGCAGGTTTAGACTGTCTGGAAACTTGCCAATGGAACAAGCATACATTTGCTTCAAATGAAAGAAATAAACTTGAACTTAAAATAAAATGAGACCAAAATGTGAAAAGTAAAAAAAAACATATTTGTCAGAAATTGTGTAATCAACATAATTGTGTTTCCCCAACTTGAGACGCAGCATGCCAGAAAGCGCGGGGATGGAAAGTTTGGTGAGGGCGCTGCTGACTGAGGCTTCCTCCTGCATGGCTCTGATAACAATGTTTAGCTCGGAGCTCAAAGGCTGCACCCATAAAGGCATAAAGCACAAACAACTGGTGAAATCGACCACATCACAGAGGCAACGTCCACCGCACAATAAAGTGAAAAATGTATCAGTGTAATAGTGTCTGTTATGAATGGAGTCTGGTCATCAACACCCCATGAGTGAATAACTCAAACCCTTTGAAGTACATATGACAGGTTTTCATATTCTTCTAATTTCCTAGTTTGCTGGGATAATGCCGTTGATAACCATCAATCATAGTTTTATCAAAGCAAAAAGGAATTTATGAAGAAAAGTAGGAAAAAGTTGACATTTTATGTTCCAAAACAGAGAGATTTACATATTCTCGAATTACCGTCATTGGAATACCAACGTAGCCTGCCATGGTGAGAATCCGTGTTATTTAGACTTTTTGATTTGAAAGAATAGCACAGGATCTGGCTCGCCCGTACAGGTGGGCGACGAGGAGCCGGGGGAAACCCAGCAGCTCGCCCCAGAGCAGACCCCAAACGAAGACTCGATGAGACAGAACTGGAGTCAGATCAGATTGAGGAAGGAGCTGACCGTGACGAGATGTGCGACCTGGACGAAACACCGGTATGTTTCTCAAAGGGGGCTGCTAAATATATATATATTTAAATATAGTTAAAATATAGTTAAATATATTTCACTTGCCATTCATTTTTGGGATGTTTTAAATAACTGAAAACATTCAGAAATGTTGCCAAAAAGAACAGTTTTACAAAAGTTTGATTTTCTCCACTTTTGGTCTAAAAAGGACTGATTTTGGGTTAGGTTTGGGGTTTGGGTTTGCCAATATAAAATGCTTTTATCTATTTATTTTTATATGAAAGTAGACTCTTTGTTTAGGTTGTACTATTTTTTTGTTTTTTATTTTTAAATCAGCAAAAAATGATGGCAGGCTGTGGGGTTGATTTTGAAAAAGGACTGGCAGGCAAAGAGTTAATAGAACCTGGACTCACTTATGGTCCTTATGTACAGTATGGTTGCAATGGAAAGCTTACCTTGTCTTATGCAATACTGTTTAAAAAAAAGAACAACAAAAAAAATATATATATAATATATAAGCCACTGTATATAAACACGCAAAACAAATTAGGAGATATGGGACAACCTTGACGTCAACCCATTAGTAATGCAGGAACTTGCTGGTTCTCATGAAGACGGGGTGGGGGGTGGGGGGGTCTGTTTGAGCCCAACGGCCTGAGTGAACGTACCACCACCTCCTCAGCCCATCCATCCAGTTCACTCAAGTGTCATCTTACGCATGATTTCTGCTTCTCTGCCTCTCTGGGCGCTGTGTGAAACGAGACGCCACAGACCTCGTACAGCCTGGAGCTGCCTCACCTTTTCACGGTATCACTCTGCAATGACATGGACCCAGAGGCAGAGCGGCAGCAGGACGAGGGCTTTCCCACGACTGTTAGGAGCAACCGTGAACAGCAAAGTACTGGTTTGAAGCCTGAGATTTTCATATTCAATCGCAGAGGGTATGATTATACACATTCCAATGCGCTCAACAGCAGAAGCATGGTATTAGAGCTGCAGGGCTCGGGAAGAATAGCTAATTGTGATTACTGTGATCTACGTTTGAAAATAAGGATTAGAGCTGCGCAATTTTGACCAAAAAACCTAATTGCGATTTTTCTGATAGATATTGTGATTGGATTTGCAATTCTAACATTCTATATTTAGCAAACGTTTTATTTTTCATGCAATTGAGCATTGAGCTGCATATAAACTTCTAAAACTGCTGTTCAACATCATGGGACTCAGTTACTGCGTTTCAGCTTCATACAGCAACAACACGCAAATCTGCGAGAGGCAAAGAGGCATTTCATGGATTTGTCAGAAAAACATGCTGAGATAATTCTCAAATAAACGTGGCGCTCTCCCACTCTGATCGGTGATCGGATCTTCTTTTTGTTTTATTTTACCACCCTCAACCCACATCACGATCAAATGAAAATTTCGTTGTATATACGTTGTTTGTTACCAACAGTGAGAATAGTTTGCACAGCACGACACACGTGGAGTTTGTTTAGTGTATAGATACTGCAGAGCAGACAAACGTGATTCTTTGGCAGCCTCTTCTGATTGGCCAGTATCCAAAGTAGGGATGCACGATAATATCGGCCACCGATAATTATCGGCATTTATCGGCATTTTGGCGCCATCCCCAATAGAGCCCATAAAAAAAAAACAGCCGATAATTCGGCCCGATAATTATAAGCTCAAATTACATTGAATCTGCGGCTCCAGCTCGCTGCCTTTCTCTCTCTGCGGCGCCGCCCGCACGTCCTGCAGCCCGGAGCTGCTGCAGACTCAGGACAGCAGCAAATATACGCTCTCCACGGCCGACTTCTGCACGGTTTTAGCAGAAAAATACGACGAGTATTCCAGCGAAGCAGCGCTGTGCAGGCGCTCTCCGCGAAGGAAGAGTTTTTCGACTTTTTACATCGAAGTAACTTCAACATTAGCACCGCAACAAAATGAGAAAAAGACGAGGAAATGCGAACCTCTGACCCGCTCACGTAAGTTACTGGAACAGAGCGGGGCCTGAACACCCATGTATTATCTTCGTATTTCTGATCAAATAAACACGGTAGCCCCGCGACTGAAGTGCTATGAACGAGAGAAGTTTTACATTGATGAAATGAGCCACGCAGCACGTGTTTTGTTTTTTTACCACATGAGGCACAAATGCGTAAATGAGCCCAATGCAGGAGAGAGTCTTGTTTTTGTGCTGTAGTATCGTATTATTAGTCAGAAACTGTAACAGATTTGGCATCACTTCTCTCTCATGTCAGAGACGCCTCTAGACTCAGTGAATTACTATAATACTGTCTATATTCCAGCATTGTAAACAAGAATCCATTAGTATGATGTCAACAAAAAGAATACTAGGAAGGAAGTAGCAGTAGTAATATTCCTCTTTTTTTTTTATTAGATGTGACACAGATGCTTTAGAAAAAGGTGGAGACCCAAACCCAAAGTAAAACTCATTATTTGATTTATATTTATACACTTGTATATTGCTTGGTAGAGTTAATACATTTTGGGCAGAGCTGTGAACTGTTACATTGAGTTCTTGTCAAAAAATAAAGTGCAAGTATATATACACATAATTATCGGTGTCATTATCGGTTATCGGTATCGGGACAAGCGGAATTATCGGTTATCGGTTCAAATTGGCATTATCGTGCATCACTAATCCAAAGGAAGTGAGGCTCGATCATTTTGACGGATGAACATGTCTTTCACTCAAACAGCAGAGGCGCAAAGCAGGGGGGGAAAAAAACTCAGCCCCTTGAGGTTAGAATATAGCTATAACCGCAACCGCAATTTCGATTCGATAAAAGTCAGTTGTGCAGCCTTAATAAGGATTCTGTAAACCAGGGGTCACCAACCTAACCACCAACCAATTTCAGCTGAGGGCTACTTTAAGAGCACTAAGTTGTTCGAGGGCTACCAGTTAAAAACAAATCCTAAAGACTTAAGGCGAGACACGGCAGGTGAAAGTATTGATTTTTCACGCAGTGGTCGAAGTGGAGATTTATTTCTATTTTCCTCCCTTTACATCTTAGTTTTCATGTCAGAGTATAAAAATGACAAAACTCACCCGCATGATGTTTATTTTATGATGTTTTGTCTGCGAGGTGGGGGCAACCCGGAAGTAGCTGCTGCGCCGCGTAGAAAGGCCGTCTTTCAAGCGGGTATTTATTCATAAATATTGACAGATTTTACATCCACGTGTGCTGCTAAGGGTCCTCGTGATCACGCTTTCACCCAAATATGGTATTTTTCCTCCTACGAGACGCCTGGTCAGGCCTGGTGCGGAAAAGTCGGAGAACGGGCCGCGCATGCGCACTCGCTACAAAACTTCAGGGCTGGTTTTCTCTGAATGAGAGAAGCCGCACTCGGGCAGCAGGTGAGCCCTTATAGAAGCTCCAACAGACTCCAAACTTTCCAGTCTGAGACCTAGCAAGATTTTGAAGGTTTTTTCAGACAGATTTTTTAATATCTAATTCCTAGCCTGATTTATTCAACTTTGAAACCAAAAAAACAGGCAAAATTTGAGTTTTTACAGATTTTTTCACTGATGATTAGTTTATTGAAAAACTAAACAAAATATCCATAATCCCCTCTGAAAAAATCTTAGTTACTAATATGTCAATAAAATAAAACCATAACATTTAATCTGGCTCAATTCATTATTTTGATTTAGTTGCCCAAAATATAGGCAATTTTGGCAATTTTAATGCTCAAAATGCCTTATTTTTATTTGAAAACATAAAATGACAGAAAAAGTGCAATAAATTTTTTTCTCATATTTATATCTGTAATGTTCAGCAAAAGTTTAAAATTGATATCTCTACATTTTTTTTTTTTCCCTATTCACCTGCAGTGTCTCGCCTTAAACGTACACTGTTCACTTACTCATACTGAGTCACAAGAACCGAAATAACTGTAATTTTAAGAATTAGATTCAAGAAAATGAAGTGTTTTACACTTTAGAAAAAGTCCCAAGGGCTACTGGACATGCCCCAAAGGGCCCCTGGGTGCCCGCGGGCACCACGTTGGTGACCCCTGCTGTAAACTGTAATGATGGGACTTATGGAAATAGGGTTAGACAGAAAAAGATCCATCTCTTTTCTGAAATAAGATCAAAGAGGTTCACCACAGCTGATTCGTCACACCACTAGTACACTGTGCACATTTAAACACCTCTTTAGCACCGTCTTGCCTTCTTCCAGTGTATTATGTTAACAGAAAAAATAAAAGACCGCTGCATGGCATCTTCAGTGTATTATTGTAAACCTGAAAGTAGCACAGATGCTAAAAACAACTAGCCAGATGTAGAATTAGGTGTAACATTGTGAACATCCCTAGGAGCACTCTGTTCCCTGAAATCTGTCATAAGCTGTTTACAAACTCACCCCTGTGGAAAAATCGGGCTGTTAGGAATGTGAAAAGTTGAAAAGCTCAATTAGACAAAGGTAAAAATAAGGTACAGGCTAACATGGGTTTTTTGGGGGGATTGGGGGAAAAGGGGAAAATATGAACGACCTTTCATCACGTTACAACGTAGTGATGCTCTGAAACCACAACATCTCACATAAATAAATCAGAACAGAACAGAACATTTTTCACCATGCAGTTGCTTGGCGATTCTTCCTCTCTGTTTTCTTTCTCCTCAATCAATATGTGGTCCACGCCTGAAGCCTGGCAGTGGGTCTGAAGCCCCTGATGAGCCTCGGAGTGGAGTCAGACAGGCTGATGCTGCCGGGTCAGCCGAGGTAACGGCAGCGTGCACAATGGAGAAACAAACAGACGGGCTGAGCCTCAGGAGAGCGGAAGCTGGAGCGCACTGACTAACACATCCAAGCTATTCACTCATTCCTTTTACTCATTCAGACTCTCTTAAGCACATCAGCCTTTAAAGTTACATGCATCAGTGGCCAAACAAACGTCATAAAAAGGCTAAAGATATTCTCCAACCACAACAAGCAGAGACCTATTAGAGACGTTTCTGGTAAATCCACCAGGGCCGTTCATAGCTTTGTGGGGGACCAATGCAAAACGCTGTTCTGAGGACTGTAGACCTCTGACACCTTCAAATTGCCAAAATGTTGTGCATTCTCATTTTTCCTATACAACACACGCTTTATATGGTGTTTTTGGCTCATTTAAATATGTTAATTATGAGTAATTCTGATTTCTCCCACAGCAACTATTTATTATTGACATATATGGGCTCAATTTTATTGTTAGTAAATTTATTTGTATTTCCCCCATTCTTCTAATGTAATACTTAATCTTTTGCCCAAAGTAAGTTGTGTCTCATTGTATTTCATGTAATTTTTTAAGCTTTAGAGCTTTTAATGACATTGTAAGGTCTTCAGTAATACTGTTTATTGCGATACTTTCCTGCCTCAATATTCACCTTATTCCGCCCCGCCCACTTTTGCCACTTTTTGCGTTGTCTCGGCACCTCGTTTTCCTGACACTTCCGGTCGAGTGCGAAGCCCGTTCATTTTAACGGAGAACGAGGGAAAATATTCTCCGCTCAAATCTGATGTTTAGTCGATTGATTTGTGTAAAATGTCCGATGTTCATTTGCACCAACATGTCAACACTGCAGTGTTTCTCTGTGCGGCCTGAAAACGGCTTTGTTTTCCTGTAGTGACTGATTTTATGTGGACTTCTCCAGTCCCATGTTAACACATAGGAGAAAAGGGGCGGGCACAATTCATGGTGGCGCCCACGCGAACCTCCGGAATAAGGTGAATATAACATTTTAGATTTTGTCATAGTGACAGGCCTGTACACTCATTTTAGCTATTCAACAGTCACTATTCCCCGAGCGCCCATGCTGTTCTCTCATCAAAAACAGACCTGGAGTTGTTTTGACCCACTCGCGCATCTTTGAGTCATCTCTGGATCTTCACCGGTGGGGAGACCTTGCTTCAAGTGGAGGAGTTCAAGTATCTCGGGGTCTTGTTCACGAGTGAGGGACGGATGGAGTGTGAGATCGACAGACGGATCGGTGCGGCGTCAGCAGTGATGCGGTCGCTGTATCGGTCTGTCGTGGTGAAGAGGGAGCTGAGTCGGGGCAAAGCTCTCGATTTACCGATCGATCTACGTTCCCACCCTCACCTATGGTCATGAGATTTGGGTAATGACCGAAAGGACAAGATCGCAAATACAAGCGGCCAAAATGAGATTCCTTCGCAGGGTGGCTGGGCGCACCCTTCGAGATCGGGTGAGGAGCTCAGTTACCCAGGAGGAGCTCGGAGTAGAGTCGCTGCTCCTTCACGTCGAAAGGAGTCAGCTGAGGTGGCTCGGGCATCTGTTCCGGATGCCTCCTGGTCGCCTCCCGCGGGAGGTGTTCCAGGCATGTTCTAGTGGGACAAGGCCTCGTGGAAGACCCAGGACACGCTGGTGGGACTATGTCTCCGAGCTGGCCTGGTGTCGCCTCGGGGTCCCCCCAGAACAGCTGGAGGAGGTGTGTGTGGATCGGGAAGTTTGGGCTTCTCTGCTGAGACTGCTGCCCCCGCGACCCGGCCAGGATAAAGCGGAAGAAAATGGATGGATGGATCTTCACCGGTGGCTATTCTAGACACAGCTCCCAAAAAAGCTCCTCCTGAGAAAAGCTTTCCACACCTCTCCATCTCTAACCAAGCTTAATCATTTGATTCAGTAAAAACTACAGCCTCACGGGCCAAGAGGAGGGGGAAGGGGATGGGCTTATAGTAGCTAGCATCGAGGATCAGGAAGTGCTTCAGCTGTTTTTGATCAACATTCTGTTTTCTAACCATCAAAGTGTAAGATGGTGATAAAGATGTGTTTGAGATTATAACCAAATACCTCCAAAAAGCATAAACCCCATCTAGTTTTCCAATATTTTTACTCCCATGATACCTACAGCCACCCCACACAACTGCGTTTCTCCCTCTGTGCACATCAGCCCCGGTGTTTGTGGCCAGTCTGTTCACAGCTACAAACGGCCCTGGCTCCATGAAGAAAACAGCAGTCTGGGAAATTCTCCTCATAATATGTCAAAGTCCTCCTGTGTGTCTTCGTCCGGCCGAGCCTCTTCCCAAACATGGAAAGCTCCGCAGAAGAATACGCCTGTTGTCCCGCGCGGCTCCAAATTCCACACATGATCCACCCACAGGTCACAGACAGCAGACAGCGCTGCAGGCGGACGACGCTCGTGCGGCTGAGGAGACCGCTGGGATTCACGCTCCCCCGCTCAACCTTCCTGCTTAGTTCCACTCGCTTAGCTGCAGGCAGGACACTTTTAAATGCTAATACGCGCCCAATCCTAGGGGGAAATAAGGAGTTTTCTGTCACAGGAGAGTTGAGATCCTGCACACAAAAAGGTCTGAGGGAAAAAAAAACAACGTTGATTTGAAAATGTTTAGAGATGGATTTTCAGCTATAGCTAACAACGCGAGCGCAAGGGCACAGCATTAAGAGGCAAGTGACGCCTTTTATTAATCACAATCAGATCCTGAATCTGACTTTTGCAGTAAACAGAAATATGAAAAGAAAAAACAAAGCATGTTAAAGTATGAAGAGCAGAGACAGTGCAGCAGCCCGTGCAGTGTCTGCTTTTGCACTTACACTCCTCACATTGGAGCCAGGGGCCGAACCAGGGGCCGGGGGGGGGGGACGTGTCTTATTTATGTGAAACCTGCCGACAGCAAAGAATCCAGCGGTGAGAGGTCAGCGCTGATGCTACGGGCGAAATAACTGAAGCTAATGCTGTGAAGGCATTCTGATCACATCAAGTATTACGGCCAGACACACAATAGGTTAATGCAATATTAGGTGACGAAACATCCCTATAGCAACAAGCCAAGATATGTGGAAAAGTCTTCCATCTGACTGATTTACACACAGACTGAAATAAAAGTGTATTTTAGGGCTGCAACTAACGATTATTTTGATAATCGATTAATCTACTGAGTATTTTTACGATTTAAAAAAAATAATAATAATCGATTAATCGCTTGGCTGTGAATGGTGTATGAAAATGGTATTTTTTCATTTTTTTTAATCACATAAAGCTAAAGTGGCATCACTTGAGGACATGTTTATGGGTTCAACTTAAACTGAGTGTTTTTGGAGGCTCTTAGTGCCAATTCTACTTTATGATTGGATGAGACACAGACAGATATTTATGAAATTTTCAATGTACAAAACACTACAGACCCAAACTTGAAAAACAAAGTAGGTTTCCATCAAAGATAAAATATGTTCATGTAATTTTTGCTCTTTTTAAATCTGTGTTTACTAGAAAACGATTAATCGATTACTAAAATAGTTGACAACTATTTCAATAATCGATTAGTTGTTTCAGCCCTAGTGTATATTAACCAAAGACACCACAATAATGATTTTAAGTCCAACATACATGGTCCACTTAAAGTCTTTTGTTGCTGAAGCATTTCCTGTGAGCGGATTTTGAAAGAAAAACTCATGAAAAAACTCAAAGCAAATGAGTTTTCTTCATCTCAAAGTCTAAAAGTGTGACGATGGCATGAACAAGTGATCTCGGAGTATTTTAGCAGTATTTTTGCGTACATTCTGCTGTCACTCTGCAGTGATTGTTCGGCTGTGAGGAAGGCCTGAAGCCAATCTATATTTACGCAGCGGTGCGTTGCTGTTGTCGATATGTCACATCGACGACAGAAATCAAAGCCAGTGCCGGCTCAGTGTCATATCACACTGTGCAGCCCGACACTGCGGCCCACGTTCTGCCCGGTTCACCCTCTCCAACAGTCTCCGGACAGACACCTGGTCAGGCAGACAGAAGCAGTAGCATAGGAGTGATGTCCCCCTGCTGACCTCTGGGGCTGGATGCTCATCTGTCCGTGTGACCACTTAGATCTCCGCTAACTCAGGGTCAAAGGTCACAGCAGGGTTAGATCAAGCCCCTCACAGCCATTTTCACTGGTGACAAGCGAGACTGCCACATGATCATGAATAATATATTGGTATTCTGTCAAGTCGCATACACAAGAGGCTTTTACCGCTACATCATTCACATAAAACATGGATTTTGCATGATACAAACCCTTTAACTTAAATACGCAGCTCTGACCCCTGCACTTAAATGAGGCCATGCTTTTGTTAATGACTCTGTGCACAGAATGTTTTTGGCTTCCTTTAGCCAGCGCAGCAACTACTTCCTGTCCACATTCTGACACAAATTAAAATGAGATTTTAAAGAAACAGAAGAAAACTTGAACAAACGCCAAGCTGAGTGTGCTTCATCAAAACCAAACCGTTTGTTAGCATCACATTAGCCTTTAGCTTCAATGCTGAAACATCTATATTGACCAAGTTACTTCTGTCTCCAAACTGTTGAAAGCTCCAGAGACAAACACAGCAAAAACAGCAACTTTATCTGAATCTCCTGCTGTAATAACAGATAAAAGGCCAAAAACTGTTTTACTCCAAATTAGAATCAGATATCTCACCATTTCTCCAGGGAAAATGAAGATATTTTCAGATTTAAAATAAGCCTTAAGCTCTCAAAGCATTGCTCTGTATTTTCAAGTATTTAGTGTTTTCTTTCTTGTAAAATATCCAGGCCACGGTCGGTAGATAGCACAGAGCAAGCTAGCCAGCATCGTGCTTCTAAATATTTGGACTTTTTGAAAAGTCAATGCATAAAATAATTGGAATATTCACTTCCGGCATCAGCCATACAACCAAAAGTGGGCTGTACAAACACAGTATTCTCCTCTGGTGAAGTATTCTTTTTTGAATATTTGTTCATGTCAATAAGCCAGGGATAACCATCCATAGGATTAAAACAAGGACGGGGAACAGTCGTTATCCTTGGAAGCTAGCATCACACTGCTAATGCCACATTCCGTGCAGAGCCGATTGTCCATGTTCTTGGAACAATGTCAAACTGAACGTTCAGATAAGAGCTTTTAAAACCTGTCTGCAGATAAAATTGTCATGAGGAGTATAAAATATGGGCAGATGAGATCATTTGGAAACACAGTCCAGCTGCATATTCCTAGCCTCATTTCTACATTTGGACATGTCTTATAAATTCTGAGCCTCAGTCATTTTGGATATAAAACACATTTACAGCTAGATACTGTAGTATATTTGTTGATATACTGTTCATGGGGCTTTATTGCAAGTGGAATGGTCATGATGAGCACATTTCTAAGGCTGCAATATCTGTAGCTTAGTTACTCTAATAATGTGCACTATGAACAGAATCTGGAATCTACAACAGAATCGAGAATCTAATTGCAAAGAATATGGTCTCAAAGGTAATATACCGCAAAATCAATTATGATTTGATATTTATTTCCACTCTCTATGAGCTAGATCAGGAAGTGCTCTTCACAGGACTCCTTTTTGACCATTTCAGCACTCAAATTCCCTGCAGCACAAGGTTTATATCTGTTAGTGTCAGGTCATAAAAGCCAGGCTGCTTCATACTATATTTTTCCTGTGCTGTTCAAAAATCAAAAATACAATTGAGCAAATCCATTATCTCAAAAGATAAATCAAAAATGACGGTGGGCGTCGCCTGTTGAATTGTCTAAATATAGGGGCTGGTATGTCCACGGCAGCAGCGGAATTGAATTTGCAGCCTCATCAGATTAGACGCGCAGAGAGCGGCCGAGCAGGAGACCAGGAGGACATGTGTCATGAGTTAGCTGGGAGTCCACAGGGTCATGCGTGTCCCGCACACGGACATCATTAGGCTGAATCAGAGGAGCGTGTCTGCGGACGTCCAGCACAGTCAGAGGTACTCAATCAATGCAGGACGATCCCGCCTTCTGCCTATGTTTTCAATGTTTAAAAGAATATCATTGATGCAAAACCAAAAATGCTCGTGTTTGGGCTTCAATCGCACCAAAGACGTGGGCGCGAGCATTTAAACAAAAAAGCTCAAGCTAAATCAATGTGTCTCTGCCGATAACCTGCCCCCATAACACGCTTGTAACGGAGCGGAGAGCGTGTCTGAGAGGCAGTCAGGTGAGAGCGGATCAAAGCAGCCGGGCTTTGGGAGTCGTCCTGCTGGAAAACAAACAGGCAGAAAATGTCTGGAATGTGCTGTACCAACTTCACTCAGCGTGAGGAAAGACCCTTCACACCTCCTAACCTTCCTTACCTCCCAGCTCCTCACCTCGAGTCACCGCTGTGAGGTCGCACTACATGCACCAAGCCACCACTGCCCCTTATGTGCACTCAATAGGATAGTTCACACAACAAAGGTGGGACTGGAGATAGGCAAATATTGAAATGGTCAACTAAGGCTGGACGAAATAGCAGCTGTAATTCCTGATTTCTGAAAGACATGCTCGGTCAAGGCTTAGTCGAGTGCGAAAGAGCACGGAAAGTGGAATAAAAACAGGGCAGACAAAAGCAGCAAAATGTGCCAGAACTGAAGAAATATTTGCGGACACCTTGTCAAAGCAGCGGAAAATCAAAACGTTGAGCTCCAGAAAAGAAAATGGAGCTCAAAGTGACTGAAAATTCTGGCACTGAATATTCCAACATGCTCGTGCTGTTTTACTGCTGTTCATGTGGTTAGCAGCACACTAACATAAAGGTAAGTGGCTGTGACGGCATTTAAGTGATAGTCTGTAAGTTTAAATGTTTTACAAATGTAGCAGACTGCGTATAGTTGAACAACTGGGCCTGCATTTTGATATAACAGACGTAATATTAAATAATAATATTTTCCGAAAGTCCCCCACTGTGCTGATCTCAGCAACTAATCAGAATCCCCAGCGCCATCACTTTGACCAATGAGACGAGCTTTTCCTGAGAACCGGCCCGTCAGGTCCAATCAGGAGGCGAGGGGTGCGGGACTTGATTGTTTCCGTTTAAAATATCTTTCTTCTTATTTTGCAGTTTTACAGACTATCCCAAAGCGGGCAGCAGCAAGCGGTATAGCCAATTACTTTTTTTTTTCAGCGCCACATAAAAGACACAAGTATTGAAAACAGAGAGACAAAAATGCTACTTTTACATCGAACCTCTCCTTCATTGATATGGGAGATACCATTTGACATTGAACGCAGTGTTGATCGACACATCTTGCACAGGGACAACAGTTGAAAACTAGCTCTGCAGCGAATACGGACACATTTACAGAAATATTCATTAATGTGAACCCTGTCAAATAAACGAATAATACATTTCATTGACTAAAATATTTCGTCACAATTTTAGCCAAAGTAATATTTTTGCTGACTAAACTTGGACTAAGATGAAATTAAAAGTTGAAAACTAAAATTATGACTAAAACGTAGTAAAGTAAAAATGAAAAGCAGACGGTAAAATCATCCAAACTTCCAATGTCTGAAAGAGCTTCATATCGTTTAAATTCACTGCCAACGGAACAGCTCTGAGCTTTGTTCATGTGAGAGAAGAAACTTGAAGCATTGGACCTTGGTTAAACAGGATTATAATAAATATCATAAATACAAAAATTGTCTTAAATTTAGTCGACTTAAGACAATTTAATTAAACTAAAACTAGACTCAAATTTAAGATCATTATTTGACTAAAACTTGACTAAAATTAAATGACACTTTTGTCAAAAGACTAAAACTAAAATTAAAGTGTGTTGTTGTGTGTTGAACACCTCTCTGAACTAGTCCAAGTTGGACTTGGTTGAGTCCAATGTAGCGGCTTCACAAAACATAACAAAGTGTGAGCGACCGCATGAGTGGAAAAAATTATAGAAAAAGAAAGGCACAAGCAACCCATGTGTAAAAAGTAGATAATGGGCTATATTTATTTGTTTTAAGATTTGCCGACAGTGCTTGTGCTTGTGTGAAAAGAAAACCTTACCTCACGCAGACACAAGCATGGGTCATCTGCTCTTAAGTCGAGTGATTATCCGAGTGAGCTAAACCAAAAGCTGAACGTGACTGATCAATATTTGGAGATTTTTCCAGAATCGTGGGAAAACTTCAAATCCAGATTTCGTACACTTGAGTGTATGAACAAAATGTACAAAATAAGGTCATTTTACATCTTTACATACAACAGCTTACATGAGTGAATTGCGAGGCCTATATCCCGCAGAAGGCGTGCTGGGACGGGGAGCCCCTGGGGACAAACTGTCAGAGCGTTTGTTGGTTGACAGAGTTTCCTATTAGCGACACCTCCTCCACGCGGAGACCAGCCCCGTCAGACGGCTCCTCACTGCGCTCTATGACAGTGCGTAAACACAGGCACGCCAACTGTCATGTCAGCGCACATGGGAACAGCAGACCGTTTGAGCGCTAACAAGATCTTTTACGCCGATAATTTGGATTAGTGCTGCACAATATATCAGCGAATTGTTGAGATTTAGAAATTGTCAGATTGGACTAGGTTGATTTGAGTTTGATGCATTGAACTGCATGATCAAATATCCAACTTTCAATCTCAGAGCAGGGAACGTTACATAGCATAACATGCTTGGAGCATTAGCCCGATCTTGTTGAAATAAATATTAAACATGCAAATACTTACTTAAACACTTTGTTGGAAACTTGTGTTCATAAATGTAGCTGTTTTAGCCTTGAAGCTAAAGGCTAACGTTAGTTCGACGCTAACAAATGTTAAAACAGCGACACAATCCAAACTAAATTTTCTTGAAAAAACTTGGCTTGATGTTTGTTTAAAATTTATTATGTTTTTAACATAATTTTAACGTTAATTTACATGAACATGTGGACAGGAAATAGTCGTTAATAACAAGAAGCTAGCCAAAAACAACTGACAGATTATTTTTTAGCAGGTACAATTTTTTTTAATGCCCAAATACTATATTTTAATGCCACAAACGCAGAGAAATGCACATGCAGCGGAACATAATCTAGGCCATTGTTTTGGTATTTTCAATGAACTTATGGTGAAATCATTATTTTTGTCATACTTTTCCAATAACATTAGATTTAATACCAGTTTGATGTGAAATTTCCTTCACATTTCTATACAAATATAATACATCTGTGAACTTGTCCAAGGCCGTCGCTAAGGAAACGGTTACAAAGACAGCGTAGCCAACAGCTGGGCGCTGTGGCGTGACACGTGTTGCCTGTGGAGTCAGACGGAACAATGGTTTTTACACTGAGGGCTAACGTAATACATGCCGTGTCTTACTCACTGCATTCCTCACGCCGGGGTCAGGGAGGGCGGAGTGGAGCGTGTTCACAGCCCCGGTCCCCCGGCCACAGCTGACCACAACTCGGCAGATTTCCATGTAGAGCTTTCCAAAAATGCAACTACGTCTTAAAAGTCCTATGTCACACTTTATTCAGGCTTTTAAAACGACTTTAGACAACTTGGTCTTGGTATAAATGGATTATATTGTATGTATAATTGATTATTGATTGAAAATACCCCTATGTTTAATGATATTATAATACTCAGCTAGACAAAACGCTATTGCTGGATGTTTTATACACCAGTGACAAGGGAAAAATGAAACGTATGCACTGACCAGAGGTGGTCAACGTACTTCATTTCATTACATGAGCAAAACTACACATACTTCCTTAAGTATTTGAAGAGAGAGCAGTTTGAATGAGAGTTGTTAATAACTTTGCTTTCAAGCAGCAAACTGCAGTTTTATATGGAGCAGAAAGTATAAAATGTATCTTTCAAATCTGGCGGAGCAAACTGTAAACAGAACAAGTGTGTTTTAGACTTTACAAAGGGTTATATTGTGTTTAGAATGTTCCTACTTCTGGGTAACTCGCCATTTGATACGATATACAAAAATAATCCTACCATACTGAGAAAATAATGTAATTCTATAAGATACATGCAGGTATTAACCTTTTTAACATTTAGAAACTGCATGCTCCATATTTTTGAATGATTTACATGTCTTTTTATCATGTGCCTTGCCCCCTTTTCAGTATCGCAAAATGTTGCACTATATCACAAAATACATATATTGAGCTAATAATTTCTAGCTTTTTATGTTCAAAACTTGAGTTGCTGTAGTTTACGAAGGAATAAATCTCAATGTCACATCACTGACCCTCCCATGCCTATTCAGGGAAGGGATTTCCCCATTTCACGCCTCTTTCAAACAATCTCTTCTCTTGGCAAGTTCTGATCTCACTGTCTCGTTTCCATGTGCGTAAAACAAAAGCCAACAAATCCACAAAAACAACTAAACATCTGTGCCAAACGTGAGCGAGCGCTGCTTTGGGACAAGGAGAACCGTCTCTTCTCTAACAGCTTCCCGATCGCTTTTGGCCAACCATCAAAACACAAGCACGATAGTACATGACTGAACACAATCATTATCTGAAAAGCTACCCAGGACTGATTCAAGGCAGATAAAATCGATTATGGAGATTAGAGGCGGGAGATACATCGTATCCAAATTGGACGATATGCAAAATTAGTATATTGGATATTTCATAATTTGGACAATCCGACCCCTCAAACAGGTTTTTTTTTTCCCACAACACTTCTTCGGACGTTGTCCTTGTGGGTTACCGTAGCACGGTGCGAGCCACGCGCCCCCTCCCCTGCTTAACAGTCAAAACAACAACAGCGTGGAGCTATTACAGAGATGAAGAATCTAATGATATGAATGAAGTCACTTGAGTCGCTCATATTTGCGAGGAAAAGGCTCAAGACAAGTTATGGCTCTGCCTTGCTAGCTAGCTAACTTTCGTAACTTTTAGCCTGACGCTAACTAACAACACGGTGGAGAAAACCACAATACAAACGCAGTTATGGCTAATAAAATCCTTCTCACCTGTTTTCTTCAGATCTGGGGGGGTGGGCGAGTTTGTCCTGAGACGTAACAAACTCGCCCACCCCCCCCACGCCTATTGTGAATTTGGCCTATTGTCTAAAGGCTTTGATTTTGAAGTATTTTGTCAGGTGCAAATACATCGTTATTGTGATCATTTCTTTTTCATACTGTGATATACATTTTTGTTCATATGGCCCCGCCCTAATGTTTACATCAATAATGTCTCATATCTTTATGTACTAGTAATTCTATACAATAATAGGTCAGATACAGCAAGTCATTTCTTTGAAGGATTGCAAAAATATCGTCTGAATATCGCTATCGAGATATTGAAAAAGAAAAACGAGATATCCATTATCCATAAAGTAGCAAAGTCGCGCGACGGATTGAGGAACTTGGTTAAGCGAAATGCAAAGAGCTGTTCCCACTCGTTGAAGGAGATAGGCCTCGCTGTTGCATAGATCTGAAGCAGTTAAATAAACCCAAGAGAAGCTACATTCACAACGACCGAGCTCATTGTAAAAACGGTGTCCTTGCAGTCTTTCGCGTGAAGGCCTGATGACTCAACACAACATGGGGCTGCAGAGATTTAAAAGCTGATTGAAGCATCTGCGTGGAAAACGGAGTGACTTTTACGGCGTGCGTCCTTGAAGTGGACACGCAGACAGCGGTCAGCAGAATGGCCTGGCACCAGCGTCCAGAGGGCTGTCCGGGACTCTCATAGAGAAGACACATGCCAGGTCGTGTTTGCCTCTTGCACAGAAAGTCACCTAGCAGCGAACCGGGATCAAACACTCTGCATAAGTGTGTTTATGAAGCGAGGCCGCTTAAATACAGCTAAAAAAACAAAGGCGCACAGTGTTGTACAGGCCTGGAGTTATGTTTCGACCCACTCGCGCTTCTTTGGAGTAATCAGTACGAGCTACCGCTGTCTGGGAGGAGGTTTAAGATTCCCCTTTGTAAAAGCCACGGCTATAAAAAGTCCTTTAGTGCCACTTTCCATCCAAATAATGAACAACAACGACCGAATGTGCAGACTGTGTAAGCCTTTTGTCAGCGTGGGTGCTTTTGCTTTCGGTAATGTTGTATTCATGTCACAACCGACTCTACTCCAAGACAAATGAATGAATAAATGAATCCTGAATAGTAGAATCTCCCAAAAAGCTCCTCCTGAGGCCTTTATGTATCCAGGAAGTGCTTTCCTCGCTTTTTTCGCTCTTCTTCAGTGTAATCCTCTCATCACAAAGTAAAAAACGCTCGTCATTGCACCCACATGAGCAGCACTCTTTTTGAAACAGCCGCACAGCAAAGGGGGAGCAAGTAGAGGGGTGTGGGCGGGGCTGAGCGTGAGATGTGTGAAAATCAGGAAGTTAAACTACTGTTTCAGGTCAATGCCGCATTTTCTACGCCCAGGATCCCCCTCGAGAGACACTGCGGGTGAAGTGGGGAAAAGTTGCATTTAGAGATATCACGTAGAAACTCTTGCTGTACTTTATTGATATAAATATGGGGGAAAATGTACTGCAAATCTAGATAATGTATAGGGCCAGGTTAAAGGGGATATTTCAGGATTTTTGACATAGGGCCTCATTTCCTAGTTATACAGAGTGTTGTTGATTTCTGGCGTTATTTTTTTTCTTATATTCATGCAGTTCTTATAGTTGAAGAGCTTAGTGGCGCTAGGCTAGTGCATTTCTATGGAGCCTGCATTAAAAACAGTCTGACCCGCTCCACAGAGCACCTGAGGCAAATCATTTATAACGCCAGACTAACCATATAAATGTCTGTGTTAATAGAATCCGTATAACTTTTTTGAATTGAAAATAACTTATATTTGAGCAGCATCAGCTTCGTGTCTGTATAAGCTACGCAGCAGCGGCGTGTTCTGCGAGAAAAGAGTCGGTAAAATGCGGTAATTCATGTGATGCAAGGTCAGTTATATTTCAAACATGGTTCTATGGACACAGACGTTCATATGGTTATTCTGGTGTTATAAGTGATTTGCCTCAGGTGCACTGTGGAGCGGGTCAGACTGTTTTTAATGCAGGCTAGCTGACATCGTAGAAATGCACTAGCCTTGCACTAGCCTAGCGCCAAGAAACTCTTCAAACATAAGAACTGCATGAATTTAAGAAAAAAATATCTCCAGCAATCAGCAAAACTCTGGATAACTAGGAAATGAGGCCCTATGTCAAAAATCCTGAAATATCCCTTTAAGAGAGAAAACTAGCTAACATCCACATTGATCACTGAATGAAAAATCGATGTTTTCACTTGCGTATCTCGCCTTAAAGATGGGGCATTGAGCTTTTTGCAAGTGTTTGGAAATAAACCGTAGTCAAATTCTCCCTTGGCTATTCTTTCTAGTCCATGAAGCACCTCCTCCCTCGCAAACCCCCACTGCAGGGGCGGATCTAGAGGGGTGGCAAAGTAAAGGTTTTTGTGGTCATCTGCTCTAGAACCTACTTGGGTGCTTAAAGAGGCTCACTCTCAGATAGTATTTTTTTGACAGGACAAAGAATTATCACAATTTTATAGCTAAATAAGGAGCCAGGTTATTTTTTTACAAAAGCTTAAATTTTACCTGAGTTAGAAACCCCCCTTATATTATGGATAATGCTACGATTTGTGTATAATTTTGGGGGCTCAGCCTGCATCTAAACGGAAAATTTGCCTTGTGATCAAGGAAAACTTGCGTACCCCCGCTATAAACATTTGACATTGCCACCACAGAAATTAGCCCTAACCCTGCTTGCCACCCCGTGATATTGTTTCTAGATCCGCCCCTGCCCCACTGCAGACTCCTGGGACCAGTCTCAGAGCAGGCTGCGTGGTTCCTTGTTGTACCGCAGCTTCGAGATGGTTTTTCCTGACGGTGTTTTGCGATGGAGGAGTGGAAAGGTAAGAAAAGTACTTCCTGGTTACGCAGGAGGGAGGAGTTCATGGAAAGTTTCAAAGATTATTCCCTTATGTTTAGATTGAAGGACAAGATCGCGAATACAAGCGGCCGAAATGAGTTTCCTTCGCAGGGTGGCTGGGCGCACCCTTGGAGATCGGGTGAGGAGCTCAGTTACCCGGGAGGAGCTCGGAGTAGAGTCGCTGCTCCTTCAAGTCGAAAGGAGCCAGCTGAGGTGGCTAGGGCAGCTGTTCCGGATGCCTCCTGGTCGCCTCCCGCGGGAGGTGTTCCAGGCATGTCCTAGTGGGACAAGGCCTTGTGGAAGACCCAGGACACGGTGGTGGGACTATGTCTCCGAGCTGGCCTGGTGTCGCCTCGGGGTCCCCCCAGAACAGCTGGAGGAGGTGTGTGTGGATTGGGAAGTTTGGGCATCTCTGCTGAGACTGCTGCCCCCGCGACCCGGCCCCGGATAAAGTGGAAGAAAATGGATGGATGGATGTTTAGATTGTTGAATTCCTACTTCTTACCACATGAACCATGAGCATATGCTTGTCATGTCTTTTCCAACTCGGTGACTTACAGTTTCGAGGCAGTAAACTGATTTGCGTGGCCATTAGAAGCGGTAAATGGGAGCCCTGTAAAGCGTGTGACGGCAGCGAGTCCGCGTGACTTTATGGTTTTACAGCGGAGCGATGAGGCGTGTGAACGGTGACGCAAGAGCCAACTTTGTGACGACATCAAAATCCTGCGAGGCAAAAGGTGAAAAATTATGCAATCTATGTAATCTTACCGCTATCAGCTAGACTGGGAGGGCAGTAGGAGAGATCAGGGACCACCCCAAAGTTTTTTTCGTCTAGAGTCCAACGCTCATCAACATAACATCCCAATGCATCAACATTTTAACTATGCTATAAGGTGTGGGAGGACTGGGAGGGGTTTGGCAAACTCATTACCGCCATATGTTTAAATCTGGCATTTGTAATATAAACGCCCCAGATACTGCAGGAGACAGAATTTCAGTATCTACTCAGAATAAAATATGGCGGCTGAAGATGTATGTGGCAAAACAACACCATTTATCCTCTGAGTCAGAAGAGAACAAAGACCTGCTTAAGATGCCATTTTATTAGCTACACACATCATAGCTGATCCGATAATTTACGATGCATGACTGCACCATATGTGTGTGATCAATGACTGCTGCTGGATTAGACAGAGATTCTTGATTTATAAAGTGTTTATTTGAGTTTGCTGTACTCCGGTCTGAACACACCCTGCTTTATTTATGATCCCACTCCGCAATCAGGACAAAAAACATTCTCTTTATCTCAAACACAGAATACTCCGTCCAAGGGTTACGTTTTCTGTGAGTAATATTCTGGAAACAGGGCATGATCAGTTGTTATCTCCAGTTACCAAGCTATTTCCATTCCATTACCGCACTGTTACTCTTACCTAAAGTGATTTCAAATTGTGTAGAAGAGATGTAACTTTTGTTTCTAACAGAGCTGCCCAAGGCTCTTAAGGAAACACATTTAGGTTTACTTGTTTGCCATTATTCGAAAAAGTGAGAATGGCCGAAACTTGGAACAGGCTGGTTGTAGTTTGGCAATGGCGGCGGATATGAAAGTAAAGGGAGATCTTCAATCTGCTCTGGCTCAGCTCCCAAATATCCAGAAATTATAATTGAAGCCTTGGAATGTGCAAGAAATGTCCCCAAGAGTTATGACAGAGTTATGATAGAGCTGTGACAGAGTTTTGACGGAGTTATGACGGAGTTATGACGGAGCTATGACGGAGTTTTGACGGAGCTATGACGGAGCTATGACGGAGTTTTGACGGAGCTATGACAGAGTTATGACAGAGTTATGACAGAGTTATGACAGAGTTATGACAGAGTTATGACAGAGTTTTGACAGAGATATGACAGAGATATGACAGAGTTTTGACAGAGTTATGACAGAGTTATGACAGAGTTATGACAGAGTTATGACAGATTTATGAAAGGGTAATGACGGAGTTATAACAGAGTTATGACAGAGCAATGACAGAGCTATGACAGAGCTATGATAGAGTTATGACGGAGTTATGACAGAGCTATGACAGAGTGATGATAGAGTTATGATAGAGCTATGATGAAATGATGATTGAAGCTTTTCTTGAGAAGGGTAAACATGAAAATCGAAATACACGACTTGACCAAAACGGTTCGATGCAAACGCTTGGTGAAAAATGAATGCAGCACTGGATCTTTGGACATCACAGAAGCAGAAACAGCAGCACAGTGAATAGTGCTGTAATTAAAGCTAAAGGAGCTTCGGGCAGTGTAAATCAAAAACAGTCACCGAAAAATTTACTCGTGGATTTTCTCATGCACAGAGGAGAATAAAGACTGAAGAGGATGTTTTGGAAGTGAAAGAGGACGGTTTGAGAGAAGACGCTGCAGATGAATCACGATCTGCTGAAAAGGGTTTCGCTGAATGACAAAGGGCAGGGATTTGTCATGTGCCCAGTCATCGCGGTCGGTGAGTGTGTGTGGTCAGAATGAGTGCGTGACTCAGGCCGGAGGCCGGACAGTCACAGAGTCTTACTGTTCCCTCATCTGCTGTCGGAGATTAGGAAGAGCGCCACATGTCCTTTAATGTAAACGTATTATATAACACAGTGTCACGCATACAGTGTGTTAAACCAGTGACCACAAGAAGGACAGGGCAGAATCATTTTCAGTTTTTACACTTCACTATTTTGTATTTCACTCCATTCACCCAGTTTTAAGTAAATCCTGTTTCATATGGCTGTTTCTTCTTCTACGGTGTCAGCGCTTCATTGATGTACAGTTGAATAGGGGAAAAAATGTAATCCAGCAATATCAATTTGAAGCTTCTGCTGTAGATTACTGACATAAATATGAAGAACAAATGTATTTCAAGTTTTCAGTCATTTCCAATAACAACATTTCATGCATAAAAATGGCCAAAGCAACAAAATCTAAATAATGGATAGACCCAGTTTTTAATGTATGGTTTCATTTTGTTTTTATATGAGCTACTAAAAAATGTTCTTTTTGCTCTAAAAATTGCTCTAAAAATCCACTCAATCCGGTTTTTCGCACCAGGTGGCTCCTAGAAAGGAAATGACCATATTTCCGGGACCCTTAAGGACATGTGGATGGAAAATATATTTGTAAATTAATGTGTGAGGGAAAGCCGGCTTTGCAAAGCGATGTTGTAACTAATTCATATATCAAAATATCATAAAATAAGCATCGTACAGGGTTAGTTATGTCTTTTTTTATTCTCTGACATGAAGACTAAGCTAAACTAGAGAACAATCTATATTTTTACCTTCTGTGTCTCGCCTTAAATCCCGACACTGTCATAATTCAACATTATATCGGTTCTAAATGTGTTTATTACACCATGCCGGAGCGGTAAACCACGCTGTCGATCGAAACTGAAAGCATTACATTTGATTCAACTGATATTAATTCTAACTTTGTGGCATTTGTTGACTTTTTTTTATTCCAAAAGTTTATGAAAAATACAAAGAGCGTGACCCGAAACACTTTCATCTGCATTTGGGGCATTACAAACATAAAACTTTGCCGTCTCATTCATGAGGATTCCACACATCCTCCTCTGGTGTGATTGATGAAAGAAAGCCCGTCTGCTCCAACACGTACGTACGTAAGGTCAGTCACCTCATTTCCTTCCTAGTGCTTCTCTTCCTAAAATCAATAGGTTTAAGCCAATGCTCTTTCTTTCTTTTTCTCAAGCTTTGCCACTACAGCTCTGAGCTGAATGTGCTGAGTGTAGTTTCCCGTACCCCATTTCTGTCTCCTCCTCACATTCTTCTATGTTTTGGAAGCCAGATAAACGTGAAGAGTAGCTTCAAGGCAAGGCAGGTAAAAACATTGAATTTTAGCTGGGTTTCTACTTAGCATCTTGGTTTTAATGTCAGAGTGAAAAAAAGATGAAACTTACTCTTTTACGACTCTTATTTTGTGCTGTTTTGTCACTAGTGAGCTGGAGATTTCCAGAAAGTCACTACAACAAACCACCACAATGGCCAGTTTGTCACGCCGATTCATTCCCAAATACTGACATGTTTGGTAGTAGTGCAACGGATCATCATGTGTGTGCACGTTCAGTCCACACAGTGTGTTCAAGGCGAGTGGAGGAACGGAGGAGCTTGAACGCCCAGCATCATTTAAATCCCCTGTATGCATGTCGTCCCCACCATTATTTCACAACTTTTCCCATCTGAGCTTTTACATCTGTGGAAAGTAGCTTGAGCATCAGCTTGTTTGAGCCGATGATGCGTGCGTGTTTTCAAGCCCCGCTGCTCCCACTGTGATGTGAGGGCTGTAGGGGACACGTCTTCTCGTTATGCCGGAGAGTCAGAATCACAACGCTTTCTGTTTCGTGTTAATTGGTGAAATATTTGTGTCGATGTTCGGGTTGCAACAGCCCAAAGTTTGTTTATGGAGCTTATTTACGTTCACCGCATTTACGCTGAAACACGCGACGTCTGTAGTTTCATTTGATCAAAAGGTTTTACTAAAAAACGATCAGAAAATAGTTGTTATGCTCTTTCCATTTCTTAGTTTTATTGAGAAGTGCAGCAGAGGAGGAGAGTGGTGTTTTCCTTCCAGACTGTAAGGGCAGCAGTGAGGGGCGGGGCCACAGGGACGAAGAGACAGACTTACATGGTAACCAAAAATATAGACTGCATTTTAAAGTAAAGTCTAAGAAATGCGACAGGTTTGCTGGCATTATTTACCTTTTTATTTCAACATAAAGCCTCCCCAATTTATGCTTTTTTAACTCCCTCCCTTCTCTACCCACCCTTTACTCCGCAACCCCAGCTCCACAACAAGGACGAGGGAATGAACTATTTCGATTCATTGTGAAATTAATTGACAAATAAAATGAATATACACAGGGCGCATGTGCAGACGTTACAAAACCATAGGCACGTTTTCTCCAAATGAGGTTTTAATTCCACTCTTTAAGAACATCTCCACCAAACCTAACCCTTAGTAGTTTCTATAGGTTCCAAACTTTACAGGCTTGGACTTAACAATATTTTTGAAGGTTTTCTCAGAGGGATTTCTGAATATCTAATTCCTCACTTAATTTATTGAGCTTTGAACCCCAAATAAACAAGGTGAAATTTCAATGTTAACACATTTTTGTCACTTACAAATAGCTAATAAAAAAAAAAAGATTCAAAATCTCATCTGAAACATCTTTGTATTTTATTTGTATGTTTGATTTGAAGTAGCTAGATCTGGGATTTGGTTGTTTTATTGGAAGAGGACATAGTATCGCCTGAATGCGGACGGCTGTCTTTGCAATTTGTTCATGGCGACCGTTCAGGTTCAATCGATTCACTGTGCAACCCGAGTAAAGTTCTCAAATGTTTTCACCTACCTTGCGATAATTACAAAGGACCAAAGTCACTGCGGCGTGTTTAATCATCAGCTCAATCATAATTACAGCCCTGTCAGTTTGTTTAATGGGACCACCAGGCCCTCTGAGTATACAACCGCTACAGGTGTCTGAGGGCCGGGGGGGAGGTTTGTAGACAGGGGCAGGAGGAGAGTTTGGACTGGATAAAGAAATGCCGTCGCTCTTCAAGACCTGTTCTATATTCTTATACAGCAAGATCCAGGTCAGCTACAACAGTGAGTCATCCTCCTTAACAGTCCCAAAGTTACATAGAGAAAAGTCTCTGCATTAATCCAAACCGAACCACCGTCATTCTATGCCTTTATCACATTGGAAATGCAAAAGCTGAACCATTTGAGCATCGCTTTGTTTGCTTCGGATATCGATTTAATGGTTGATTCAATTCAGAATCTACAAACTTATTGAAATTGAGTCTCATTTTAATTTGATTTTGAATAAATAATAGCCGAAATGTCTCTGATTTGGATACAATATCTACGGCAAACAGGTTTGTTGAAGATACTTTATGATCAAATGCTGTGAGCAAAGGCAGCTGAACAAATGAACTGGCCTGGGCTCGGGTTGGCGTCGTGCACTCTTTACAGTTAAGTTTACCTTTCCATGTTTGATTTCAGGTACTTGGAAACAAAGCTCTCAATCACCTTCCCTTAAACCACTGGACAGAGTAACGACGTCCTGAAGAGGAGGGCACAGGGAAGGGGACCCAGTGCATCTCTGGTCTGATCTACGAGGAGGGTTTTCTGGAGAGCAAAGCTTGTCTGCACCTTTCTGACAATGCACTCTGCACTACATCTATTCATCACCGCACCAGCCTAGTCAGGGGTGACCCAATGTTTCATCGAGGGCCGCATATTGAAGTGTATACAGTAGGGGGGTGTAACGGTACGCTAAAATTGTATTCGGTTCGGTTCACAGTTTTGGAGGGCTCGGTTCGGTTGATTTTCGGTACAAATAAATAAGAAGTAACAACATTTTTCTTTAGAAAAGCTGCCAATACACAATAGAATTCTTGCATAAAATAAATAAAAGCAACCCATTTGGGTGATATTTAAAATAAATTGCACTCTTATAATGAAATACACATTTAGTAAGATTTAAAATAAAAATTGAAATACTGTAAGTAAGTGATACAGTAAGCGCACTCAAGCGCATAGCTTGTTGACCACATCAGTTTGAGCTTTTTCATAAAGTGCTGGTATAACTTTTTGGCTGAAGTGCGGACGTGATGGGATATTGTAGCGAGGCTCAAGACTTTTAATCAAATACTTAAAGCCAGCGCCTTCAACAACTGAATATGGGCGCAAATCCGTAGCGATGAAAACACCTATACCATGCGTTATTGCTTTTGCCCGATCCGAACTACTTGACAGGGGTTGTTTGAATGCCGACGTTAGCGGTGTTTGCACAAGGCTGCTTTTCTTTGTAGACGTGGTATTCACACTCGGATGATGCCATTTTAAGTGCGTTAACATGTTTGATGTGTCGCCTGCTGCATACCCGATCTCCGTGGAACAATGTCGGCAACAACTTTGGATTTATCCACTCGTCATGATTTTTAACCGGAAAGCCAAAGTGTTCCCAGACAGGGGACTGTAGTGATGTGGAGGGTCTTCAAGCTCTGGCTTCTCTTTCGCTGTTGCCATGATGCCGTTTCTCTCAGCTACTCATGCAGCTTCAATGTACATCACTCAATAGCGTCCGTGCGGAAACTCGCGTAGGAACTTTGTTCCGCGGCACTTAATATGACGCTAATAATAAATTTATATTATTTAATGAAAATATTACACCGAAACGGTACGCAAGTGGACCGAACCGAACAGGCCGAACCGAAACGGTTCAATGCATCCCCGTGAACCGTTACACACCTAGTATACAGCGTGGAGGGCCATAGAGTGGCATCAGCACAGTCATATAAATGGGTGCATTTAAAGTTATGCATTTAAAGTCTGTAAGTTTGCAAAGTGAGGAGAGATGAGAGAGTGAAATGTGAAAGGAAAAAATCTAATTCCTCTCTTCTTTCACCTGAAAGCCTTTGTTAGTTTGCTTAATGTGGAGAGCAGGGACATAAATTTCAAAAGTAAATGATCAAGCTCGTGTGAGGAGACTAGACTCTGATTAGTTGCTGAGATGTGGGAAGGAGGCACTTTACAAAAAGAATATACATAATATTACTTATTTAACATCAAAATGTAAGAACAGGTTGTGGATTTTGCACATTCTATAAAATTTTAAAAACATTTAGACTTCCAGACTATTACCTTAAGTGAGGTTTAAACAATTCCCCACACCTTTATTTAGGCTTGGGACCACGGCAGTTAGTTAGTTAGTTAGTTAGTTAGTTAGTTAGTTAGTTAGTTAGTTAATGTGTGTCAAATCAACAAGAAGCCTGTGGGCCATAAAGAAGCATGTAAGCACTAGTAATCCCCCTAGGGTGTTGAAAATAAGCACACTATAGCATTAGCCATGCAAATGAGCAATGGTCATGTCCATTTAAAGCAACATACTGTGCATGTTTTGGGTTGATGGGGGGAAACTGGAACACCATGTGACTCCACCCAACCATCCAGGTGCTAATATGCAAGCTCCTCACAAACTCACCCAACACGCTCCAGAAATCACACCTGCTGCAGGTGCTAACCACAATGCCAGACACATTATGACAAGATTTAGTACCTGGAAACCGTTCTTTCTTGGTTGCCCACAGACTGTTTACTTCACACTTGAGCAGGAGCCTGGTTCTGACAGTGGGAGAAGATGGCCCTGGGCAGCATGCAACATTCTTTTCTTTCATAGAGGCTTTAGTGAACACATGTCTGAGCATCTAAACAGCATCCACACTATCAATAATGCAGTGTTCCTCGCATTCCTCGAAGCCCAGCCTCACTGCTGCACACACACCCATGGTTACAGGCCTGAAACCCACTCTCTCCTGGGGCTGATCCATTATAGAAAAAACAATATTCACAATTATTTTGGTAATATCACTTACTGTTGGCTTACCCATTTTTACAAAACAATGTAAAGAGTTGAAGCAGTGTTACGTTAAATGCAAAGGAATAGAAACAATAATATAGTGAGAGAACCCTACTCTCTTCCCACATCTTTTCTATATCTTTGTCCTACTTTCTCATCCCTGTCTCTCTCTCTCTTGGCAGTGTTCTAAACAATTACTTTCTGTGTTAAAAGGAGTGGAAAGTATTTTTCAAACATGAAGCTAAAAACAGCTAATACAATGAAAACAAGACAGGGCCTAAAACTGAGCCTTGTGGCATGCCACTAGGAAGGACGGCTTATTCTGAAGAAAAGTGGAAATAAATGTAATGATGCTCACAAATTAATCCTATGGGCAACGAATACAGTGAAAACATGACTGGGCCTAAAACTGAGCCTTGTTTTTTTGTCAAATTTAATGCTTTAAAGTGCCATTCAAAAGCAAATTGGATACAATGGCCAAATTTTGAGCAAAAATTGTGTGCAATTTTATCCAAATCTGCAGCTGACTATGTTTTACTATATTTTTTCTTGTATTTTGGCAAATCTTTGTAGAACAAATAGTTGAGCCATAACATTATTTCCAAGATTTTTCGATTCAATGCCGGTTGGAATCCAAATGACGGCCACATCAGTCTCTCTCTGCCTTCCTTTGTCTCCTCCTCAGACGTCTTAGAGGACGCGAGCAGAGCATTAACGGTGGCGGGGTCAGAGGTTCACTCAGCCAGACGAGGGGTCAAACATCTCCCATTCGCTAAGACGTAAATTCCATATGACCTCAGCAGGATTATACTGGCAGATAAGGCTATGATCACACTACAAGTATTAATGCTACTATATAGCTACTGTATGTGTAACGTGGTATAGGACTGATGCTACTATTGGCAGCACAGTGTACTCTTTGACACTCTCTTGGTGCTAAACTAATTCATGAATCCTATGTATTTTGTAGGGCACTGAACTACAGAGTTAGCACTTTTAAAGAGTAACAAGGCCTCAAAGACACATTTAGCTGTCTACAAGACCTTATATTACCCAGATACCTGCAGCTTGAGGGATTAGGGGATTGCGACCATACAAAATGTGATTTCACTTCAAATACATTTCAAACAGAACAGAATATGCTTGTTGTAGAAGCAGAATGAGACCTGCATGTCAACTGCAAAAAGTTTACTCATGGGGAGAGAAAACAAATTAATAATCCAAGTAACATATTGCGAAAAAGGGTAAGAATCTGCCTGTAATGTGAACACACAGTAGCCTAAAGACTGTAGTCATGACAACAACCATGCCCTGCCCTTAGTCTCCATCAGGGAGAGGGGAGAACCCGAGGGAGAAGCACCCTGTGAGCCACGCTGGCAAAGAGAGATGGGTGTGGCAGTGTCCTTCATGAATAGAATACTGCATGAGCAAAGAAGATAGAAATCGTTTTTTTGGGATCTTTGGCTAAAACATTGCACTAGAATCCATCTACTCTGATTCAAAAGAAATGACAACTGTAAACATTTCATATTTTAAGAAAGTGTGGTCATTACCAGAAGTTCTAACTTATTGGTTCACTCGTCAACTGATGAATAAAGGCTCTAAATGATATGAAAAACATAAATCATTTATACAGTCAGGTCCATAAATATTGGGACATCAACTCCATTATTATGTTTTTGGCTGATTTCAAATGAAACACTAAAGATGTAGATAAACTGCAGGCTTTCAGCTTATATTTGAGAGTATTTACATCCAAATCGGATGAACGGTGCAGGAATTACAAGTGTTTTTAAGTGAGCCTCCCACTTTTTAAGGGACCATAAGTAATGGAGTGGCTGCTCAGCGGTTCCATGGCCTGGTATCTGCTTTTCCCTCATTAACCCATTTATAAAAGGAACAGGTGAGACGTCCAGAGTTCATTTCAAGTGTGATATTTGCATTTTGGATATTGTTGCTGTTATTTTCAATATGAGATCCAAAGACCTATCACGATCAATGAAGCAAGCCATTATTATGCTGAAAAATCTAAACTAACCCATCAAAGAGATAGCAAACATATTAGGCGTGGCCAAATAAACAGTTTGGAACATTATTAAAAAGAAAGAACACACCGGTGAGCTCAACAACACCAAAAGACCTGGAAGACCATGGATGACAAATATGGTGAAGTAAAAACCCCTTCACAATAGGTCAGATCACAAACACTCTCCAGGAGGTGGGTGTATGTGTGTCAAAGTCAACAATCAAGAGAAGACTAGAGTTCGCCAAGTTTTTAAGAGTTCTGAAACAACATCCTAGGACAGATGAGACAAAGATCTACTTGTCCTTTGAAGAGAAAAGTATGGAGAAAGAAAGGAACTGCTCATGATTCAAAACATCCCACGTCGTCAGTGAAACATGGTGGTGCAGCATCATGGCCTGGGCTTGTTTGGGCCAATGGAACTGTTCCCTTGTATTTATTGATGATATGACAGTTGACAAAAGCAGCAGGACGAATTCTGAAGTGTTTCAGACAGTATTATGTGCTCATATTCAGCTAAATGCTTGGACGCCGCTTCACAGTGTAGATGGACAATGACCCAAAGCTACTGCCAAAGAGGCCGAAAATTAGGACGTTATTCAGTGGCCAAGTCAATCACCTGGCATTTCATTTGCTGAAGATCAAACGGAACGAAAATGCCCCAAGAACAAGCAGGAACTGAAGACATTTACAGTAGAGGCAGAGGCAGAGCATCACCAGGGATGAAACCCAGCGTCTGATGTCTATGCCTTCTAGACTTCAGGCTGTCATTGACTGCAAAGGATTTGCAACCAAATATTAAAAAGAAAAATGTTTGATTTATAATTGTGGCTTTGTCCCATTACTTTTGGTCCCTTGAAAAGTGTGAGGCTCACAAAAAAACGCTTGTAATTCCTACACAGTTCATCCAATTTGGGTGTAAATAGCATCAACTTAAAGCTTAAAGTCTGCAGTTTAACTATATATTTTTTGTTTATCTACATTAGTTTATCATGGAAAAAGGCTGCTGCTAATCCCTTAGCGATATGACATCACGATCCTGCACACTATACCTGGCTTTTTTTCTTTTGTACGATAACTTTCTTTCTGAGCCATAAAAATATGTGGTAAAAAGAAAAATCAGCCTGACGCGTGAACTTTGCATTTTATTATGATTTGTTAATGTTGTGTATGAATTGTCTGATTTTTACTCGAAAGGACGGCTGTGACGGTATTTTTGTTTGGGGTTTTTTGTCCAATTTTGAACAATCACTTGATGACGTTTGTTCTTCACATGGGGCTCCCACACCCAGACTCCAGCCAGCGGACCATGAAGTACATTCTTTTTTTTATCCATTTTCCCCTCTGCATGGCTACTGGAGTGAAGCCACAGAGTTGGCCTCAAGCAACTTGAACAGGTTTGTGAAAGCACTGTGCAAATTTCCTTTCTGATTTCAATACTTCCATCATTATTTGACCCATTAACTGGATTTCACGGCAGCTCAGTGCAACAGTGCCAAGTTGGGGCTAGTCCTTCAAAGTGCTTTGTTATGTTCCACCTCCACTTCCCCATTTAAATCCCCAAATGCCATGTGCTTTGTTCCGTACGTACGAGAGGGGAAACACTGAGGTGTCGTGAGCTGGAGATAGTGTTATCTTCCTGGACAGAACGGGAAGTGAGCGCCGCGGCAGGAAGGAGTGCACAGATATAGATTACAGCTGAAAACATGTCTATTCCATTAGACTCCACAGACAGGGATGTGCTTATCGAGAGCACCGCGGGCTGAGGAACAATCCTTCAAGTCAGTTTGAGTGCTGCCTCACAACATAAAACAACAGCAAAATACAGTACAATTGCACATTATCTGAAGTATTGCAATTGTCATGTATGTTTTCAGTTCCAGGGTTCATAGAGGTAGCAGTGGGTCAAATTTAAGGCTTTTTAATGCTGTTTTAAGGCCCAGATCTTTTTTTAAGCCACAGACAATAAAACGCTCACTGCATTTACTGTGCGTAACATTTTCAAGCTGATGAATGAGAGGATGTTGGATATTCAAAAGCAAACTGGACACAACAAGCAACGTTTGAGTAAAGGAAATGTGTAAAACTCACAGGAAACCTACAGATGATTTCCACTTTGTGATCATTCATCTTCATCTGCAAAAAGTCGAGTAGGGCTGCAACTAACTATCTATCGACTTTATTTACGATTAATCGATTGGCTATGAATGGTGTAGGAAAATGTTATTTTTTCCATTTTTTTATCACATACGCTAAAGTGGATCCGCTTGAGGACGTGTTGATGGAGTAAACGTAAAGTAAATGTTTGTTGGAGGCTCTTGGTGCCAATTCTGCTTCTGATTGGATGAGACACAAACAGATATTCATGAAATTTACAATGTACAAAGTGTACTACATACAGCTGCTATTAAAACAAAGTAGGTTTTCATCAAAAATACTATATTTTCATGCATTTTTTGCTCTATTTGAGTCTGTGTGAACCAGAAAACGATTAATCGATTACTAAAATAGTTGTTGACTATTTCAATAATCAATTAGTCGTCGACTAATCGATTAGTTGTTTCAGCCCTAAAGTCGAGCGATGTAAACCTCTTAACCCCCACCTGAACTGAGCACATTTTCTCGTTTGGCTTTACCCAAATTGAAAAGCTTCTTGAAAAAAAGACAATGAAAAAAAACAAAACAGAAATGAGATGAAAAAGTGACAAAAATGCAACAAAAACATCACAAAAGAGCCAAAAAAGTGACAAAAGAGTAACAGAAAATGTGGCGAAAATGTTACAAAAGCGCAACAAAAAAGCAATGAAAAAACAGTAACTACAACATGGCAACATTGCAAGAAAAAAGATCAGTTTTGATGTGTTTTGTAGGTCTGGCCTATACGCTGTCCCTTTGAGATTTGGGTATAGCTGAACTAGAGAAAATGCACTTGGTTAAGGCAGGGGTGAAGAGGTTTAATATGTTCAAATAAATTAGGAATTAATACAAGTTGGAATCAAATCTCGGCGCTAACAATTTGTCAGCATGCTGTTGGCTTCAATAGTTGGACATTCCCACCGCTGCCTGCAGAGAGCGTTCAACAACTTAGATACAAAAAATACAAAATCTTTATATTGAAATTTTGATGCTGTTGGTCATCCAAATTTAAAAAAAACTGGGACAAATTGGGAAAAACAAATGGAAAAATGTGGTTTAATTTGGGAAAAATTTGGGGAATTAAACAAAAATAAAAATAAGAAAATAATATGGGAAAAAATTGAGAAAAAAATGAAAAAATTGGTGGGGAAATTTGGGGGGAAAAAATTAGAATTGGGGGAAAATTGGGCAAAAAAACTGGTAAAAAAACTGGGGGAAAATTAGGAAAAAAAGGAAATTTAGGGGAAAAAATTGAAAAAAATGTGTCTAATGTGTCTCTATCCTCTCCACACTTAACTCCACATTACTTTGAGCTAAAAAATATGAAAAAGCAACGCTCATGTGCCGCAATTATGCATGACATGTCCTGTTTAACACGCTGCTCTGTGTTGCTGTTCCTACTAGCCTGCTTTGAATAATTACGGCGTATGTGGCGGAGTGTAACAGACCAGCCTGACATTCCCCTGGATAATGTTGCATAATGTTTCTAAATGCCAGCTCCACGTGTGTGAGTCAGCCGATGCATGCAACGTCAGCTGCATGGCACAACGGCCCAGTGCATCAAGACCACGTCCCGGTAAGTTTGAAACGTTTTCCAAACCTTTCAGCGCTCACGAGAAAGTGACAATGTTGAAATAATGATCATTTAGTCTCCGAGCAATTTCATGACCTTGAATTGCCTCGTGTTGCTGCAAATTAGTTTCGAAAAATTGTTCATTAAAATGTTCGTTGCTCGAAGCCTGCCAATTTCATTTGATGATTGGGAACTAAAGGAAGGAAGGAAGGAAGGAAGGAAGGAAGGCCTGGGAAAGTAGTAAAAGAGTTCTCATTCAGAAATAGTTTGGGATTTAAGTGCTCATGACAGGTTTGCATGTTTTTCAATCATTAGTCCTAGGGATGCTACATATTTGCGACGGTAATTTTAGAAAGAAAAGTTGATAAAAGAGGCCATTTTGATATTCCAAAAAGTGTTGACCTGATTTTTCTTTTAATTTCTACAAATTGAAAGAACTTTCAGAGTGTATCGGACTGGAGAGACTGACTTATATCTCCAAGGGTAAAATGAAGGACTTTGCAGAATTATGGGAGCCATACATGATTATTATATCATCTGTAAAGTAGGGACATACCACTTTTTGCTTTATTTTTAATTTATTTTTATTTTGTATTATTATTTTGGAATTTGAATTTCTTGTAACTTAAAACTTTACACAGTAATATGTATACTTTATTTCTGTGATAAGTGCAGGTCTCTGATGGTGTGAATGTGTGTGCGAGTGATACTGTACATATTTTTTTTATTGTATTTTTTCTATTATATTATTATGTTTGTTGTTATATGAAAATTAATTAAAAAAATATTTGGGAAAAAAAAAAATTACAAATTGAATGAAAGAGGAGGTCACTAAATGAATATGGTTAGGGTTGGGGAAAAAATCGATTTGATTTAAAAATCGATCGTTGGTGGGTCAAATCGATTCATATTCAAAAAATAAAAAACATTTTTTGTTTTAAATGGGGGGGGGGGATTGGGATATTTGTAGTATTCCAATTCTTCACAGGGGCAACTTTAAACACATTTCACAACTTGCAGGGACACTTTTCAGTCAGTCATTGTCACAGAAATGCTAGAAAACCAGCCTGAGAGTTCATAAAATTATAAAATGTCACTAAAGGAGGGGGGGAAAAAATCAGGTATTGCTTGAATCTAAAATCACTCTGATCATTTCTGAGTTTACAAATTGTAGTAACAACTTTGAAATGTACCAGTTCCAGCCTACGTTCCCATTTAAGTTTACATTCACAAGTTTGTACACCAAGGATGCTTGGATCATACTTTATATATTTTATGTTACAGACTTTTGCTTGACCATGACATATAGAGATGTGCCAGTTTATGCTATGAAATCTGACGGTTTTTGACTTTCAAACAGACTCCCTCTGAATTACCTACTAAATGACCTGAATAAATGATCCCTATGTCTTTAATAAATCAGCTCCTGCAGTTACAGTTCAACATTGACACATTTGACACTTTTGAAGCATCATGCACAGGATTATAGACGATGAAAAAATTGGCTGACAATATCGGCATCTAATGAAGTTTTGATGAACTTTATCGCTTTGTCCGACTTGGTTTAGTCCAGATTTGATCTTGGTCTACTCTAGTAAAGTAAAGCCAAGTGCGATGCGTTTGAGAACTACTGCACCATAGAATAGAAGAGCAAACACACAAATGGGGTCAAACAAAGGTGAGCCCACGACAGGTGCGCTTTTTCTCACCATTAACATTAGCCATATGTCTCTCACCCCAAGGACATTCTTCAGAAAAGCTTCTTCTAAAGCTCCACAGCTCAACAAGACACCCAAGCTTTAGTTCACCTGACGACTCCAGTTTAACCACTGAACATAATGTTTTTGCACAATGAAGTTTGCCGCCTACGCATGAAAACGAGCAGCAACTACCAGACAAGTGTGAGAAAAGGTTTAAAGCATCATGTACAATGGTCAAGCAAATGATAAAGACTAATACAAGTCATGGGCGTGTCAGTCTGCAAAGACAGATTTCAAATCCAGCCATGGAAAACGTTGTTTGAACAATAGCTCGCTTCATAAACCCGACTGACAACAAATGTGAGAAAAATGACAAACATATCAGGCATTTGGTCCAGGAGAGAATGGTTCAGCAAGGAGGAACCATGGATCCTTTGGTTTATCTCTGTGACTTGTGTAATCTTCGAGTGCAGATGTTTTAATATAATTATTGTTATGATAAACACACTAACACAGAGAAAAAAACAGTTTCTGACGTCTTAGGAACGTAAAGTGTACAATTTGTTGGAGGCCATAAGCGCAACTGCAGGTGTAGTAGCAAGTTACGATTTTTAATTGTCTTGGAGAGTAAATACGACGCTGACAGAAAAGGCGAAGGGAGAGAGGGTTACTTTGCATCCAATTATACAATGGAAATATTTTTTTTCACTCAAACCTGGCTGTAAATACTGTTTAAAGTGACGTTAGCCCGCAGTTAGCTTTGCCCGTTAGCATGTTAGCTTCTTCTTCGTGATTTCATTAGTGTGTATTGCTTTCTCCAGACCGGTGGCAGTCAAGTTGCAAACATGGTTTTCTGGCCAGAGACACCAGGGGGAGATGAAAGACCCTCCAATCATCCCATAAACCCTTGTATTACCCCCACAGGGACTACTAAAAGGATTTATTAAGGTAAACATGTTACTTAGTACTGCTTTAAGAACATGTAAACATATGCCCTTCAGGCCAGTTTAGGCTACTTTTATCTTTATTAGGTTTGTCATTTGTAAGCCCTATTTTTGGTATTAGTCTTAGCCTGGACTAGAGCTGAGCTAAATAGACAAAAATGAATGCCTTAATATTTGTATGAACTTTCTTAGTGATATTTTCACAAATAGGCAGAAATATGCAAAAATGTACTGCAAACACGGTTTTCACAACATTTCCCCATTTTCTTACCCCAATTCTTCCGCCGTTTCTTGACATTGGCGATAAACTTGATATTGTACAGCAATTTCTATATAATCTTGTAGAGCAGTGGTTCCCAAACTGGGGCACGGGGCCCTCTCAGGGGCCTCAGAGGACCTGCAGGGGGGCCCCCAAAGCTTGTTTACAAAAGAAAAATTATAATTCTTTGCTGAATTACACTTTAAACCAGTATTTAGCCTACAATCATTACTCAATGTTACCCTTTATGTAATTTTAGCTGTAAAATAATAACAAAATCCTCAGAATAGAGCAAATATATTATTATATATTATTATTAGATAAGGAGGCCACGATGTCCCAGACCTTGGGAATGGCTGTTGTCTCAAAAACGTCTCATCAGTGACTAGCTCTTCACGCAGCCTCTTACCTTCAGACAGCTCCAGCTCCAGCTCCGCCAGCTTCTCCCGGACCTCCGAGGGCAGGGTCATCCCCACGGCGGCCGCACTGGGCTCCAGCATCACAGACAGCCCCCCAGCGGAGGAGCCCCTCTCGGCCATGGCGCTCCTGCTGCGGAGAAGTCTCGGGATAGGTCCAGCTGCGGGCGACGTACGAGCTTTAGAAGACCTGGCTTTGTCCCGGTTTTACTCCTCGTTCAGACCTGGGTTAGACATCGTTTAGTTGGTCTGAGCTCTATACGGAACGGTCCACAGGGTCACCAGGTGTATGAAGACACGCACTGGCCAAAGGGTTTAAAAGTGGCGCAGTCCTGGTTTTGAATCAGTTTAGTTACAGTTTAATGGCCCCGGTTTAAACCCACATAAGTAGACCTGGTTCAGCTGATGTATCGTACCGGCAATGTTATCGTCACGGAGTGCTTGACAATACGCGTATCATATCGAGCCACTTGACACGCAAATCATTGTGTTATTTTAGAGCGTATCAATACACGCAAACTACTGCAACAACTCGATATCCGTATTCAGCAGAATAAGCTATTTTTTCTTATTTGTCGGGAGATGTGGGCCTATGGTATTACGGACGCCGTACCGGTACGAGTCGTAAAGTGGTTGGCAAAACCCAGCCCTAGTTTGTCCCAGTTTAGTTCTGGTTTGGTCCAGCTTCTGCAAAAGATTCAGTGATAGAGAACAGATTCATTTGTTGTTTAGTTGCCGGTTTCAACTTGTTTCAGTCATGGTTTATTCCCGCTCGAGTCCTGGTTTAAATCCCGGTGCAAAATCCTCAATAAATAGGTCCACGCACAGAATAACAAAAACCCGCCAGGTGTGGGAGGGTAACGCTCTACGGAGACAAGTCCTGTTTTTTTTTTTTTTTTTACTTTGCCTAGTCCTGGTCCAGTGGTTTAGTCCCGGTTCAGACCTGATTTACACCTTTACAACTTAACAATGGTCTAATGACTGGTGCTCGGTTTAGAACGGGTTCACTCATTCATCTCATTCTGACCAAGTTTAAACCTGGCAAAGTCCTGGTTAGGTCCTGGTTATAAATCCCAGACAAACAGGTCCCCGGATCCGCCAGAGGTGACAGCCCGTCCACGCCTCGTTACGACGCGAGAGAAAAGAGAATAGATTCCTCCTGACTCGGGAACAGGGTGGTGCTCCTTCCTTCGTCTCGCTGCTGCAGATGTGCCGTGATCCAGAAACGTGTGCCCTCGCGTCATGACACGGCTAGCTCCCAGGCTAACACCCCTGCCCGCTGGTAGACAGACATGTGCACGGCTGGCACGGCCGGGTCAGAGCGCTGCGTCTGTGAGTGTGTGCCCGCGGAGAGGGCAGCCAGAGCCGCAGCCAGCCTTCAGTGCAGGCGGGGGTCCTACTGCCGCTGAAGTCTCGCCACAACTCATTCAACTCCTCCTCGCTCCCTCCCTCCCTCCGCTGGCTTCCCACGGCGCAGTCGCCATTGCGTCACAGCAGCAGCAGCAGCAGCAGCACGCGCGCGCGAGCTTTCACATCGGGCTCGTGGCACCTAGCTGTGTGTGTGCGCGTGAGAGGAGCACGCGGGCTGATGTGAGGGCGAGGCATGGGCAAGGCTGAGACACGTCTGCCCCCTGCTGGATGAATCGTAGAAAAGTGAAATCATATCTGGACCGGGTGTTGGTAAAGTTCAGGATGTTTTGCTTCTAATCACAGAAGCTTCTTCTTAGCTCTTTATGTCAGAAAAGACACAACTGGAACGGTCTAAAGAAGACCCAGGTTACACTCCCAAGAGGAGGACCCAAAACTGCCAAACATCCCTGCTGTTGTTTACAGCATCACTCAACTAGCAGGTCTTTTTTCTGCTCTACTGAGGCACTGGGTGTAGACAGGGGTGGAGAGCTGGGTCAGGAACCATTTCTGGGGTGGCTACACATTTTACAATGTCGAATGTTTATAGCAAACGATCGAAGCAAACTTCGATGCAGGCCGAGCCCCCAAAATAATACACAAATAGTAGCATTGTCCATAATTTAAGCACCTCAATCAAACTTTATTTAGAAAGCGCTTTTCATACCGTAAGGTAGCCTATCACAAAGTGCTTTACAGATTACAACATTTAAAACACCTAACTCAGATCCTGTCAAAACAGTACTAACTAATTAAAGCGCTGGATAAAAGAAGCTATAAAAATGAGGAAACGGAGCACCGACACCATCAACCGTGACGAGGGAGCGTTCCTCCTGTCCCACAGGGCGGCAGGGGGCGTGACCAGTCTGTCAGACCTGTTGGGACCGTCAGACTGGTCACGCCTCAGAAGTAAGAACAGCTGGTAAGTGACACAACACCGCAAGGCCGTGGAAACCCAGAGTGCTGAGGGTGCTGCAGCACCCACTGGTGGATGGTTTGTGTATCCATCCATCCATCCATCCATCCATCCATCCATCCATTTTCTTCCACTTGTCCGTTGCCGGTGTAACGTCGAAATGCACTTCTTTGTCAAGCTGCACTGACAGTATCAGTGCGCATGTGCACATGTCTTTGTTTCTCTTTAAAAACGAGTTATTAACAGCTGGTAAACTTTGTCTTGCATAATATTACATAAAAGAGCAGACGACTCTTTCCTCAGCAACTTTTATTACATTTAAACGGTCATGCTTTCTGATTATTGACAAAACTTGTACTTTTTTTGTTTTTAAGCCTATATTTTCAACAGACAGATATTTAAAGGCAAATTGTTTTAGCAGCTACGTCATTTACTAATTACATGTAGAATAGACTGCCTAATTCGACAGTAAAATTTATGAAATCATGTTATTTGCTGAAAAAGCGGAACTCGATGGCTGAATGTAAAATGACTCGATAGTTCCGCACATGCGCAGCAACGAGAAGTAGTGCAACTCGACAAGCCGTCTGTTTCGATTGTACACCGGGTCGTGGGGGCAGCTGTTGGAGCTGCCCAGATCACATTGCACCAGCCCTTTATGGCTCCTCCTGCAGGTGGTGGGTCCACGGGAGGACGGCCTCACGATTTTAACCGGGCCTGATGGTCTCTCATAAGGGGCTTCTGAACCGCTCTTTGTCTGACCCGTCACCTAGGACCAGTTTGCCCTGGGAGACCCTACCAGGGGCACGAAGTCCCCGACAACAGAGCTCCAGGATCATTCGGGCGCTCAAACCCCTCCACCACGCTAAGGTGGCGGTTCCAGGAGGGGGGTTTGTGTATCACATATATATATTATTAAATAGGAAATAACCTCAGAGAAAGCATTTTTCAGGTCAATCTTGTCCCTCAGCACCCCCTAGCCAAAATAAGTTCCCACAGCTCTGAGTCACCGCACGCTGGTGACACTTCTGAGGACGGCCTGCAGTTGGCGGCTGAAACATGTAAAGGTAAAGATTTCAACATTTTTTCAACATCAAACCCTAGTGTCTGACAAAATTAACCCTAAAAGTGATACAGCACTAACTGAGAGTGAGCCTCCGTAAGCACCAAGTAGCTTTTAGAGCAGATGACCCCATGACATGGCAGCTTGGTTGGCAAGACCTTTAATATGGGTGGCAGCTGCCCCTGGGTGTAGACGACCCATTACCGACCCACTGGGCACTACATACGTGAAACCAAGCAACCTCTCTTCACAAGAATGGCACAACATCGCAGGGAAAACAGCAGTGGTCCACAGTCCAACATTCTGCCATATTTTCATGTAATATTTCATATTTTCTTAGTAAAATAGCCACGTGATGGTCAGTATAGCCATCTAGCACAGTGCTGATTAGCCTCCATCTTACTTTTAAGTTATAAACTCTTAAGGGGAGACACTACAGGCAAAACTCAATTTTTTCAGTTTTCAGGTTTTGGGCCAAATTGGTCTCTGAACATATAAACTTTCACCCGGAAACAGAAAATATGCCTAATCTTCAAAAAACATGTTTAAATATTGCGCTGATTCAATGTTCTCCCATAGACTTATATGGGAGAACGCAATTTCAAGGGCTTTTTTCTCAAAACACATTTTTCTGTCATTGTGGCGACACTATGTCCACGTCAGTCGGACCTAAAGACTTCACATTTTCCAGCCTCGGACTGAACAATATTTGGAAGATTTTTTCAGAGGGATTTTTTATTATTTAATCCCTAAGCCCCATTTATTGAGTTTTGAATGTCAAAAAAATAAGGCGAAAATTAAATTCAAATTTTTCCACTAAAAAAACAGCTGATTTTAAAACTAAGCAAGAAATCCAAAATCCCCTCTGAGAAAGTCTTGGTCACTCATTCATCAATAAAATGAAACCATAAATTTGAATGTAGCTCTGTCCATTATTCAGATTTCGTCGCCGAAAAGATGGGAAATTTGGGGCATTTTTAGGCATAAAACACCTTGTTCTTATATGAAAAGATACAATGACAGAAAACTTGCAATGCATTTTTTTCTTACATTGATGCCAGTGATCTACAGCAAATCTGTAAATATACATTTTTTCCCTATTCACCTGCAGTGTCTCGCCTTAATATTTGAATTGTTTGAACTGTCTACTCTGTGGTGATTATGAATGGGATTTTTACCATTCTATTTACCATTCTATTACCTTAACCAATGGAGCTTCCCAATTTGACCATGAGAAATCAGAACTCTGTGCAACTTTCACAATGTCACGAATGGAAACGTAAACAAACCTCACTGAAGCAAAACTATGATTGCTATTATCCATTAAAAATAGGATTAAAACCTTTCATACCATCTATAGTATAATCATATATCAGCACATACATCCTAATTGTGGTTTACCATCTGCTTTGGGCACATTTGAATTGACATTAGACTGTATGTTTTATAATGTAAGATAACATCTATGGAGAAGTGGATTGTTGAGAACAGACACTTCTGGGTTCTGTTTAGTACGCAACAAAATCCAGGACATTCACATCTTTTTTACGCAGGTCATTTAATATTCTCGAAGGGGCGTATAGCCTTGAAAATGTACAAAATCAAAGAACAAATAAAATACAATGTTTAAGAACAGAAATAAGTGCTGATATCAAAAGACACACATATCTAGCTTTCACAATTGTCATACAGTGCACATCGACAGGAACGTGTTCAAGCACTGATTCCCAACCTGAGGTCCGAGACCCAAAATGGTCACAAAAGATTCACATTTCACGTGAGAACTAATTTTGCAACAATTTTGACGAGATTAAGGACTAATCATACAGTGGGGGAAAAAAAGTATTTGGCCAAAATCCAATAAAAAGTCTGTGGGGAACTGACCAAATACTTTTTTTCCCCCACTGTATATATTTTTGTAATAAATTGTGATGAAGGACATAAAGGCAAATATAAAACAGGGGTTACTCCATACAAAAGGTTGGGAATCACTGTTTTAAAAGACATAATAACAACACAACTATATTGAAAAGTTAAATTATTCATGTAAATGTCAATACAAAATAGCTGTCTGTGAGAGCTGCGCTGAGTTTCACATTTTAGTCAATACAATTATGAATAATAAATATGGACAATGAAAATAAAAGTACTGTGCCCTAAATGTTACTTCTGAAGCACGTCATTCCATGTGTTGCCACTAGGTGTGGTGATGGAGTTGCATAAAGTGAAAGGGTTCTTCCACTGTCAATGGTTCTTCCCTGGCATAGACTACTGTGGTTTCACTCATGGTGAAGGAACATGATGACATAAAGAACATGAAATTATTTAGGGTAAAACAGAGATAATCAAATAAAAGACAGCTTATAATGAGCTCTATTCAACGACAACATAGTGTAAAATAATTAAACTCTTGCATATGAAAAGATTTTAAATAACTGCCAAAGTTAAATGAAGCATATTTGTGACTTTTACACATTTTACACAAATTATCCTTTATTCCGACTTTGCAAAGTATTTTTGGACACATGCATGACATGACCTAAATGCTGGAATTTGATTCTGTTTATTGGATCAACTGCAGAGGTGGGTAGGGTAGCTAAAATATTAACTTTTTATTATTAAGATTAACGTTGCTTTGAATTTGACTTAAGAAGTAGTATAAAGGAGTGACCAAAATAATGATTGCGTAAGAGTAAATAGAAGTACCTGGGGCAAATGCTATTTTGAGTAATGTGAGTACTGAGTCACTGTTTGGACGTAAATGTCTGAGTTATGATTCAGTCGTGACATAAATTATGAGAAACAAAACATGTACAATTATTTCATAAAGCTACTGAAGTAATTGTACTTGAGTAAAAGTAACTGAGAACGACCCACCGCTGATGAAATGTTACGCAGTACGGCTTTAATGTAGATAAGTGTGTTATTTTAAGGTCGGAAGCCGGACCACACCTCACGTACACGTACACCCTTTCCGCTCTCCATCCTGTAAACACTTCCCGGTCCCTCTCCTCTAAGGCCGTGGGAACACAGGGTGCTGAGGGTGCTGCAGGACCCCCTGGTGGATGGTTTGAGTATTGCAGGCAATATTAATAAAGAGTAAACAAGCACAGGAAAAAACATTTAGGGCAGGGGTGTTCATGGGGGGCCACATATTGGAGCGTACACGGGGTAAAGGGCCATGGGTCGGTGGTTAGTTCTACGAAACCTTCGAGTAGCAGAGGTTTAAATTGTACCTCATGCCTTTATTTATGCTTAAAACCTTAAAGCCAGCTCTGTCTCACAATAAAATACTAGTTGTTAGGGTAGAATTGTGTAGAATTATCACATATTAAATAAAAAGGACCATCTCTGATGATGTGAACCGATTCAGCAAGCCACCTCCTAACCAACATATGTTCCCGCAGCTCTGCTCTCCTCAGTCTCTCCTCAATGTTCCCATTTACATGCCCCTCCATCCCTTATTCCATTCCCTTCTATCGTTTAGGTCAGTGGAGATGAAAGCCCGAGAGCTCGTCTCATACGAAGCCCCTAAACCGCAGCATAACATTATTCACCTTCATTACTAACATGCTTGTTCAATACAGTCATTTTTCTTTGAGGTCGTGGTCCTTGTGAGTGAAAGACAATGTGTCTGTGTGGATGAAAAGTGGGGCATGGGCCGGTCAAGTGTTGTTGTGTCCCACCCAAACTGCCTGAGTGTGCATCCATCTGTCTGCCCCAGGGCAATGATGCACCAAACTGTCATTTTGTATGACAGCACACGTTAAGAGGTATTTAGGCCGAGTAGAACTGCGTTTCTGTTCATGCTACAACAAACACCAAGGAGAAAGTGTCCAAAAGTACATTACAAAGCTGGAATGAAGCATAAAACAGATAACGTAATAACTGCCAATAACGCAATACATTTAGCCAGTTTCAATGTAATAGGTTGATAATTTTGAAAAAGGCACACAAATAATAGCGCTGTTTTTTGGGACATAAATTCAGTCTGATGTATTATTACATTATTGGCTGAACTTATACGTTTGTTAAGTGGTGACGTCACAGCTCTACTTCCGGGTTTGCAGATGTGCGAGAAACTACCAAAAAACTCTTTGATACCACAATCAATATTTCTGAAACTCAACAGAGAGTTACTGAACATACTTATTTATCAGGCCCATTAGCCAAAAATGCTGTACCTACTGCTGTAAAAGTAATATTTACCAAAATCAGTACTTATGGGTTAGCGGAGATACATGCTAACGGCGCAGAAGCTACGCTAACCCCGGAAGTAGTGACTTTACTAAATATTACTTTTTTAGCAGTAGGTGCGGCATTTTTGGCTAATGAGTCTGAGAAATAAGTAGGTTCAGTAACTCTCTGTTGAGTTTCAGAAATATTGATGGTTGACTTTAAGCGTTTCTTATGCTTTTTTTCTCGCATATTTGCCGGTCTGCTAGTACCCGGAAGTGGAAGTTGTGACGTCACACTAAACAAACGTATTACATTTGTAAACGATTTTCATCTTGTCAGGCCAATAATGTAATGTCGGACGGCAAATTGTTGCTACGTTATCGGCCTATTACATTTTAAAACTGTCCAAATTCATTACATCCTCGGCTGTTATTGGTTCCTACAAGGGCACACTCACAATTGGCAAAGAGCACGGCGGCGCAGCGGTTAGCGCTTTCCAGACGGATGGGTGGAGCGTGCATCTTCTTCCCAAGTCTGTGCGTGTTTCATCCGGGTGCTTCGGTTTCCCCTACCACTAAAACATGTTCAATAGTCGAGGATGAATGATGCCTGTCAGTCTCCCCCAGGGGAAACTGAAGCTACAGACGTAGTTTACCACTACCGAGTGTGGAGTGAATGTACAATTGTCTCACGTAAAGCGCTTTGTGACCATGTCTGTGAAAGGCACTATATAAATAAACATCTTTTTCTTCTTCTTCATTTATCACTTTTTACTTGTGTTTTTGACGCTTTTTTATTGTGTTACTGTTGCTTTTCCGACTCTTTTTTGTTGCTTTTTGATCACTTTGTTGCTGTGTCTTCATCCTCGTTTTCGTCTTTTTCAAAGCCAAACTGTAGAAAATGTTACTCGGTTCAGGTGGGGCTTAAGAGGTTAAATAAAGAATAAATAAAACAAACATGTCCGTGAGCCCCGGTGTAGTGTGTCTAGTGCAGGTACAGGTTCTTGGTGAGCGTGTGCTTCAGCTCCAGGTGGTACTGCTCTGAAGGGTTCCTCTGGTTGTGCTCCCACACGGCCGCGTTCACCCGGGTGTGAAGGTCCACCACGTGCCATCTCCTACACATATAAAAGAAAACGAAGAAGAGTTTACGATCAGCTCAACTTACCGCAAACTGCGAAAACACGCCCAAAATGGGACAAAAAAGTTAAGATCAGTTTTGAAGGTAGTGGTGGCAGTTGATGAGGCGTTATACTGACCTATAGGCTGTAAGCTCCAGTCGAGAAGCTTTTAGATTTGGGTAAAACCAAACTGGAGAAAATGCGCTCGGTTAAGGAGGGGGTCAGAGATTAACCACATGCAACTTGGCTTTTCTTTTCATGTTTTTTTTACATTCACACTCTGCTGCTTTAATACAGTATGTGTTCAGTGTTCCAGTCTGAAAGACCAGGATACGTCTTTCTAACGGTTAAAGTAAACGGAAGCAGGAAGGAAATGACAAGTGATTTGCCACAAAATGTATAAATGTCTATCAGTGAAGGCGCTCGCTTCAAACAACAGGCCATAGCCTACCGTAAACCTGCCTCTATCCTGTTTTATATGATTAGATTAGATAGCCAGAACATTGCCAGATCTGCTGCGCCCTCTTTCCAGCCGTGTTTCCTTCCGCAAACACAGAGGGCTGCAGTGGGCCGATGTGTAGTAGAGGTACTGCGTTATGCAAGTCACTTTGAGAACATGTTTATTCGGACAGGAGACTGTAACAAGTTGGTTTTAATTGAGACGTTGGGCCAGATCTTGTGGTTCATAGCGCAGGCTGTAGAGCAGACGAGTACGCAGACGGGTGGCGCTGCTTGCAATCTTCAGTGTCATACCTGGTACAAAAAGTGGGCTGGACATGAGGGGTCCCCATGCTTTCCCCAGACCTGCGGAAGGCGGTGGGTTGCAGGGAGGGGTTCTCTTGTACACGCATAACATGCGTGATGCAGCGTGCACTGTTTAATAAAGATTAAAGAAATAAAACTGTCCCTCCGCTGCTGCAGACACTCGCTGCAGATCCAAGATGAGTGGGCGGGAAAGAGAGGCAGCAGCCTCGCGTTGGACACCGTTCGAATGCGCAAAGTTACGAAATGTAAAGGATTTAATTGATCAGAAACTGTCATATCGGCTGTGGAGGAGTTGCAGAGATATGTAGCAGTTGCAAGAGAACTGTAGCGTATTGGAACATTTGCGCAACAGCTGCACGATTCTTAGAGCGGCTGAATTTGAAAAATAAAAAAAAAAGTTGCTATGCTCCCTGTAAAATGTGCTTCTTTCTTTTGGACTGAGCTGTGGCTACACAAGGAGCATCATCAGGAGGTAAAGACTGACACACGATGGAAATGTCTCCTTAAAACTCAGATTAGACCTGATGTTGTGGCACTTGAAGGCATGTGTGGTTTATTCATGGAAAACTGTTGTTGTTTTGGTGTTAGGGGTGTGCGCGTTGATCTACTGTATCAAAGTAAGCCCGCGCGTAACCTACACTCAAACAGACTTTTCAAGGCAATTTTGCTTTTGTTTTCAATTTGACGTCGATTCTAAGGAAGAAGACAAGGCAGCGTGATGTAAAGAGGAACATAATGTGAAGGTTGCCATAGAAGAGTGAGTGCTGCTTGTAATGAACCACGCCTCAGTCGGCCTCTTTTTCTTCAAAAACGCCCTCTCCCTAGTGGCGCAGCCTTAAGCGCAAAACCTGCACGATGCAAGATCGCACGTGCACTATGATGCGTTTAGAGTTAGGCACGGACTGCGCCAGTCACATAATCTTGTGTGTTATTTGATGATAATCTTTTCTTTCTTCTTTTACTCTTATCTTTATTGTTTTTAACAGAAGATCACATAACATTGTAATCTCAGTTTTGTGTGTGTTTACAGAATGCAGTATTTCATGCCATTTCATGTGCTATTCAAATGTCCCATTATTTGTATTGTCTTTCCATCTTAGAATGAAGGTCATTGTCTCCATGGTGAATATTTCCTGCTCGATGTCAATCCACTGAGTATGGCTGAATGGCTCAGGGTTGAGCCATCTCCTTGGTTTTCCCCAGATGTCAATAATACCTTGAGGATGGACTATGCAACTTTGTATGATTTTTATGATTTATGAAAAGAAAAAGTTAATATTAGCGTATATTTTTTGGGACTTATAGTAGGTTTTCGGAATGAAATTGGCATGTAACCATGGATACAGTTCAATCAGCAGTGAAAAGCTAAAAAAACAATTGATCCTGAAGCGTCCTACAGGCCTTCGGATTAGCATTACGCTAACCACCCTAGCATCCGCTGGGTCACTGCTGAAAGGTCAACTTTTTTTTTTACTCATTTATGTTTTTGAACCAAGACAATGCACATAAATCAACATGTCAGCTATGAGCCTCACTGTAAACCTGCCAGAGTGAGCATCCGATGTTCTAAGACAAGTTAAAAGGAAAATAAAAATTATTTACAGAAGAGTTTCACTCCTTCCTAACTGCTGAAAAATTATATTAAAAATGACTTATATAATAACCAAAATGTGGGGAAAAAAAGACATGGGAAAGTGGGTAAAGTCTCTACATTAGAAGTGCTGTATGTACTCACCCAGCCTGCAGCGCCTCCGTCAGGGCCCTCAGGTAGTGCGAGTTGTGTCCTCTCCTCTCCAGCTGGCTCTCCGATGTCCAGCAGTGGCTCCAGAACACGTCTGCGTCTGTGGGTACAAGGCAGTGTCCAACGCCGGGGCCATCTGTCTCCAGGTCCTCACTGTGGGACGATGAGTTTATTAGAAAGTTTCACAACTTGCAGGGCCACTTTCATGGAAATGCTAGAAAACCAGCGTGCAATTTCATGAGATAGAATCAAATCCTTTATAATTAGATGCACAGTATTGTGACCACCAAGGCTTGAATGAACAATATACTAAAGAAGACAGAACAATTTTGTTCCACTACTTGCAAAAATGTAGTAATCAAAGAAGAAAATACAAATCAGTTTAAATACGTGGTGTCACCTCATAGCCCCGCCTATCTATGATCATAGCCCCACCCACCTGTGATCATAGCCCCGCTCACAACCTGTGATCATAGCCCCGCCCACAACCTGTGATCATAGCCCCGCCCACCTATGATCATAGCCCCACCCACCTGTGATCATAGTCCCACTCACCTGCGATCATAGCCCCACTCACCTGAGATCATAGCCCCGCCCACCTGTGATCATAGCCCCACCCACCTGTGATCATAGTCCCACTCACCTGCGATCATAGCCCCGCCCACCCGTGATCATAGCCCCGCCCATAGAAATAAAAAGGAGAAGTGGTGTTCGATCCTGACGTGTGTGGACAGTTAGTCCGTTTGCCTGCTCAGTGTATTATGAACGATACAGATGTTTTCAGCTGTGTCAACCATCGACCACATTTAGTCATTAATGAATGTACTTTTAAGATTTTACTTTAGATCCAAATTAAATTTATTTTTCTGTGGTCCAGTAGTCGCTAAACATGATCCTATAATATGCTTATGATAAAGAACCCACATAAAACAAAAGAATGCAATGAAATGCCATGCCTCGCCGTATTTAAATATAGCGCCTGGCTTCCCTATTCATTTGAATGGGGATAGATCATTCAATTCAAGCGGGTCCAGGAAGCCAATAAAATGTACAAATTTGTAGGAACAGCTGACAAAGTTTCTGTGATTTCTATGGCCCCACCCACATTTGCTAATAACCACACCCACCTGTTTTGGTAGCTCCTCCACTCGTTGGGCTGGGACTTGGGCACGCTGTACCTCTGGATGAAGAACAGCTTGGGTTTACCGGCCAGCACGGGACAGTATCTGGGGGTGAACATCTCTCGGAGTGTTTCCAGGTTCAGGCCAATGCACTGAGCATCGGTGGCCAGCAGGTGGAGCTCAGTGCCCCGGCTGATGACGCAGCAGACGAACGCTGAAGCCTGTCCGAGAAGCGCACTGTGCTGTAGGGCTCTCAGGGCGGACAGGCATTCACTGACGCAGAGCCAGCGATGTAGCACCACGGTGAAGCAGAGAGTCTGGAACGTCTGCTTCAACAGCTCTGCGGGCACGAGGAGACCAGATTAAAAGGGGCTGTACTGTGCTTTTGGACACCTTAAATACTTCCTACAGCCGTGCCCCTTAGTCTCCACACTTGATGTTTAGAGCTTATGAGATATTGCAAGAACAGCTTGTCCCATCTTTAGGTCCTTAGGCAAGAACCTCCTCACTGTCCCAGTGACCCGCTTTAAAACCAGAGGAGAGTTGTTCTTTGAAGCTGTTGCTCCCAAATTGTGGAATGAACTTCCTCTGTCACTACGTGTGGCCGACTCTGTTGGTTCAGACAAGCTTTTTTTGTTGACATAGCTATGATTTGATCAATGTTTACTTTCTGTAATACTTGTTTTTGTGTTCTTTGTGAAGCACCTTTATCTATGAAAGGTGCTATATAATTTAAGTTCTTCTTAACTTCTTCTTCTACAAAAAGATAAACCAATGGCTGTGTCCGAATGTCCACCCTAGTCCCTAACCCCTCATTCATACAGAAAACGTTAAAATCCACCGGCACCGCCCAACCCAGAAACCACAGAGGTGATTGCACTTTATATAATAAGGTGCATATGGATTGTTTGAACATGGTTATATTCAGTGTCAGCTGCCTCTGAAAGGTAGTCAAGCTAGTTATGGAGCTGAAAATTATGTGACGTGTAAGACACGGCTGATGAATAAGGAAAATATAAATCATTTGGACATTTTGATTTGAAACTTGCTGTAAGAAGTTTTTAACAAGACTATATTCGTAAAAAATGCCAATATTTCCAGCAACAAAGTCTGAATAATAGATACTGTCACATTTGAATTTATAATTTAATTTTGTTGACATCAATCAATCAAAATGTAATTTGCATAGCACATTACAACACCAGGAAGACATAATTCAGTGCGAACTATACGTTGCCAGGCATGTCATGAGGATGTAAAAGAATATGAGTTCATACCTCCGTCGTGTCCCACACAGTCGATGATGACGCACACTCCTCTGGGGTTAGTGTTGAGTTTGTAGTGTTCTATGGAGTTCTGTAAAACCCAAGTCACACTTCAGGAACTGGCCAAATCCCATTCTATTAGACATTCTATCATGCAAAAGTGACTTTTTATTAATTCACATCGCGGAAGCGATCTGTATTTCTTAGACTCTTTCAATTTCGCGCAAGCCACTGGACCTCTTATGTGCAGTTCTGCGCTCACAGTGTTTTTATCACATTGCTTGATCAATTTGCAAGCATGCTGTTAGCTGAAAATGAAAGCTTGTTTCATTACATGTCATTATTCTGCCTGCTGAGGGCACTTCATCCCAATTTGAAATCCTGACTGACCTTATTGTCTTTACATAGACATGATTCCAAATTAAATATCAATGCTACAGTATCCAGTAAAATGTTTTAAAGTCTCTGTTATTATATATCCACTTAAAAGAAGCATTGCAGAGTAGTTTAATCACACAGTACCTCTCATTACTCTTCTCATTGTAAGTGGCAAAAGCTTCAGTTTGGCTCATGAAAAGTCAATTGAACTTTGCACTGCTTGCTACTAAGAATAATGTTTATTTTCTCTTTGTATTGTGTGTTAATAAGAAGTATCAGGACTATAGTGTTACGCTATGCGATGTCGCTACACATTACACTTCCTTGAGCAAATATTTGTGACTACTCTACACATCGCTGCTGGCTGTGCTAAAATGATACTCACAGAACAGGTTTGTGCCCTGTGCAGTGTTTGTGGTTCCAGACCTGCGCCTGGGGACAAACATTTGGAATGAATAAAAAACAGATTCACTCCACAGCATGGGAACAGTGAAAGTCGAACAGTGAAAGTCGAACAGCGAAAGTCGGACAGTGAAAGTCGGACAGCGAAAGTCGAACAGTGAAAGTCGAACACTGAAAGTCGAACAGCGAAAGTCGGACAGTGAAAGTCGAACAATGAAAGTCGAACAGTGAAAGTCGGACAGCGAAAGTCGGACAGCGAAAGTCAGACAGTGAAAGTCGGACAGCGAAAGTCGAACAGTGAAAGTCAGACAGTGAAAGTCGAACAGTGAAAGTCAGACAGTGAAAGTCAGACAGTGAAGGTCAGACAGTGAAAGTCAGACAGTGAAAGTCGGACAGCGAAAGTCGGACAGCGAAAGTCGGACAGTGAAAGTCAGACAGTGAAAGTCGAACAGTGAAAGTCGGACAGTGAAAGTCAGACAGTGAAAGTCGGACAGTGAAAGTCAGACAGTGAAAGTCGGACAGTGAAAGTCGAACAGTGAAAGTCAGACAGTGAAAGGCAAACACTGAAAGTCGGACAGTGAAAGTCGGACAGTGAAAGTCGGACAGTGAAAGTCAGACAGTGAAAGTCGAACAGTGAAAGTCGGACAGTGAAAGTCAGACAGTGATGGTCGGACAGTGAAAGTCGAACAGTGAAAGTCGGACAGTGAAAGTCAGACAGTGATGGTCGGACAGTGAAAGTCGAACAGTGAAAGTCGGACAGTGAAAGTCAGACAGTGAAAGTCAGACAGTGAAAGTCGGACAGTGAAAGTTGAACAGCGAAAGTCAGACAGCGAAAGTCGGACAGTGAAAGTCGGACAGCGAAAGTCGGACAGCGAAAGTCGGACAGTGAAAGTCAGACAGTGAAAGTCAGACAGTGAAAGTCAGACAGTGAAAGTCAGACAGTGAAAGTCAGACAGCGAAAGTCGAACAGTGAAAGTCGGACAGTGAAAGTCGAACAGTGAAAGTCGAACAGTGAAAGTCGGACAGCGAAAGTCGGACAGCGAAAGTCGGACAGTGAAAGTCGAACAGTGAAAGTCGAACAGTGAAAGTCGGACAGTGAAAGTCGGACAGCGAAAGTCGGACAGCGAAAGTCGGACAGTGAAAGTCGAACAGTGAAAGTCGGACAGTGAAAGTCAGACAGTGAAAGTCAGACAGTGAAAGTCGGACAGTGAAAGTTGAACAGCGAAAGTCAGACAGCGAAAGTCGGACAGTGAAAGTCGGACAGCGAAAGTCGGACAGCGAAAGTCGGACAGTGAAAGTCAGACAGTGAAAGTCAGACAGTGAAAGTCAGACAGTGAAAGTCAGACAGTGAAAGTCAGACAGCGAAAGTCGAACAGTGAAAGTCGGACAGTGAAAGTCGAACAGTGAAAGTCGAACAGTGAAAGTCGGACAGCGAAAGTCGGACAGCGAAAGTCGGACAGTGAAAGTCGAACAGTGAAAGTCGAACAGTGAAAGTCGGACAGTGAAAGTCGGACAGCGAAAGTCGGACAGCGAAAGTCGGACAGTGAAAGTCGAACAGTGAAAGTCGGACAGTGAAAGTCGGACAGCGAAAGTCGACCAGCGAAAGTCGGACAGCGAAAGTCGGACAGTGAAAGTCGGACAGCGAAAGTTGAACAGCGAAAGTCGGACAGCGAAAGTCGGACAGTGAAAGTCGGACAGTGAAAGTCGGACAGTGAAAGTCGGACAGTGAAAGTCGGAAAGTGAAAGTCGTACCGCTCTGAAAAGGCTGCACGTGTCTTGTTTGTTGACTGTAGGTGAGGGGCTGAATGGGCCTGTAGTACTGTCGCGGGGGCGGAGTCTGCTCAAGAGCTAAAGTTGGCAAATAAATAAATTAATATAAATTGAAAATGTGATTAAGACCCGACCGACATGGAATTTTGGACTAAAACAGTGGTTCTCAACGTTTCCACCGTTTCCAAGTATTGAATGATAAAACATTTAGCCTTCCAAGTATATAATGACAAAATAATTGACCTTCCAAGAATAGAATAACAAAATATTTGACCTTGCAAATATATCATGATAAAATATTTGGCCTTTCAAGTATAGAATAACTAAATTATTTACTTGACCTTCCAAGAATAGTATATTAACGATTTAGCCTTCCAAGTACATAATGATAACATATCTGACCAACCAAGTATAGAATCAACACATGCACATTGCCACACTACTTCCATCCATCTTCTTCCACTTTCCCCCACAACCTGTTGCCGTGTCATGAGGGCAACCGTTCGATCAAATCACACTGCACCAGACCCCTATGGCTCCTCCTGCAGGTGGTGGGTCCACAGAAGGACGGCCTCATAATTCTAACTCGGCCTGATGGTCTCTCATAAGGAGCTTCTGAACCGCTCTTTTTCTGACCTATCGACTTGTTTACAAGACCCAACCAGGGGCATGAAGTTCCCTGGGTGCTCAAACCCCTCCACCACGTTAAGGTGACGGTTCGAGGAGTGGCCACATCAATCAATAGATTAATGACACCGGGCTCAACTAAAAAAACAACGTGCTAGTAGGCTCAGGCTAGGTGTTAATAATATACAGTACTTTTCAACATGGCAGAAGAGTGAGAGTAAAGTCATACCGCTCTGAAGAAGCTGTATGTGTCTTGCTTGTTGACAGTTGGTGACGGGCTGAATGGGTCTGCAGCGCTGCAGCAGGGGCGGAGTCTGCTCAGGAGCTAAAGTTTAAACAAAGAACACATGAGTAAATCAAATCAAATCACAAGAGGCTGTATGAAAGAGATAAGCAGAGATGGTCTAGTTTGCATAAATAACTCCAGGATCATCCATCGGTCTTGCCCAATACTTGTACTGAGTATTTTAGTTTTGAAACTGACCTGTGACAGTGCACACTCTTCTGGCCAGGTCCACTCTCCCAATATCCCTCAGACAGGTCTCGATCAGCTCCACTCTCTCACTGGACACATGGCCTAGCTTTTCCAGTTCTGTGACCACGTCCAGGAAGCACTGTCAGTTCACATCACAGAAAAACTAATGACCAATAGATTCAGATTTGAGAGTCTTGATTTGAATGCATTTAATGAAGATTTCAGAACAGGTGTAGGGACAAGCCCTGCTTAAACTTATACCCCTATGACCCAGTCACTGTAGCTACTTCAGAAAATGAATACTACATGGCCTCCAAATGAAAAAGTTGAATATTTATTTGGTGTGATAGGATTGTTGCCTCAAAGCAAGAAGGTCCCGGGTTGTAATACTAGAATGGCTGTGACTTTAAGTGCGAGATTTGCATTTCAAATCCTTTTTACAGAAGGGGCGGAAAAGGCTGCTATGGAAACTACCTAAAGGCTAGTGTTAGGAAACGGAAACTGGTTAAGTCAGTTCTAGGAAGAGGTGGATTCCTTCTCCGACACCCTGTCCCTGACAGGACTCTACGGAAAAAGAGTTTCTGAATCTCTGTAACACTTTCTGTTAAATACAGGCAAAACCAAACCAAAAAAAAAGCCAAATATTTCAAAAGTATTCAACTAAAAATCCTAATTCACAAACACATATGCAATGTTTTGTATTTCATGGTCACCTTTAACTGAAGAATGTGCTTTGAATATGGTTCAGTCACACCTGCTTTACTATGTGAAATAATTCTGTTTATCAGTTTATTTTAATTTCTGGATTGACAAAATGACCAAAGCTGTTGTTAGCATTTGGCCTCTCCCAGCATATTCCTATAGCTCCAAACGAAGCGACCAAGTTCTTCCGCGGGCACAAAGACCAGAGGGGTAGGCATCAACTCGTCTAAACTCAGGTAAGAACATATCTCAGTATGGAAAAACGGTGGCAGCTGGTCTGGATCAATTCTGCAGGATATGGACCAGAAACAAATGACGCCGATCTATTTTTAAGTTGTTTTAGGTCAATATTGCCTTAAAAAATGTTGTGTGTGTGTAATAGATTAACACAAAATAACAGAACAAAAAGCATCATATGTCTCACCGTAGCTCTTTCCAGCCTGTCACGGGGAACCCCTCGGCCCAACATGAACTTGAACTGGTTGAGATCCTCGCTGGTCATGTTGTCGCTCAGTTCCACCATCAGGACTCTGCTCACACAGACACAGACCTCATGGTTAAAGTGATAGTCTGTAAGATTGCAAAGTGAGGAGAGAGACACGCAGAATTTTCACAAGTAAACGATCAAGCTCCCCCTGGACCCGAGATCAGTGATCAGTGTTTGAGATCAGCAAAGGGAGGGACTCTTGAAAGAATGCACCGTAATGAAATCAAATTGCGAGCCTAGGCAGTGGAGCGATTAACCCGCGAGTGAGTGTGGGAAAACGGTAAACAACAAGTGAAACGATTTCCCTGTGTTTAGTTGTACAGCAACATGTGACTTCAGATCAAATATTAACGGGTCTGTATATGATGCTATATACTCTTTAACATTAGTAATTATTTTTTGTTAATCAACTCTGTAGCCATTTAATTCCCAATGCTCATTTGAAATAGTTTTGGTACAAACTAAATAGAAGACATTTTTGATTTGTTTTTCAAATAGCATGGTGTTAGCATGAATAAAAATGAAATAGAGAAAACACACATTGTCCACGTGAGATGAGAAAAAGTTGGAAGTTATTTGTCCCATTTATTACACTCCATACATCCTGGATCCATATATTGAAAGATGGTGAGTCTGGTTTAAGCCATCTGTGAGTAGTATATTTCAAAGCTACTTATGGAGCCTGATCTTCCGCCTGGCGCAGCAACACCGTTCCTCAAGTCGAAGTTGGAATCTTGCGTACAAACAAACAGGTGCTTTCGCCGGTCGCCTTAGGAAAGAATGGGATCAGTGGAGTAGTCTCTCGCTCGCAGGACAAACAACAAACTATTTCTCCCACTGTGAGTTAAACACTGTCCATGTCCCGAGAGAGAGAGAGAATATATCAATATGTCAATGGTCCTGCTCTAGCATTAGTATCAAAGAGGGTTGGGCGAACTCCACGTGCAAAATTTGGTTATCACTTTCCATTTACCGAAAGGGCAAGATCGCGAATACAAGCGGCCGAAATGAGTTTCCTTCGCAAGGTGGCTGGGCGCACCCTTCGAGATCGGGTGAGGAGCTCAGTTTTCCGGTAGGACCTCGGAGTCCAGCTGCTGCTCCTTCACGTCGAAAGGAGCCAGCTCAGGTGGCTAGGGCATCTGTTTCGGATGCCTCCTGGTCGCCTAACTCGGGAAATGTTCCGGGCATGTACTATGTCCTATTGGGAGGAGGCCTCGTGGAAGACCCAGGGCACGCTGGTGTGACTATGGCTGTATCCGAATGTCCACACTATTCCTTAACCCCTCATTCACTACATAGGCCCGCACTATATAGTCGACTATATAGTCACTGATTCTGTTGGCGATTCGGACACAAGCCACTACTTTCTTCGCGCTGAGTGACGTCACCTGCTGCAGCGTGCAGATATGTTTTGTTTTGTTTTTTTTAATCTCATGGTCACACCGCCTTTGCTCTGCCCAATCCCGTCAGACCTTGGAAGCTAAGCAGGGAAGGGCCTGGCAGGACTTGGATGGGAGACCGTTTGGTAACACCAGGAAGCCTAGCGAATGTAGTGAGTGAGTGTGTGGTGGTGGTCGGAGGGGCCGATGGCGCAGACTGGTTGCCTCGCTTCCATCAGTCTACCCAGGGCAGCTGTGGCTACAATAGTAGCTTACCACCACCGAGTATGGAGTGAACGAATAGTGCAATGTAAAGCGTCTTTGAGTGTCTAGAAAAGCGCTATATAAAACCAATGCATTAATCTGAATTTATTTATTGTTACAAACGTTTATTTTATGAAACAGAATGAGAATGAGTTTTGGCACTTTTACAGGCGTTACTTTCATCACAAAAAAAGGAAGAAAAAAAATATCACCCCAGCGTTAGCTCAAAAGACGTGCCGAAAGTAGGTCACAGGCCGGTGTCCGAAGCGCCGTCAGACTGAGTGCACTACATCTGCTAAAAGTTTGCTAAACTCCGGGAATTATGTATTTCTGCGCTAAAGACCAACCAGACTCATGAGACAGTGGAATATTTATGGATTAATACGAGTCAGATACGCTTTTACTTCACATGGATTTTACGTGAATGGCTTGGATTATTCGAGAGGAAGCTATCGGTCATTTAACAGCGCAAGCGAAAGGTAAGCAGCTAACGTTAGCATCTTTTCACTGTAACCGTTTATATTTAGGTCGTTTATTCATGACAAATACAAACACACGACTGAAACAGCTGATTTACTTCAGTCGTGTTGTTTAGTTCAAAGACCTGTCACTGTCGGGCTCTTCTCCGACTCTCGCAATGCATTGTGGTCTATATTGACCCGTTTAGTGACCATCGATGCTCACTACTTTTCGAGATGCATTGTGGGAAATTTCGAGTGGACTACTTTTTTCTCTCTGGACATTCGGACACCCCTACAAAATGGTGTGACCACTATATTGTCACTATAGGGAGTAGTGTGGATATTCAGATACAGCCTATGTCTCTGAGCTGCCCTCATGTGGCCTCGGGGTCCCCCCAGAACAGCTGGAGGAGGTGTGCGTGGATCGGTAAGTCTGGGCATCTCGGCTGAGACTGCTGCCTCCGCGACTCCAGATATAACGGAAGAATATGGATGGATGGAGCTTTCCATTTAAATCCCTTCCAGATTTTGGAAGCTGTGGTTTGATGTGTCTCAGTGCAAATCTCCTCCCATGTGTCCTCTGGTATAGCCATTGCCATCTACGTTTCCCTGTGCTTCTATTTTTGAAAGACAATGTCACAATGATCATTTGTAAATGTGTATTTACAGTGTTTCTGCATTTATATCCGATCTATGACTGTTTCTAGCCGTGCAAAAGGAAATGATCAGGCACACGCTCACATTTCTCTGATTTTCCTGACTTTCTCTTCTAAAAGATCGTAAAGCTGAGTCCAGGCTCCATACTAAAAATCGACATGTGAAGCGCTGACCTGTATCTCGGCAGTGAGCTCCTCTGCCTCTCCACCTCATCCCTCCCGCAGTGGAACGTGCTCCGGAGCAGGTCCAGCCTCCCCAGCCGCACCAGGACCTCCCTGAGCACGTCCCATGGCTGCTCGCTGCTGCGGACCGCCGCCTCTAGGACGTCCCGCGTGGTGGCTGGACTGTGGTCGGGGTCCAGGCTCCCGCAGAGGAACACCAGCCTCCGGCGCTCCGGCCCGCTCAGGGCATCACACAGCTGGGTGAGCAGAGGCAGGAGAGGGGGCTCCGGACTGGACATGGGTCAGGCTGGAGCGGAGAGAGGAGAGAGTTAGGGTTAGGAATATGAGGGTTGACCGAAGACACATTATTTCGTTATCTAGAATACAGATGCACACAATAAAGCCAAATTCTTGTTAGCGCAATATCGAAGTTTGTCCTTGTTTCAGAGCATGGTGTCCTGCACTGGTCAGCTTCTCCACCTCCTCCTTCCTCCTCTGCCTCCTCTCGCTCCTTCTCATCTTCATCTTTGTCCTCCTCTTCCCCTGGCTCTGACGCCATTCTTCACTTGAGGGTCACCTGTGAAACTCCGCTTCAAGGTACGTGCACACCTAACGGACGAATCGCGCTGCCGCTTCTATTTGGTCGCTTGAAACAGTTGCAATGTGTTCACTTCAGGAGGAGCCACTGCTGCTGCGCCATTCTGAAAAAACAACCTCTGCACTGTTGCTAAGTTGTGAATGAAAATTGTTTCCTGATTCTTTGTGACAGGGGAATAGTTTTACTGCCTCTGTCTGACACTTGACACTCGACGCAAATCTGGCTCTCCCGGAAATGATCTCAATATGTGCGGTTTGGAGTGTGCAGCCTCATGTCATGATCAAATCCCCTCTAAAACATGTTGTAATCCAGTGCGTTCTTTATTGCGTCTGCGTTTTCATAAGAATATTTCATATTGAAGCGTATTATTCCGCTAATCCAAATGCCTGGGCTCGGGAAAGGCATTTCAAACCACAGCTGCAGCTTGTCATGAAGCTTTCCAGACGCTGTTTCTGTTTCACTCGTGCCTTTATGATGCGGTAGAGGTTAGTGATGGGTTAATGATACCTCCAAGTGTGTGTCACACACATCACACGGTGTTGGTAGGCCTATAGACGCCATCTAGTGGTGAAAAGGCACTACAGCAGTGAGTCTGAACAAGCAAACTCAATACTGTAGTGTTTTTGCTTTTGTTTACCAGTGGATATTAAGGCAAACGACTACACCATCATAGTCCATCATCTGACTCGAACTCACGACCCCTGCTTGTTAACCGGACGCTCTCCTCACAGAGCTACGTGAACAGTATGATAACTTTACCAAGTACTGCCCTATAATCTATGTTTTTGCGTCGCACTGCAATATGGACCTGAATTACATGGCTCTTGTGCTTTACACAATATCTATTGAACCATTTTGTAAACAGGGCAGATTTGCCTCGCGGTCAAAGTTTTGGGCGGCCAGGGGGCGGGCGCTCGAGCTCAGCAGCACCCACGGGATCAGCGCCCGGTGCTGACACAGTGAATGTGTCAATACCTTGGCTCATTTAGCCCATCACTAGTAGAGGTGAGGTTTTTTACTCCAAATGCAAATAGATACGCCGCGTTCACTCACTCTAAACAGCAGACGTGCGCAGTGCTCTGTCCACACTGCCCTGCCACCAAGAGCAGTAAGCATTCGTACTTTCAAGTTGACAACACACAATAATCACCCGCAGGAGCCGCGCTAGGTCTGAATGCAGCTCTACAGCGGAGCCAGGACTCAGTAAATATAAAAAAACAACAATTACTGTGGCATTACTGTGACACACACTCTCGAGGGAAGAAGAAGAGGGAGAGGGGATGAAGAGGCGGAGACAGGTAGACCCACACACTGCATCCCTTCTACCTGTTCACTCTGTTTCTGTCCATCCAGTTTATTGTGGTTAATTATGAGCCAAAATTGCTGAAGCCCCGCCCCTGAGCATTACTATGGCGCTTCTGTTACTCACAAAGACCACTCAAATCACATCAATATATCATTATTTTGGGCAATATGACCCATCTTTGACATTTAGTCCAGGTCCTACAGCTGTATTAATGAAGTGATGACAGAATATAACATTGTGCAGCTTTGTCACAACTACTTTCAATCATTTATCAAGTTAAATAATGTTCTCTCTCATTTTACAATGCAGTGTTATACATGGTTGTTACATTTTGTTGAAGAGGTAAGTTTAGAAGGCTTTCATTTGAAGTCAATAATCACCAATAAAAAACTCCCCCTTGTGACCTTCTGAGAAATCTAAATCTGCTGGTCTTGCTGACGTACGTTTGCATATTTCCCAAACTCAAAGTAAAAGTAAAAGTCCCTCGTCTGTCTGTGTGTGTGTGTCTGTGATTAATGATTAACCTGACCTTCTTCATTCAGGAAAGTCCCGCTGAAACGTTCTCTTTTACGCTCGAGTAACAAGATATTCACTACAAGCATGAGAAAGAGGAACCTATACTGTCGGGCTGAGAGTGTCACTTCACTTCAACCCTCAGAAGGAATCATAACACAACCAAAAAAAAGAATCATTGGTCGCTGATGGATTAGATGGAATTTGAACCACATTTAATTATGTCAAAGCAAAAGTAGCAAAATCCATCGCTGTGTGTAATGTAAATTTTAATTCTCTTCATTACGCACTTCACACAGCACACTGATTCAGCTGTTCATTGCAAATTATGAACAAACCAGATGTTTCACGTTGCTCACCCTACTCGAGCTTTGTAGCTATGGGTCAATGTCACAAATACACGGAGTCCAACCCAAAATATGAGACATTCAAATTTTATAATAGTGTATGACTTATGAAGTCATACACCCACACGGTAGCACAGCGGTTAGTGCTTGTGCTTCACAGCTAGAAGCTAGAAGGTCCGGGTTCGATTCCCACCAAGGACGGGGCCTTTCTGTGTGGAGTTTGCATGTTCTCCCCGTGTCTGCGTAGGTTTCCTCCGGGTACTCCGGTTTCCCCTACCACTAAAAACATGTACAATAGGCCAGGATGTATGAGAGTGTGTTTGAGAGTGCGCATGGGGGACGACGGATGAAAATTAGCCTAAGGCTACAATCCGGTGTGGCTTGTTCATTAACTTGCACTGTCCCTACCAAATAAACCATAAATAAAAAATATTTGGAGTAGGGATGTGGTAATAACATTGACCAAGATGAATAGGCTAATGTTGCTAACTAATTGCTAGTCGCTCTGGCGATTGGTTGCTTCTTCACGCTTAGGGACTTAATGCATCTGTAAAACTAATCCAGCGTCTAAGCAGTACTCAGGAAGAACTAAATAAAGCATTGAGCAACATTTAGCTGCAGCAACAATAACAAAGAGGACAATCTACAAGAAATAGTGAGAAGTAGCCATCTAAATACTATTATAGATGAATGAATGAATGAATGAATGAATGAATGAATGAATGAATGAATGAATGAATGAATGAATGAATGAATGAATACATAAATACAACCCAGGCACTGAGTGGCTTTTGGATACAGGCTGTTATGTCATTTATCATTTCCATCTTCATAAATCAACAGCGAAACAAGTGAAACTCAAGAAATCTCAACATTAAAGTTGTTTCAGTATAAAATTAAAACACTATTTATCACACTGGGTCAAGCTGTACAGTCGTACTGTCTCTATCGTAGCCTTGACTGTGGTGCTCAGGCACCTTCCCTCAGCCACTGAATGAGAGGGTATTTATCCCTCTTCTATGGAAGCATGGGAGACTTGAATGGTAGGACTAGCACAAGGTCTTGAGTTCCTGTCTGGGGTCTTGGTTCCTGTCTTGGGTCTTGGGTACTGCACCGATGGTAAATAAACTTCTGCATAAGACATCCAGACTCCTGCCTATTCTTTATCTATCCTCTCGGACACCATTGTTATGGTAGTTATGGTTAACACAGTGAGAGTCTGTAAATTTAGATGTTTTACCAATTTTATAGATGATGTATAATCGACAGCCTCGGTTTGAAATTTGATATTAATTAAGTCATATTAAAGTATAATAATTTCAACTAATTTAAATAATCAATATTACCAGTGCCATCACTTTGACCAATAAGTAGAGCTTTTGAAAGTTTATATCAACCCAAGAACAAATCCAGAAGACCTTAGGGCTGCACGATATTGAAGTGACTTGCGATATGCGATACTGCTGTGCAACAATAACAATATTATTGCGATATTTCCTAAACACGATTTTTTTCAGCAAATTGTGTCAAAAGAAGACTTAAAAAACACCCAATCAGGACCAAGAATTTAACAAAGCTAGTAAATGTTAAACTAAAACTGCACTTCTACACATGACTTCAAGGCATGAGTTTGAGTTTGCAAAAAAAATGGGTCGACCTCAGTCAGATGAAGGTTATGGTGATGTTGCGATATATTGTGACTTCTCGCGATATGGATTATCAGCTAATATCGCGATACGATATTTTTCGAGATATATTGTGCAGCCCTAGAAGACCTGGTGAAGATTCTCAACATGGTAAGAGTTTGTCATTATCCAGAGTGAAACAAGTCCTGTACCAACATGGGCTGAGAGGGAACTGTCAGGAAGAAGCTCTGACTCCAAAAGAAACATCAAAAAGGATAAAGAACTTAATTCTTGCAGACATGATGAGGAAAATATATATATATATATATATTTATATATCATGCTGTGGGGTTGTTTTGCTGTGGGAGGGACTGGTGCACTTCACTAAATAGATGACATCATGAAGAAAGAACTCTATGAGGAAATATTGGAGCAACATCTCAAGACATCAGTCAGGAAGTTAAAGCTTGGTCGCAGTTAACGTGGCTTAAGGAAAACAAAGTCAATGTTTTGAAGTGGTCATCAAACGTACGGATCTCAATCCAGTTGAAAATGTATGGGCAGCGCTGAAAAGGCATAGGCATGCAAGGTGGCTACTAATGTGTCTCAGTTGCACCAGTTCTGTTTGGAGGAATGGACCAAAACTCCTGCCAACTATTGTGAGAAGCTTGTGGAAGGAAATCCAAAACGTTTGACCCAAGTTAAACAGTTTAAAGGCAACGCTACCTAATATTAATGAAATGTATGTAAACTTTTGTTGTTTTTTTTAAAGTAAAACAGAATTCTATAGAAAATTCTATCTCATTCTTCTGGAATTTGACAAAAAAAAATCTACTTGACCCAAAAAAAAAAATAAGTTAAGTTTCATGACATTGAGAATATTATGCAAATGTGTCTTTTTATAAAGTGTATGTAAACAGTACAGCTACAGTACTTCAAACACATCGGCTACTGTGTCAAAATGCCTTGTACTCATATTCATTTTTTTTAAATAGTGTGTCCCTAGTTGTGCCTTCCTGGCAACTGGTATTTTAAATAAAGTGAAAATACAATATTTGTGTGGCAGACATTGGAAAAGGAAACTAAAACACTGCTACCCACACCAAACAGCCCATATTCACACACACTGAAAACCTGTTTTTAGCTCAGACGGGGTTTCATTATGACCACATCACCTGCACATGCACAGATCAATACGTCATGGGTCGCCTACTGTCACAGCACAAGCTGAAAGTGGAACATTTTCAAGACAAGAACAAGAACGATTTCTATCATTGACCTTTTTAGTGACGAAAGGCAGAGGCTTTGACCTGGCTTATGGTTAAAGGACCTGTACCAGATGTCTTTTTCTGCCCTTCTGGAGGCTGTTTAAGACAATTATCTTAATGAGCAACAAAGCAATGTGAATGAAGATGTAACTGAGCTCCTCTGAGCCGCTTTTATCCGCGATCTTGTCCACGTTAATTCATTATATGAAGTTATCACGTTATTTCTTGATACCAATTTAAAAAAAAGAGGTTACTTCATGTTACAACGTGAGTGTGGTTTGTTGGTTCTGGATGCCGGTGTGCCAGGCAGCATCATTTAACACAGACCAACCATCATTTAGTTGTGGACTTCTTTTACACTTTTTGCATTCAATCAACAATGACAAACTGCAGAATGACCAAGTATCAAACCAAGTATCTATTCCAAATCTTGTGGCTAACTCGCAGTTTGTTTGTTATTGGGCCAGAAGATGGCACCGCATCACGCCACGGGATGGTCTGACCGCACCAGGTATGATTGTTGTGAGGCAGCACCGCGTGTCCACTTCAGGTCCAGTAACGGTTATACTGTCGGATTACTGACACTCGAGTGTCACTCATTACTGGGCCAGATAAGAACAGTCGGGTCGTCAGTCAGCCCGGCTGTGCCATGAGAAAGCCAGAACCGGCTCAGACACGACTGCTACCTGGGTTAGTAATGGTATCATGAAATAAACAGAAACGTTTTATCATAATAAATTGTTATCATGAAATAACGTGATCATTTCATATCATGAAATAACGTGATCCGTATATATTGTACAAACATGAAATTATCTTGAAATAACGTGATACCAGCAAAATAAATAACACACAACTGAGACCAGAACGCCTCCGTATTTCACAAATGAACATGAGTGATGATTAGTCATCTCTCAAATGTGTCAACTGAATCCTGCTGATGAAAATCAAGCACATATAATCAAAGTATGACCTCACTGGTGGTTAGTGATGAGGAAATAACAAGAATACTTTTTCAATGACGATTGAAATTAGCAGGAAATGGTGTCAGAGCTTGAGAATTTCCTTTGAATTTACCGGCCTATTGCATACTAATGATAACAGGTTTGAAATGACCACTTTCTGAAAGTGTTGGGGGCCAATCATTTTATGGTCACTATGAATCCACTCCTTTCTAAGAACGCATCAGATTTGTTCTCTTAAATGCACATCATCAACCATGATGTAGATAAAAGCCTATTCTTAGTCTGCCCATGAACTTCAGAGAAGTCCAAGTTAAGTTTTCATAACAATAAATATATAGTCCTGTTACGCTCTTTGGCTGACCTTCTGCACACAGTGATGGAGTATTTACAACACTCATTTGAAGTAAGTGCATTCTGGTACAGTTACTTAGAATACTAACAAATATTGATCTCAATCATCCAGGTAGATACAACACAGAAGGCGAAATTCAACTGGAAATGTGTTGCCGACGTTTCAAGAATAATCGAATTCTCTTCTTCAAGGACCAAATCTGTTAAGATAGAATGAAAGAAACGCATCATGAGAGGACCATATCAAAATGACTGTAAAATTCGGAATTTGGGAACAAAACATTCCTAAAAAATAAAATAATGAAGATGTAAACTTGGTTTTTGGTCCACCCATTCCTGGGATATGTGAGACTTCTCTGGTGAAGCTCAGTGTTCTCGGCACCATCAGCCACAGGAAAGAGGAACTAAATATGTCATTATTTGAATGTGTATAAATGATCAGCTGACTAAAATAACTCTGTGTTACTGACTTACTGTGAGGCCAGAGACACTGAGCTCTGTGACAGGAGCAAAGCAGGAGTTGAAGCAAAATAAATAAATGTGTCAGCCCTGAATGTCAGCCTTGTCAGGGGCAAGAGCCTGATTAAATACACAAACCCTGCCCCACTTTCTATCACTATAGCAAACATGAGCCTGCAGCAGTGTTAATGTCGTCGACTAAAATATTTAGTTTTAATTTTAGTCTAAGTGATATTTTTGACGACTAAAATTGGACTAAAACCAAATGAAAAGTTTTTCATGAGACTAAAACTATGACTAAAATGTCCAGATATTTTAGTCGACTAAAATAAGACTAAATAAAAATGAAAACGAGAGACTAAAATCATCCAAACTTCTATTGACACTGTGAAAAAGCCTCATATCATGTAAATTCACTGCCAAAGGATCAGCTCTGAGCTTTGTTCATGTGGAAGCAGCTCCATGAAGTCGAGGACCACGATTAAATATCATTATAATGAATATTCTAAATGCTAAGTCGACTAAATTAGTCTTAATTTTAGTCGACTAAATTGACATGCAATTTTAGTCGACTAAAACTAGACTAAAATTGAAAAGTTAAATTACATTTTAGTCAAAAGACTAAATATAAAATATGTTGTCACACTGGCCTGCAGGAGAAAGTGTGTTTTGGAGGAAAGAGAGACATAGAAAGACAAAGCTGAACCTGTAGAGACCCGGGACACTCAGATAAACTCAGCATCATGAAAATCACATACATGTATTTGCTCGGGTGAAAAACACCGGGCGATGGTGTTCTAGGGTTAACTAAAAGAACACATACTTCATTATAATTTTACTCAAATGTCATTATTATTTATTTCAGGAGAATAATTCAAAACAACAACATTCATTTCAACATAAAAGAAGCAAGCTCCAGTTGTGCCTGAAAGGAGGTGGGAAGAAGAAAGCCTGTTTGATCGCAGGTTTTATTGTGTATATTGTTACTGTACCTGTGCAGCACTTTGGTCAGCATTCAAAAAATACTATTACTACCAATTTATCACTGGCAAAAGTCCAACTCAATGCAGCGAAAAACGCAACACGCCTGACTTCACATCGACGACAGAAACAAAACGCAGTAAAAAGATTCGGCTGGAGATCAGACTTGTGTGAAGTGAAGTGAAGCCCCCACATAGTGTCCGATTTGTTTCAAAATGGTGTCATTCTTTTGTGCTTCGTTTGTGCTTCGTTTGTGCTTCATTTGTGCACAGAAAAATAGTGTTTGTGCCACTTCGTTTTTGAGATATTGATTGACTGTGGAATCCTTCCGCAGTCAATGATTGGTTTTCATGTTCTTTATCTTTTATTAAACTTCTGACCCAGACCAAGATTCGAACCACGACCCAGACCAAAACTAAGCAAAGACCAAGACCCGAAACAAGATTGGACCAAGACCCATACCAAGACCACAACTAAGAACCAGACCAAGACCCATACCAAGACCGGACCAAGACCACAACTAAGAACCAGACCAAAACCCGAACCAAGACCAGACCAAGACCCGAACCAAGACCAGACCAAGACCCAAACCAAGACCAGACCAAGACCCGAACCAAGACCAGACCAAGACCCGAACCAAGACCAGACCAAGACCCGAACCAAGACCAGACCAAGACCCAAACCAAGACCAGACCAAGACCCGAACCAAGACCAGACCAAGACCCGAACCAAGACCAGACCAAGACGAAGAACCAAGACCAGACCAAGACGAAGAACCAAGACCCAAACAAAGATCAAGACTAAGAACCAAACCAAGACCAGACCAAAACCCAAACCAAGACCAGACCAAGACGAAGAACCAAGACCCGACCAAAGATCAAGACTAAGAACCAAACCAAGACCAGACGGCGCACCAGCGCACTTCCTTTTTGAGGTATTGATCATTGATTGGTAATTGATCAGCCCCCCCAGAGTGTCCGATTCACTCCAAACTAGTGTCATTTTTCAGCTCTTCGTTTGTGCGCATAAAAATGCACATAACACGCTATTTTTATGTGCACAAACGAAGCACAAACGAATGACAACATTTTTAAACAAATCGGACACTATGGGGGGGCTAACTTCACACAAGTGGAGATCAGTCACTTCCTGCGTTACGTTGCAGTGAACGCAGCCGAACAGAAACGACTTTACGGCTCATCAAACAAGGGTTTAAAGTTTGCGCGAGAGTGAGCGCGGCGAAAACGTACCTTACGGCGTCGACGTGTGGGAACAAAAGAGAGCAGCAGCAGCAGCAGCAGGGAAAGTGACATTTATCTCATAGTGACGCAGATGTAGCCGAGAGTCAGGAGGGGGAAGCGCGAGATCCACTTCTCGGTTCCGGTTTTTGACCCTCGCGAAACAATTACTCCACGGTTATTACGCCGCGGGGAACGCAGTGAGTCACGGAACAGGGGCGCGCGCTTTCACGGTCAGACTGACTCCATGACGGTCTCTCTGAAGACTGGAGAAGTGAAAGTGAAAGTTAAAGAATGCGGGGGTGGGGGATCTTCTTAAAGAGGCACTTGTTCAATTCCAATTTGGTAAAAGTGCGAGCTTTCATGGTCAGCCTACACATGAAATATAGCCTTTGGTTTAGTTGACTTTAATTGTAATGTCAGTAACATCTAGCTAGATAGAAATGAGTCAACAAAACAGTACAGTAAAATAAAAAACGTTTCAGAACGTCACGTGTGTTGCATTTTTGTCATTTATGGTGAATTCAGGTTCAGTGGGAAACTTTTTGGTCGGAAAAACGAGTGTCTTTTCATTCACTTTTAAAGGGGGGGTATTATGCAAAATGGACTTTTTCAAGCTTTACATCATGTTAATATGACATTCCCTCATTAAAAACATGCCTGAAGTGTTGCCTTGGCACATTCACGTGTTTTTGAGTAATCTGTAAAAACTCTGATGGCGGCCATTTTAGGGATAGGTTTGCCTGAGTCCTCCTAGGAACGCCCCCACCCAGGGACGTACACAGGTAGAGCCCAGGTGGTGCTCAAGCACAAGCCCCTTTGCCCTGTGCCCTTTAAGTGCCCTTCTCAAGACCAGTTTTTTTTCCTCCCCAATATTAAGTATTATTTATTTCATTGTTCTTAGATATTTGCCCTGCTAAGCCAGCATGTGCTGAAAATAGGCCTACAGTTTTAATGTTCAGCAACGTCAAATCGTGCTTCATTCCTCCTCTGCCTCGCTCCTGATCCCAGAAGGGCAGCTGTGCTGTCCCCGCGTTTCCCCTGTTTGAAAAAATGGTACAGCCCATCTACGACGCGGGAGTAAAGTAAACTGTAAATTCGAGAACTTTATGAAAGAGCCAGCGCGACATGACTGGATTATTAAAGAGAAAGGACACGAAAGGAAACAAAAGGGCCATCAGGGCGAGGACGTCAGCGCCGCCGCACGTGTCGAGACCGTCCGGACAAAGTCAGCAGTAACAAGTCCGTCACTTTAGCGGTTCTGTTTGTCGCGCTATAAAATAATAATAATAATGCAATAATGCATCGGTTTTATATAGCGCTTTTCTGGACACTCAAAGACTTTGCACTATTCATTCACTCCATACTCGGTGGTGGTAAACTACTATTGTAGCCACAGCTGCCCTGGGGTAGACTGACGGAAGCGAGGCAACCAGTCTGCGCCATCGGCCCCTCCGACCACCACCAACCACTCACTCACTCACTACATTCGCTAGGCTTCCTGGTGTTACTAAACGGTCTCCCATCCAAGTACCGACCAGGCCCTTCCCTGCTTAGCTTCCAAGGTCTGACGGGATTGGGCATCGCAAAGGCGGTATGACCACTTTCTGAAAATGAGCTGTATTATCCAGTCTAAGTCAGGGCTGAGCGTAGACCAGGGCCAGAGCAGTGTGAGCTGAGCTAAGGAGACAGAAGGGTGAGGAGGTGCCTGGGTTCTGGACACTGGAGGAGCACAGGAACACGAACAGTCCAGGATTATTGTTATTTAACATATTTTTGACATGGACATTAATATCCATGTCATGATATTGACAAACCAGATGTTTTAAGTGTAGGCTATAGTACCTTTGCATCATTTATTTGTATTTGTGCTAGACTTAAGTGCAGAGCCTTGTGATAGTCCTACATCGTTTATTATTAGGTCCACATAATTGGACATTTTATGTTGCTGTGTTAATCAATGGTCTGTTAGTGTCACTAAATACTAACTTTTTTTGGGGGGGAGGAGTGGGGTTGCCCTTTTGTCTTAGTTGAGCACCTGCCCCTCAAAATGTCTGTGCACGCCACTGCCCCCACCTCCTGGAGACGCCTCCTCAGCAGAACACCCTCCCCACTGATGCCACAGACAGCGTGTGGAGGGGGCGTGTCTGAAAGGGTCAGAGGTTCTTAAAGAGACAGAGGCCTATTTCAAGACATTCACTACAGCCATTTTGAGAGAGCAATTTTATACAAGGCAGTTATTCTAATTTACTGCATTTACAGACCAACAGAAGGTTTGCTCATCATTGTCGTGTGATATAGACTGGTGCTATGTGACTGAAAAAAGCATAATACCCCCTCTTTAAGTCTCATTGTTCCGCGGTTCCCATCCGTTTTCGTCGACCTTTCAGCGGTAGTCCATGTCACCCCCATCTAAAGGGTGTTGCATTTTATTTATAAAATGCAAATGCAAAATAAACCTACAATTCTCCCAAAATGACGCTTTACTGCAAATTATACCGTTTATTATCAAATACTGTTCAGTTTCCCCTTTTTTTTTTGGTCAATCTGAAATAGTTCCAAGTACACCAGCGAGGTCCTCGAGTACCCCTTATGGGAAACACTGTCATAATTCATTTTAGATAGTCATGTGAGCAGAAAATCAAGTGGGACATTTGTTTTTAACAGGAATTTCCCAGGGTGCATTTAGACCAGTGGTTCTCAACTGGTGAGTCGGGTCTCAAAAGTGGATCATGGAAACTACTTTCTTTCCCTGGGAACATTTCTTTTAATATTTATCGACTGAAAAATAACCAATAAATCAAATATAAACCAATAAAAAGTTTATTAATTAATAATTATCAGGAAATTCCAGTGTCTTACAGTGTATAGAACAAATACATTTCTTATTCTTGGCTTGTTGTAGGGTGATGGTGGGTCCCGATCATCGACTGTAAAAATAATAGACAACTCCTCCTCACTCCTCCCCGTTGACACAATGACACAATTTGTGGTGTGTGTCTTTTATACTGAGGAAGGAAAATATCCCAATAAACCATGATATTGAGGACTGTTTCATGTTGACAAAACTGTAGCTCTAAAGCACAACAATAATTAACAATAATTCTACATGTTTCTAACCACTTTTTAAATCACACACTAGTTGAAACCATTTTTTACACAATTTACTTGAACAGTGAAAATTACAGTATTACACAACTGCAAATACAAATACAAGCGAAAACAATCTTGTGACAGGCCAATGTTCTCCTAATTTTTCCCAATTTGCACCACCTTCCTCTGACTTTATATTGACATGACATTATGTAGCAACAGATGGGCCAGACTGAATTCAAAAACACTATAGGCGCTCGTCATATAATTAGAATATCATGAAAAGGTTCATTTATTTGTGTTATTCAACTTAAAATGTGAAACTAACACATGATAGATTCATTACATGCAAAGTGAGATATGTCGGGCCTTTGTTTGTTATCATTTTGATGATTATGGCGCACAGTCCATTTTTAATTTGTTTTGTTTTTTTAAATGTGAGCCATAATCATCAAAATGATAACAAATAAAGGCTGTACATATGCCACTTTGCATGTAATGAGTCTATCATATATTAGTTTCACAGTTTCAGTTGAATAACAGAAGTAAATGCACTTTTTCATAATATTCTAATTACCATATATGACGAGTACCTGTATTTAGTGTTCAACTTGAAATTGTAGGGGGCTGCTGCAGCACCCTCAGCACCCTGGGTTCCCACGGCCTTGAACCTGATCATTATTTGAGTCCAATCTTGAAAATTCCTTTCAAGTGACTAACATCATGTTCTGACACCACTTTCAGATGACTTTATGAGCATATTAATCTCACTCATTAGTGCAGACGGAGAAGACATTGAACTTTGTGCCAGTTTTTGTTTCATGGAGATAGGTTCAGGAATCCAGCATTTTGATGGTTATATAGTTGTAATAAAGGACCGTAAAAGCCTCTCTATTGTACATTCTCTTTGATCTGAATGTTGTAAACTATATACAAACATTTAGTTAGACATAGTAAAGCACGAGGAGGAAACTCAAATGTGTCATTGAAGCATATGTGGCGCTCTGAGTGAAAGGTTAAAGACACAAGTGTTTGTGGTGAAAGAAAGAGGCGCCATCATGTGGCGATATGCCGAACTGGCTGTTACTAAGCGCACCACAATCCAGGAATTTTCAGGCAGGGGCGGACTGGCCATATGTCCATTCTGGAAGAGCACAGAAGGGCCTCTGGCTATAGGGCCACCAGTCAAGCTTTACCGAGCTTTACCCAAATCTAAAAGCTTAAAAGAAAAGCATCAAAATAGCGAGAAAAAAAAGGATGAAAACATGAGAAAAACACGGACAAAAAAACACAACAAAAAATGATAGAAAAAATAATTTAAAAAAACAACAAAGATATGACAAAAATGTGGCGACGTGACGAAAAGTTTCCATCACTTTTGTAGGTCTTAGCTTTCAAATGAGGCGTTACATTGTTGATCTCCAGTCGAGAAGCTTTTAGATTTGGGTAAAGCCCAGTATAAAAAAACATGAATCTAAAAGGAATTCCGTGGAGTATGGTGTGCCACAAGGTTCAATTTTGGGACCATTATTATTTATTATTTATATTAATGATTTTGTTTCTGTTTCTACGACAACCTTTCCCATTCTTTTTGCTGATGATACCAGTCAAAAAAAATGAAATAAAAAGCCGAACTGGGGAAAATGCACTTGTTAATGTTAAGGCGGGGGGTAAGAGGTTAAAATATGTATTTGTGGAAGTGCACAATTACGCTAATTTGGGCCAGGCTGGTCAGAGTCCAGGGCCGTTTTTCTGTCCCAGTCCGCCCCTGTTTGTGGTGGCACACACAGAGCAATGATGCAAACGTTAAGTGAAGTTATACTTTATTAATCTCTGTAGAAAAATCCCTGTAGAGAAACTTATTCTTTGCATTTGACCCATCTTCAGTGTTGCTGGGGCGACCTGTAGGAGCAGTGAGCTGCCACCGTGGGCCGGTGCTCGGAGGCCCATCTCTATGATGTGGAACCAGGCTGTCAGAAACACCTGGCTGGAGGATTCACCTATTGCACATGTTTTTTAGTGCCAGGGGAAACCGGAGTACCCGGAGGAAACCTGTACAGACAAGGGGAGAACATGCAAACTCCACACAGAAAGGTCCCGTCCAAGTGGGAATCAAATACGGGACCTTCTAGGCCACGCCCCCTTGTATGGCATGTTGCCGTCTGTATCTATCCTGGAGGTTTATACTGCATTAGTTGCCTGGCCATCCATCCACTCCTGCTTTTTGTTTCAATTCAAACCAGTCTGGAACTTTGCTAAGTTTCATATTAACCCACTCACAGACTGATTAAACCATTAGTAAAATATTGTCTTATATGTACTTAACAAGAGTGCATCTGACAAAAATGTTGATGCTCCATCTCCTCAGAGCATTCTCTTCTTGTTGCCATGTTTTGAAAGTATTTTTGTATTTTTCAGTTTACGGTTAGACAGAAAACATGAAACTAGTGCTGAAATCTCACTGTATTTCTTTGACTCAATTACTATGAAGTATCACTGCAAACTAATCTTGCATCTGCTTTCTGTTGCCTGGACAAATACCAGACTCACCACTGTAGAGTCTGCATCAACTTCATTTCCAGAGTAGAACATGCAAGCAAACAGGAAGTGGAGCAAACCAATCAGCAAAGGGCTGTCAGCGGCGATATAAGCAGTTTAGCGTTCATATTCAAACAGGATTATGAATCACAAAAAAGGCTAGGCTTTCTGAGCGCTAACATGAGCAGCCGAGTTTCAACTTTTGTAGAGCTGGGTGACCCAGAGTAGCCAAAATATTTACTCAAGTACAGGTAAAAAGTAGTCTATTGTTTGTAAATGTTTAGGTAAATATTGTATGGTCAGGGTGTGGGGTACTGCTTGAGGCTGCTTTCCTTTGCTTTTCTCTATTGTTTTTCCTTTATCTGTTCATTATCCTTTTTAAATGAATAAAATTATTGAAAAAAAAAAAGTATAAGTAAAAAGTAGTGACCCAAACAATTACTCAAGTAAAAGTTAAAAAAGTACTTGCCGTTTTTGTTAGAAATCTCCAAAAAGAAAATTAACAAATGATTTCAGTGAGATCAGTATTTGACAGTGATTGGAATCAGAAACCTTTTGCTGGCATTTGTTTGTGTTGTATTTTGTATTTTTGTGTGTACTTCTGCATCTCTATTTTTGTATGCTTTAAATTCTAGTAGTGTATTTTATGTATTTTTGTGTACAGCACTTTGGGCAGCGATGCTGTTTTAAACGTGCTCTATAAATAAATTTGACCTTGACCTCGATGTTTTTGAATACAGCCACCGATTTTGGACAAATAATTGGACATTAGTTCATGTGTGCTGACAGAGAAGACCATGAACTTTGACACAGTTTTTGTTTCATGTTGATTTTTGTTTCATATTCTCCCACTGATGACAGAGATATTGACCAAAAACGAAGACAAAAAAAAATAAATCAGCAATTTGCCAGTTACCGCAGTTACCATAGTTACCACCATTGAATTTTCAGTTGCCCTCCACCTCAATTTTAAACTATAGGCTCTTTAAAATGCTGTGGTGTCACGTGAACGCAACCTATTACGAGCTATTGGGACAGAGCACAGAGAGAGAGTATATGTCAAAACTGGGAATTAATGGGGAATCGATGCTCGGTGTTGCAGCAAAAGGAGTTGCGATCCGATATTTTGTCCGAGCCCTAATAAATAGCTGTTTCTTGTTATTTATTTATTTGTTTGTTTTATTTTTCGTTTTATCTTTATTTGAGAATTATTTCAGTTGTATGTATTTCCCTTGGTCGCTTCCTGCAATGTGTACCCCTGGCTAGATTGTTTCTTCTTACAATAAAAAACAACTCAAATGAAAAAGTAACTTGACCAAAATAAAGTTACTCTAAATGAGTATTCAGTTACTACCCCACCACAGTTTATAATCCCGTCTAAAAGTGTTCCCCGAGGCGCCGTTTGTTCCTCCGCCTGCCCTCACAGGGAGTGGCGTTTTCTCCGCCGCTCCTGAACGCGCCCTGACGCTCCGCAGCGTCCCGTTCCTTCTGTCCAATCGCGTGGCTCGGCTCCAGCAGCGCCGCTCGTGCCGTCAGTTGCCGTAGCAGTGCGGACCGTGCGGACAGCCCACACCGCTCGGAGGAGTATCTCCCACGGTGCAGCTGCTGGAGGAACCCTACACGACCTGGGTGACCGCTCTGGCTCCCCTTTACCCGCATCGGCCGCCTGTAGCCCGGCATCTCCTCCAGCCGTCCCGGGTAAGCAGATTGTCGAATCGGCTTTTCGTTCCGTGTCGCTGTTCGCAGGTGTAGGGAATGGCAGCGTAGCCCACAGTGCCGCCGACCCGAAACATCATCCGCCTCGCGTTGCTGCTGCTGCTGCTGTCGTAGGTGATGGATACGAGGAGGCTGTGAGCTGACGGGCTAGCGTAGGTAACCGCCTGTGCGTCTTGCGTTTGTCTGTCTGCGCCTTGGCCTGGTCACGAGTGCAGGGAACGGGGGAACGGGGGAAGGAGGACGTCCACCAGCTGCTGTCAGGAGGAGCAGGCAGCCCCAATGGCAGCCCCATAGAGCGCCATTCAAGCCGAGCTAAAGCGGCTAGCGGCGGTGTGGAGGAGCTAGCGTTCGTTTACCTAACTCTGGCTAACAGACCTGCAATGAATTGGACTATGGACTTTTAGCGACAACAGCTTTTTTACAGGCATTGTTGACGTGATAAATGTCAGCCTGGTCATTATACTTGTCAAAAATAATGGTTAGCTTATTTTTTTCCCATGAAAACGAGCTTTATTTTTTTATACTGCGGAAGTGTCAGCTCTTACCTGTACTCAGTAACTCAGACACGTAGCTCAGGAGTAAGCTGGAAAAGTAGAACATCGTGGTTAGGACTGTGGTATGCTGGTGGAAATGTTGAGGGCATATAGGAATAGGTTGTTTAAAGGAATAGTTCACCGTTTTTCCATACTGTGATATGTTCTTACCTGAGCTTAGACGAGTTGATACGTACCTGTCTGGTCTTTGCTAGCTGACTTCACCCCGTTTGGAGCTACAGGGATATACTGGGAGAGGCCAAATGCTAACAACATCTTTGGTCTTTTTGCGTGACTGAGGGCACACAGTTCTTCCATACTATGACATGTTCTTACCTGAGCTTAGACGAGTTGATACGTACCTGTCTGGTCTTTGTGCGTGCACTTGGAGGAGTGTGGTCGCTTCCAACTTCACCCCATTTGGAGCTATAGGAATACAGTAGGAGAGGCCAAAGGCTAACAACATCTTTGGTGGTTTTGCGTGACTGAGCGCACGCACAAAGACCAGACGGGTACGCACCAACTCGTCTAAGCTCAGGTGAGGACATATCTCAGTATGTAAAAACTGTGAACTATTCCTTTAATATCAATGGAGTTGGAGTATTTTTAAGCCACAATGAGTAACATTCCTGGTTGTATGTTGCCGCATGACAAGAGTGAGTAAACTGTCACAAAATGTTTAAGTGTTCATATTAATTCCAGCAGTGCTAAGCTATGCCGTTTTTGCAGTGAAGCGTTTGGACCTTGTGTATTTAAACCTCACAGCGACATCTCCATGGAGACAAGCTGGTGATGTCCGCCTGCTAGCAAAGTTATGATTCAGGTTTTGGGGAGGTTACGACACAGTGTTTGGATTTTGTCATATTTATAGGGTGGAATGTTGCGCTCTTGGTCTTTAGGTCTTTAAAGTGGTCATTCGCATAATGGAATTTGGAAAGATATTAAGAAAAACATTGAAAATCCGCCTTTTTTGGGTGGTAGTACTTTGTCCATAGACTAACATTAGCTAAAAGCAATGAAAAGTCTTTTAAAAGAGCCGTGGCACAGCTCCGTTAGCTGTGCGGTCACTACTGGCATCTAACACACTTAAAGGAATTGGCCACCGTTTTTACATACTGAGATATGTTCTGACCTTAGCTTTGACGAGTTCTTTAGGACCTGTCTGGTCTTCACCCGTGCCTTCAGTCACGTAAACACAGCGCAGACGGCGTTAGCATTTAGCCTCTCCCCCTCTCCTCTATAGCTCCAAAACAGGTCAAGATAGAAGCTACCAAGCTCTTCCACGTTTTCCCTATTTAAATATGGTTACGTGAAGTGTTCCACTACAAAGTATAATTACACAAAATTAAACAATGTGGATTTTCTAAGCGGATAAAAGGGGGAACTATATTGTAAGGCGTAATAATACCAGGAGTAGTTACTGCGCAGTAATCTTCACTTTACTGCGCGGATGCCAAACTACTCCTGGTATTATTACGCATTACAATATAGTTCCCCCTTTTATCCGCTTAGAAAATCCACATTGTTTAATTTTGTGTAATTATACTTTGTAGTAAGACTTCACGTAACCATATTTAAATAGGGAAAAAGTGGAAGAGCTTGGTAGCTTCTATCTTGACCTGTTTTGGAGCTATAGAGGAGAGAGGGAGAGGCTAAATGCTAACGCCGTCTGTGCTGTGTTTACGTGACTGAAGCCACGGGTGAAGACCAGACAGGTCCTAAAGAACTCGTCAAAGCTAAGGTAAGAACATATCTCAGTATGTAAAAACGGTGGCCTATTCCTTTAAGTGTACAAATGCTTATGTGTAATTTCTATTGGTTTGATGTCACAATCCTAAGCTCTACTGTGGTTTACTGTCACACCGGGGAATACCAGGAAGCCGGTTTGGCTTTGGATGTCTTGTGTCAGGTTAAAAAGCTCTGTACAAATAAGATAACATTCCCTTCCCTTCTCTTCCCTCATTGAAGCTGCTTTCAGGCGCATGTAGCTTGAAGCAGTTTGTATGGAAAAGAGACTTTATCGCCCATGGCTCTCCAGTTTGGTTGGGGTGACAGGGGGAGTTATGCAGCAGTTTAGAAGCCTCCGTTTTGAACACACTGGCGCTGTGACAAAACACCGTTTGAGTGCAGAACGACTCCGGTGATGTTTTATTGGCTTTAAAACCTCCTGAAAGAAACCACAGATCAGAGTGGTTCTGCAGTAGAAGATGAAACCAAAGTAAACAAGATTACTGTAAAGACGTTACAATTACTTATGTACAACGATCTGCTCTTTTTGACCACCCACAACCCGAACATAAAAAATGAAAATGAAATGATAACTTCGAGACACAACCCGACCCGCGATTCGTGAAACACTCACTGTTTGTTGCGAGCGCTGAGAATAGTTTGCAGTTTGAGCTGCGTGAGACGCACATGGAGTTTGTTTTCAGCGACCGCAAACTTGAGTCTTCTGCAGCCTCTTCTGATTAACAAAGGAAGAGAGGCTCCATCATTTATTTCATTTCACTTTAATTTCGATTAGATTAAGGAAGGTTAATCCTGCAGCCCTAGCATTACATTTCCCAATGAATGGATTATTATTTTTATTTATTTTTGTATCACAAATACACCTTTTCTGTAGACTTTGCGTCTCCGTCTGGATCACGATTGATACTGTTTGATTTTGCTTCTGCCGAGAGCAAATCTTTTTTTGACTGCAAAGGAAGAGTCCCAAAAGAACCAAGTGCAGCTGCGTTTGAAATGTTGCGGTAAAAACGTTCATATGGAAATCAGCTGATAGGTTCATTTGTTTATATCACTCTTTAGTAATTATAGTGAATTCATGAGACAACAGATCAGAGAAATATGTTATCGATCACGTTTTGAAAACATTCACACCAATTTGTTTCCTTTAGATATGCTAACTCATTGTTTAATTTTTTTATGTAAGGTAAAGATAAAAGAGATAAATGAGAAAATTCAATAGGTTTTCAATTAAAGGAATAGGCCACCGTTTTTACATAGTGAGATATGTTCTTATCTTAGCTTTGACGAGTTCTTTAGGACCTGTCTGATCTTCCCCCGTGCCTTCAGTCACGTAAACACAACGCAGACGGCGTTAGCATTTAGCCTCTCCCTCTCTCCACTATAGCTCCAAAACTGGTCAAGATAGAAGCTACCAAGCTCAATCCACATTGTTTAATTTTGTGTAATTATACTTTGTAGTGTAATACTTCACGTAACCATATTAAAATAGGGAAAACGTGGAAGAGCTTGGTAGCTTCTATCTTGACCTGTTTTGGAGCTATAGTGGAGAGAGGGAGAGGCTAAATGCTAACGCCGTCTGCGCTGTGTTTACGTGACTGAAGGCACGGGTGAAGATCAGACAGGTCCTAAAGAACTCGTCAAAGCTAAGGTAAGAACATATCTCAGTATGTAAAAACGGTGGCTTATTCCTTTAACAGTAGCTAATCTAGCTGCTTACTCCTACGTCTCATTCATCAAAAGTTTTGTTTTGGCCAAAAACGTTGAAATTAACCACAAAATCCATCTCATGCGTTCCTGTCAGTCACTAATCACGCCTTTATCTGATTCAGCTGTGTCATGCGTTGCTATGGCGATGCCCACAGCGGAGTGATATCCCAGTGATTTAACTACCGGACTACGTGTGCGGTTATACCAAAATAATACACTCTTGTTAGCCCCCACCAGCCAATCAGAATCGAGTATTCACCCAGACCATGGTATAATGTGAATGAATGTTTAGTCATGACTTGTTTGTTAAAGTACACTTGTTTACTTACTTTGATTTTATTGGTTTGGTTTGTAACCTTTGCTTATTGGTTTTGTTTGCTTTATAGATTTGTAAATAGTCTTTATGTTCACCTTTTTACTCCAGTTTGTTTGAAATGACCTGTTACACACCTCTTTAAATTAAATTAGGACTTTATTTATCAATTTTACATTTTTTTGTAACTTCCCCTTAACCCAGCTGCGCCGGGTTGTAAGAGTCATCCGGCGCTCCCGCGTCCTCTCTTTGCCATGTGATTGTCGAGGGCAGTGCTGTTACTCACTGCACAAATATTGGAGTGGTCTTCGCTCAGGAACAGACGGTCATTCAGCTCCGTGCACAGGGCGGCTGCAGTCCAACACGTGCACACAGTAAACAGAGGTCTGCTTTGAACCACGCTCTATGATGAACTGTTAGCTAACTACGCAAAGACCGACAAGTTCCCAACAAATATTAACGACAGTGTCACCATCTCGGACTGCAAAACAGGCTGAATATTAAGCCAAGCATTGACGTTTTTGATGTGAAATAATGGCTCAGCGAGGATAGGAAAGTGGATCATTTGCTGAAAGCTGAGAACGAATCCAATGTGTAATGCTTTGAAATATGTCAATAAGGCGCTACTCCTTTTGGACATCATACCTGGTCTTTGTTTTGTTATATCATCTGCTGAATGTCTCCTCAAATAAAAAAACATGAATGAATGTTGGATTGGAAGCTTGAAAAGTGAGGAGGACAGTTGTGGTGTTTTTTTTCCCATGAGGCAATATAAACCAGGAAGTACAGATCAGGCAGTGGAGGAAGAAACCAGGAGGAACCAACTACAAGGAACAAGATTACTCAAAGCTGCATTAGTGAAGGGAAAAACTTCAACAACAACATAAAGGAAAACTTGTGTGACCTGATTTTTGTTTCCTATCGGTATTAGCTTAGACACGTTTGAGTAGATTGCGAGGTGGACGTCGAGTTCCTGGTAGATGATCACTAAATGCTTCAAATATGTGAATATGTTTGTAGCTGTAGACCGGTTTGCCTTGAAGCTAATGGCTAACATGATGCAGTACTAAGCTGTTGTCCTGTCTATAGTTTGATTTTATTTAGCTATTTATGAATTGGGGCTGCTCGATTATTGAAAAAATAATGAGCACGATTAAAAAAAAGAAGTAAAAAAAACTTTTTATTTTATTTATATATTTATTAATTAAAAAAACTATGCTGAATATTTTCTGTTTTCTAAATAGTCCTTAAAGTACAAATGATTTCAAGTTTGCCTCGATTAAGGAGAGGTCTCTGTTTCACACCTGCCCCCTGCTGGCCAGCCCTCACACCTGCACAAGTAAACTGAGCAGCATGGCCTGATGACATCATCACACAGCGCTGTTTGTTTTCATGTCAGGCAAAAGCGTGAGCCATGGCACGTGAAAAGCGATTATTTCGATTATGCTAATTTTGTAATCGTTTAGTGTAATAATCCAAATCGAATTTCGATTGATTGCACAGCCTTATTATGCATATATATATTATTTATGCCTTTTAGCCTTCAAAACACAGGAAGAATGTAATTGGATATCTTTCCAAAAGGCCTAACCAAAATAAAGCATCACAGGTCAGGGCTTGGAATAGCGATCAATGCATCTTTCACAGGTGTCTGCAGGTGTCGTAGCAAGTTACGATTTTTTAATTTATTAATTGTCTTGGAGAGTAAATACTACACTGACAGGAAAGGCGAAGGGAGAGAGGGTTACTGTGCATCCAATTATACAATGGAAATTTTTTTTTTCACTCAAACTTGGCTGTAAATACTGTTTAAAGTGACGTTAGCCCGCATTTAGCTTTGCCCGTTAGCATGTTAGCTTCTTCTTCGTGATTACATTAGTGTGTATTGCTTTCTCCGCACCGGGGGCAGTCAAGTTGCAAACATGGTTTTCTGGCCAGAGACACCAGGGGGAGATGAAAGACCCTCCAATCATCCCATAAACACTTGTATTACCCCCACAGGGACTACGGAAAGGATTTATTAAGGTAAACAAGTTGCTTACCTCTCCGACACGCCCCCTCCACACGCTGTCTGTGGCATCAGTGGGGAGGGGGTTCTTCTGAGGAGCAGGGGTTGGTTACTCGGCCGGTGACGAAAGCTCGGAGGCGTCTCCAGGAGGTGGGGGTGTTCCTAGGAGGACTCAGGCAAACCTATCCCTAAAATGGCCGCCATCAGAGTTTTTACAGATTACTCAGAAATACGTGAATGTGCCAAGGCAACACTTCAGGCATGTTTTTAATGAGGGAATGACATAATAACATGATGTAAAGCTTGAAAAAGTCGATTTTGCATAATACCCCCCCTTTAAAAACGCATTACATTTGACTTGGTTCTGCCTGTGTAAACCCTGCAAGCAGCAAAGGGCCTGTTTGTCCAGATTTGATTGTAACTTTGTAATGATTTAGTTCAGTAACAGTTACTTTTATCACACTGTAGCTCAATTGACTTTTGGCCAGAAGTAATGACAAAACTATAACTCATTTATTTTTTAAAGTAACGTTCCCCAAAACGGGCCGACTGTGCATTTTCTTAGCTTTCCTGTGATTTTATTTTCGTCGCACTCCTACATTTCTGACTGTGCTGTTTTTAAATTTCAGCGTTAGGACCACAAAAAAAGTGGATTTCGAGCTCCGTGGAATCGTTTAAAAGTCGACTTTGGAGTGCTCCCAGTATTTGACCGTTGGTAACCTCTCCCACTTTGGTCAGCACATTTCCATATTTTGCATGTTCTGCCGCGCACATTTGCCTGTCCGCCTCGGAGGCTGCTGTAGAATGAGATTACAGTCGATGGGATGCGAGCGCAGATAATAAGCTGCGCTCTATTAAAAGTGTCATGGTCAGAGATAATTCCACGGTGCCATCTGCCGCCTCTCCTTCATCCGCCTTCCTCTCGGCGCGGTCTACGTCGTGAAGAGCGCTGGGAGCGGACTATAACCAGGCAGCTCTATTTTGGACAGCCCGCACTCCATTTACCTACTTAATGTGGCTCTGCGGTGTTTGTGGCGGTGTCCGTCCCATGTGGACGCAGGGGAGGTGGACACGGTGACGACTGCTTTGAAATGCTATCCAGGGTTTGTACTGGTGCTATTGTTTTCACATCATCGACATCGCGAGGTCTTCCATCTGTCTGAGATTTACACAGTTCGTACTTACAGCTTGAAACAAAAAGACATAGTGATTTAAAAATGTACCAGAGTTCAGTTTGACATATTTTCCTCTAATACACTTCCATTTTCGCCTTGTTATGGTCCTAATTTTGTAATTTTTAAGTTTCGTTTTGACTCAAATGAATGGTTTTTAGTTTAAAGGGATATTTCAGGATTTTTGACATAGGGCCTCATTTCCTAGTTATCCAGAGTGTTGCTGATTTCTGGAGATATTTTTTTTGTAATTCATGCAGTTCTTATATTTGAAGAGTTTCATGGCGCTAGGCTTGTGCTAGGCTAGCGCGTTTCTATGGTATCAGCTACACTGCAGTAAAAACAGTCTTACACACTCCACAGTGCACCTGAGGCAAATCACTTATAACGCCAGACTAACCATATAAATGTCTCCAGAAATCAGCAACACTCTGGATAACTAGGAAATGTCAAAAAGCCCTTTAAAGGTGCATTATACTCAGGCTACACCTTTCCAAAGTAGGGTGTGACTAGGAACAGGCCTACATTTTCAAATAGTTGTCTGATGTCTGTGGAGCACAGGTACACCCTGACCATGTGCTTCCACTTTTTGAAGTGCCCCCAGTTACTGCTCATCTTACAAACAGAAAACTGTTTATAAATTTGTCTGAGACTGATCCTATTAAATTGGAATAAAAAAAAAAAAATCCAATCTTTATTAATTTGCTACATGATGTAATGAAACATGTCCAATTGGAATTTTTTTTAATTTGAACTAAAAGGTAGATTTTCTGATATGGGATCCATTTCTGGAGCACTGGGAATGAAGAATGTGGTGTGTACGAGTGAATGTCCTGATCGTTGTGAACGTCTACTCTGCAACCAACTGTGTGGTATTAGTCCAGGCAGACACTGTAGTCATTCCTGTGATTTTGTTGAAGATCAGAACACATTTTATGACCAATTTAGGCAGAAATGTGAGAAATGTACTTGCTTTTTCTCAGCACTGTAATATTCAGACTCTTGTCACAAATGTCACCGAGCGTCAGCTCAGTGTGTTCGTTGTCATCTTGGAAGTAGCTCTTGCCTGAAAAACACCTGTTGTTTGGGACAAGCTAGTCTCCCTCTTTACTACTGCAGCGTCCTATTGATCTTTAACTATATCCCCATGGTCAACGCAAAATCTCCCCAGTATTTAAGCCTATATCCAGCACATATGATTGAGTAAAGGACATATTTTGTGCCAATAGCAAGTGGCTACAGGCCTGGTTAGTACTTTTAGCTTGTTACAATCGCCTACAGCTCATTGTTGATTAAAAGTCTGCAATAAACCACAAATACATGAAGCCCGGCTCAGTGTGTGATCATCATAAAGGCTGCTCTTTGTAGTTAAGGCTTTATTGACGTTATTATTGCGCAATACTTGTTTTCACGGTATGCATAATGCACCTTTGAATTCACTGGAGCATGTGGAAATTGGTTTGATGAAATAAGTATTGAACAACTCAGTGCTATCTTTATTTTATTTATTTATTTATTTATTTATTTATTTATTTATTTATTTATTTATTTATTTATTTATTTATTTATTTATTTATTTATTTATTTATTTATCAGGGACGATACAATCAACATAGTTACAATTAATATTTGCAGCTGATGCGATGCATGAAGAGCTTTTAGCTAGTGCTATTTGTTTGTTTACAATGACAAAATACATTAATACATTATTTGTATGAAACTTTGTCAATCACACACATACACACTGCATGCACTCACACCTACATTCACACAGACTCAGTGCTATTTACAGCTTTGGTTTGTTTTTCGGACCTGAGTACGAAATGACAGACTGACCAAATGCAGTTTTACGTTATGGAATGGTACAGTTATGATTGATGGAGCCTCTGGTGACTCTATTACTGTTTTGTCTCTGTATAAATGAACTGAATGGCTCAGGTGCAAGAATATTGACACGTTTGAATATTAGTTTTGAGAAGACAAACCTTGCCAAACTTTTCAAAGCTTAGCAGTTTATGCCTATACAGTCGAGAACACCAGGACGCAGCAGAAGTGCATTAAAACGGTGTAAATGATCCTTGCGATATTTGATCAAACCATCTCCACACAATTGGCAACATGTTGAAATCCTCGACCGCAAAGCTCTGAACTGGTTGAACGTTCCTTCAGCCTCTGCATCAGCCATAACGTTGCACGGCGCGTGAGTGAAGTTGGCAGAGGATGGGATGGGCCTGCTGTGCGGGTGGTAGCCGGTGCAGATGCAGTGCCAGAGGGACAGCTGTAATTAGCCCACATAGATTAGCGGCGCACAGACTGTTTCCACTGGACATGACCCTCGCACACTGTCCTCTGTCAGCTCATGGACCCAACGCTCTTTTACATCCTTTTGAAAGAGGAGAGCTAATGCCCCATGAGCTACTGATCAATACGGTGAGTGATGATGTTCATGAACTTAGACAAAACCATAAGCTCAACGGACCGGATCTTCAGAATGCAAAAAATGACATTACGTTTAGTTACCATTCATTTTTTGGAGTAATAATTGATGATCAAATCCGATGGAAAGATCATGTTGAATATATTGTGAATGAAGTATCATGAAGTATAATGCAGAAGGCAAAGTACTTTCTAGATCATAAATCCTTACATATATTGTGTTGTTTATTGGTATCATTAAAGCTATTTTGCAAAGATTTGAGGAAATAATTACAAAAGTTAAAAGTCGTCAGAAAAAAGCCATATGTCTGGTTATCTTTATCATGCCCACATAATCTACAAAAAACAACAAAAAGTGTAGCCTCTAGCTGCCTCAGGAGTGCTGATGAGAACAAATTCACACTGTTTATATTATTATTTATATTGTATTCTTACACTGGCCATTGTTTCACTTGCTGCTTTTTGGGAAGGACAATGAAAGAAACCCAGACAAGGTTTTGGTGGCACTGTAAATAAAATTCCACTTTGTAAATTATAATTTTTTTCTTCTAAAGCCATTTGTGCCACTCACCACTACACTACCCAACAGTGCCAAACTATGGAATGATTAAGTCCGGCTTTAAAACAATGCAATAGTTCAGGAGGAGATTTCAAGTAAGTTTCTTTTCGCTCTCTTTTATTAGGCCCGAGCGGCCTGCCGTCGCAAGGGCCTATTGTAATCGCAATCGCGATCGCAGCGCAGTGCGCGCAGCGCACTGAACCTAAGTGCGCGGAGCGCACAAAAACAGCGCGAAGCGCTGTCCCCATGTCAACCGTAAACTCACCATGTAAAACAGTGAAGCCCACACCGGAGGTGTGGGCCCTTTATACTTATTATTGCATTAAAATGAATGGGGGTATATAGTGTGAATGGGGGTATATAGTGGATGACGAGCGCGAAGCGCTCGTCATCCACCCAGGAACCCCACGGATGCGTGCGGATCGTTGAAAGCTTTCCAAAAATGTATAATATAACATTGTCGCGAAAGCGACTATATTGTTTTTCTCGGAAATATTATTAGGCCCGAGCGGCCTGCCGTCGCAAGGGCCTATTGTAATCGCAATCACAGCGCAGTGCGCGCAGCGCACTGAACCTAAGTGCGCGGAGCGCACAAAAACAGCGCGAAGCGCTGTCCCCATGTCAACCGTAAACTCACCATGTAAAACAATGACAGCCCACACCGAAGGTGTGGGGCCTTTATACTTATTATTGCATTAAAATGAATGGGGGTATATAGTGTGAATGGGGGTATATAGTGGATGACGAGCGCGAAGCGCTCGTCATCCACCCAGGAACCCCACGGGTGCGTGCGGATCGTTGAAAGCTTTCCAAAAATGTATAATATGATATCGTCGCGAAAGCGACGATATTGTTTTTGTAAAAAATATTATTATTAGGCCCGAGCGGCCTGCCGTCGCAAGGGCCTATTGTAATTGTAATCACAGCGCAGTGCGCGCAGCGCACTGAACCTAAGTGCGCGGAGCGCACTAAAAACAGCGCGAAGCGCTGTCCCCATGTCAACCGTAAACTCACCGTGTAAAACAGTGAAGCCCACACCGGAGGTGTGGGCCTTTTATACTTATTATTGCATTAAAATGAATGGGGGTATATAGTGTGAATGGGGGCATATAGTGGATGACGAGCGCGAAGCGCTCGTCATCCACCCAGGAACCCCACGGGTGCGTGCGGATTGTTGAAAGCTTTCCAAAAATGTATAATATGATATCGTCGCGAAAGCGACAATATTGTTTTTGTCGAAAATATTATTAGGCCCGAGCGGCCTGCCGTCGCAAGGGCCTATTGTAATCGTAATCACAGCGCAGTGCGCGCAGCGCACTGAACCTAAGTGCGCGGAGCGCACAAAAACAGCGCGAAGCGCTGTCCCCATGTCAACCGTAAACTCACCATGTAAAACAGTGAAGCCCACACCGAAGGTGTGGGCCCTTTATACTTATTATTGCATTAAAATGAATGGGGGTATATAGTGTGAATGGGGGTATATAGTGGATGACGAGCGCGAAGCGCTCGTCATCCACCCAGGACCCCCACGGGTGCGTGCGGATCGTTGAAAGCTTTCCAAAAATGTATAATATGACATCGTCGCGAAAGCGACGATATTGTTTTTGTAAAAAATATTATTATTCTTTCTCGCTTTCTTCTTTCTTTCTTTCTTCTGCTCTTTGAGCAGGAATTTGACCCCCTGAACATAGTCGAAAACTCACCAAACTTTGCCCAAAATTCAGGTCCGGTGAAAAATTAATTAAAATGTGTGTTTCATATTGGGGAAAAAAAAAATGGCGCGACAGCGCCACCTACAAAAGTGAAAATACATTACGCCAATGGGGGAGGGGCCGAAGTAAACTTTGTCGTAGAGCGACGAGTTTCGGTACAGATATTCGTCATGTGACGACAAAAAAAAAATATTATTGTGGCCACGCCCCCTGACAAACCGGAAGTCCGCCATATTGACAGGAAGCCCGGAGAATGCTGAGTCAGCGTTTTCGCTGACTTCGCATTTTAACGAACTCCTCCTAGGGCGTTTCACCAAATGAGCTCAAAATCGCTCCAGCTCATCTCGAGATGTGGGGCATCAAAAGTTATCCAAATTTTTTGGCTAAATTTTACGGTTTGTTTGCGGCGAAGCCGCAATCTTTCCGAAGTATTTTGTGATTCATCAAAAACAAAAAATCACTCCCATTCGCACAAACAAACTCCGATTAAAAATCGGAAATATACATTTTATTGACCTTTCACCCCTGGACACAGCAAATGTGAAAAGGTGACATTGGGCGCGATAGCGCCCCCTCCAGGTGCAGAAGAAAAAATGCATTATGGGAAAAAAATTAGTTTGTCTGAAATGGATGAAATTCGGTACAAAAATAGTTGATGGCGTCCCGATCCAAAAAGCCAATGAGACCCATATCGTATTTTGTACGGTGTTGCCATGGTGAATCAAAATACATTGCGTCTATGGAGGCGGGACCAATCTGGGCCAACGTCAACTTTGTCGTAGAGCGACGAAATTCGGTACAGATATTCATCATGTGACGACAAACAAAAAATATTACTGTGGCCACGCCCCCTGACTAACCGGAAGTCCGCCATTTTGACAGGAAGTCTGGAAAATACTTTGTCAGCGTTTTCGCTGATGTCGCTTTTTAACGAACTCCTCCTAGAGCGTTTCACCAAATGAGCTCAAAATCGCTCCAGCTCATCTCGAGATGTGGGGCATCAAAAGTTATCCAAATTTTTTGGCTAAGTTTTACGGTTTGTTTGCGGCAAAGCCGCAATCTTTACCAAGGATTTTAAGATTTATCGGAAACTAAAAATCACTCCCATTCGCACAAAGAAACTCCGATTAAAAATCGGAAATATACATTTTGTTGACCTTTCACCCCTAGACACAACAAATGTGAAAAACTAACATTGGGCGCGATAGCGCCCCCTCCAGGTGCAGAAGAAAAAATGCATTATGGGAAAAAAATTAGTTTCTCGGAAATGGATAAAATTCGGCACAAAAATAGTTGATGGCGTCCCGATCCAAAAAGCTAACGAGACCCATATCGTATTTTGTACGGTGTTGCCATGGTGAAGCCCGGGGCCCCCCATGTTATTGTAATGGGGCTGACACATAAATGTCACATTATGCAACATTACAGCGCGTTAGCGCCCCCTGTCAGGAGCGTGTGGACAGTGGACATGGAAGTACGGCCCGTCAGGGCTGTCTGATGCTACTTGTGAAATTAAAAAGATTACGGGCGCGCTACCGCCCTCTGCAGGCTGGAGCCATTGTTCACATTGAGAGGCTAAAAATGTGGTTTTGATGTTTACTGACAAAGATTAATGGCACATTAGGGCAAAAAAAATGCAGTCTGGCGCCCTTGGTACGGTTACATAGACGCGGCAATAGAGGCGCTAAAGGAGGCACGGCCCGCGAGGGCCGTTCGATGCCGCTTGCGGCTTTAATTAGGCCCGAGCGGCCTGCCGTCGCAAGGGCCTATTGTAATCGTAATCACAGCGCAGTGCGCGCAGCGCACTGAACCTAAGTGCGCGGAGCGCACAAAAACAGCGCGAAGCGCTGTCCCCATGTCAACCGTAAACTCACCATGTAAAACAGTGACAGCCCACACCGGAGGTGTGGGGCCTTTATACTTATTATTGCATTAAAATGACTGGGGGTATATAGTGTGAATGGGGGTATATAGTGGATGACGAGCGCGAAGCGCTCGTCATCCACCCAGGAGCCCCAGGAGCCCCACGGATGCGTGCGGATCGTTGAAAGCTTTCCAAAAATGTATAATATGACATCGTCGCGAAAGCGACGATATTGTTTTTGTAAAAAATATTATTATTCTTTTTTCTTCTTTCTTCTTCTGCTCTTTGAGCAGGAATTTGACCCCCTGAACATAGTCGAAAACTCACCAAACTTTGCCCAAAATTCAGGTTCGGCGAAAAATTAATTAAAATGTGTGTTTCATGTTGGGGAAAAAAAAAATGGCGCGACAGCGCCACCTACAAAGGTGAAAATACATTACGCCAATGGGGGAGGGGCCGACGTAAACTTTGTCGTAGAGCGACGAGATTCGGTACAGATATTCGTCATGTGACGACAAAAAAAAAATATTATTGTGGCCACGCCCCCTGACAAACCGGAAGTCCGCCATTTTGACAGGAAGCCCGGAGAATGCTGAGTCAGCGTTTTCGCTGACGTCGCATTTTAACGAACTCCTCCTAGGGCGTTTGACCAAATGAGCTCAAAATCGCTCCAGCTCATCTCAAGATGTGGGGCATCAAAAGTTATCCAAATTTTTTGGCTAAGTTTTACGGTTTGTTTGCGGCGAAGCCGCAATCTTTCCGAAGTATTTTGCGATTCATCAAAAACTAAAAATCGCTCCCATTCGCACAAACAAACTCCGATTAAAAATCGGAAATATACATTTTATTGACCTTTCACCCCTGGACACAACAAATGTGTAAAAGTAACATTGGCCGCGATAGCGCCCCCTCCAGGTGCAGAAGAAAAAATGCATTATGGGAAAAAAATTAGTTTGTCGGAAATGGATGAAATTCGGTACAAAAATAGTTGATGGCGTCCCGATCCAAAAAGCCAATGAGACCCATATCGTATTTTGTACGGTGTTGCCATGGTGAATCAAAATACATTGCGTCTATGGAGGCGGGACCAATCTGAGCCAACGTCAACTTTGTCGTAGAGCGACGAGATTCGGTACAGATATTCGTCATGTGACGACAAACAAAAAAAATTATTGTGGCCATGCCCCCTGACAAACCGGAAGTCCGCCATTTTGAAAGGAAGACCGGACAATGCTGAGTCAGCGTTTTCGCTGACTTCGCATTTTAACGAACTCCTCCCAGGGCGTTTCACCAAATGAGCTCAAAATCGCTCCAGCTCATCTCGAGATGTGGGGCATCAAAAGTTATCCAAATTTTTTGGCTAATTTTTTACGGTTTGTTTGCGGCGAAGCCGCAATCTTTCCGAAGTATTTTGCGATTCATCAAAAACTAAAAATCGCTCCCATTCGCACAAACAAACTCTGATTAGAAATCGGAAATATACATTTTATTGACCTTTCACCCCTGGACGCAGCAAATGTGAAAAAGTGACATTGGGCGCGATAGCGCCCCCTCCAGGTGCAGAAGAAAAAATGCATTATGGGAAAAAAATTTGTTTGTCAGAAATGGATGAAATTCGGTACAAAAATAGTTGATGGCGTCCTGATCCAAAAAGCCAATGAGACCCATATCGTATTTTGTACGGTGTTGCCATGGTGACCCCCGGGGCCCCCCATGTTATCCAATGGGGCTGACACATAAATCTCACATTATACAACATTACAGCGCGTTAGCGCCCTCTGTCAGGAGCTTGTGGACAGTGGTCATGGAAATACGGCCCTGATGGTCTGATGCCACTTGTGAAATTAAAAAGATTACGGGCGCGCTAGCGCCCTCTGTAGGCTGGAGCCATTGCTTACATGGAGAGGCTAAAAATGTAGCTTAGATGTTTACTGACAAAGATTAATGGCACATTTAGGCAATAAAATGCAGTGTGGCGCCCTTGGTACGGTTACATAGACGCGGCAATAGAGGCGCTAAAGGAGGCACGGCCCGCGAGGGCCGTTCGATGCCGCTTGCGGCTTTAATTATTCTTTCTTTCTTTCTTCTTTCTTTCTTTCTTTCTTCTGCTCTTTGAGCAGGAATTTGACCCCCTGAACATAGTCGAAAACTCACCAAACTTTGCCCAAAATTCAGGTCCGGCGAAAAATTAATTAAAATGTGTGTTTCATATTGGGGGAAAAAAAAATGGCGCGACAGCGCCACCTACAAAAGTGAAAATACATTACGCCAATGGGGGAGGGGCCGAAGTAAACTTTGTCGTAGAGCGACGAGATTCGGTACAGACTTTCGTCATGTGACGCCAAAAAAAAAATATTATTGTGGCCACGCCCCCTGACAAACCGGAAGTCCGCCATTTTGAAAGGAAGACCGGAGAATGCTGAGTCAGCGTTTTCGCTGACTTCGCATTTTAACGAACTCCTCCTTGGGCGTTTGACCAAATGAGCTCAAAATCGCTCCAGCTCATCTCGAGATGTGGGGCATCAAAAGTTATCCAAATTTTTTGGCTAAGTTATACGGTTTGTGTGCGGCGAAGCCGCAATCTTTACGAAGTATTTTGCGATTCATCAAAAACTGAAAATCGCTCCCATTCGCACAAACAAACTCCGATTAAAAATCGGAAATATACATTTTATTGACCTTTCACCCCTGGACACAGCAAATGTGAAAAAGTGACATTGGGCGCGATAGCGCCCCCTCCAGGTGCAGAAGAAAAAATGCATTATGGGAAAAAAATTAGTTTGTCGGAAATGGATGAAATTCGGTACAAAAATAGGTGATGGCGTCCCGATCCAAAAAGCCAATCAGACCCATACCGTATTTTGTACGGTGTTGCCATGGTGAATAAAAATACATTGCGTCGATGGAGGCGGGACCAATATGGGCCAACGTCAACTTTGTCGTAGAGCGACGAGATTCGGTACAGATATTCATCATGTAACGACAAACAAAAAATATTATGGTGGCCACGACCCCTGACAAACCGGAAGTCCGCCATTTTTACTGGAAGCCTGGAGAATGCTGAGTCATGGTTTTCGCTGACATCGCATTTTAACGAACTCCTCCTTGGGCGTTTGACCAAATGAGCTCAAAATCGCTCCAGCTCATCTCGAGATGTGGGGCATCAAAAGTTATCCAAATTTTTTGGCTAAGTTTTTCGGTTTGTTTGCGGCGAAGCCGCAATCTTTCCGAAGTATTTTGCGATTCATCAAAAACTAAAAATCGCTCCCATTCGCACAAACAAACTCCGATTTAAAATCGGAAATATACATTTTGTTGACCTGTCACCCCTGGACGCAACAAATGTGAAAAGGTGACATTAGGCGCGATAGCGCCCCCTCCAGGTCCAGAAGAAAAAATGCATTATGGGAAAAAAATTAGTTTGTCGGAAATGGATTAAATTCGGTACAAAAATAGATGATGGCATCCCGATCCAAAAAGCCAATGGGACCCATACCGTATTTTGTACGGTGTTGCCATGGTAATGCCCGGGGGCCCCCATGTTATCATAATGGGGCTGACACATGAATCTTACATTATGCAGCATTACAGCGCGTTAGCGCCCCCTGTCAGGAGCTTGTGGACAGTGGTCATGGAAATACGGCCCGTTAGGGCCGTCTGATTCTAATTGTGAAATTAAAAAGATTACGGGCGCGCTAGCGCCCTCTGCAGGCTGGAGCCATTATTCACATGGAGAGGCTAAAAATGTTGTTTTGATGTTTACTGACAACAATTAATGGCACATCAGGGCAATAAAATGCAGTGTGGCAACGCTGGCGCCCTTGGTACGGTTGTGGCAACAGAGGCGCTAAAGGAGGCACGGCCCGCGAGGGCCGTTCGATGCCGCTTGCGGCTTTAATTCTTTCTACTTTCTTCTTCTTCTTCTTCTTCTTCTTCTGCTCTTTGAGCAGGAATTTGACCCCCTGAACATAGTCGAAAACTCACCAAACTTTGCCCAAAATTCAGGTTCGGTGAAAAATTAATAAAAATGTGTGTTTCATATTGGGGGGAAAAAAAATGGCGCGACAGCGCCACCTACAAAAGTGAAAATACATTGCGCCAATGGGGGAGGGGCCGAAGTAAACTTTGTCGCAGAGCAACGAGATTCGGTACAGATATTCGTCATGTGACGACAAAAAAAAAATATTATTGTGGCCACGCCCCCTGACAAACCGGAAGTCCGCCATTTTGACAGGAAGCCCGGAGAATGCTGAGTCAGCGTTTTCGCTGACGTCGCATTTTAACGAACTCCTCCTAGGGCGTTTCGCCAAATGAGCTCAAAATCGCTCCAGCTCATCTCGAGATGTGGGACATCAAAAGTTATCCAAATTTTTTGGCTAAGTCTTACGGTTTGTTTGCGGCGAAGCCGCAATCTTTCCGAAGTATTTTGCGATTCATCAAAAACTAAAAATCGCTGCCATTCGCACAAACAAACTCCGATTAACAATCGGAAATATACATTTTATTGACCTTTCACCCCTGGACACAGCAAATGTGAAAAAGTGACATTGGGCGCGATAGCGCCCCCTCCAGGTGCAGACGAAAAAATGCATTATGGGAAAAAAATTAGTTTTTCGGAAATGGATGAAATTCGGCAGAAAAATAGTTGATGGCATCCCGATCCAAAAAGCCAATGAGACCCATATCGTATTTTGTACGGTGTTGCCATGGTGAATCAAAATACATTGCGTCTATGGAGGCGGGACCAACCGGGGCCAACGTCAACTTTGTCGTAGAGCGACGAGATTCGGTACAGATGTTCGTCATGTGACGACAAACAAAAAATATTATGGTGGCCACGCCTCCTGACAAACCGGAAGTCCGCCATTTTGACAGGAAGTCTGGAGAATGCTGAGTCAGCGTTTTCGCTGACGTTGCATTTTAACGAATTCCTCCTTGGGCGTTTCACCAAATGAGCTCAAAATCGCTCCAGCTCATCTCCAGATGTGGGGCATCAAACGTTATCTAAATTTTTTGGCTAAGTCTTACGGTTTGTTGGCGGCGAAGCCGCAATCTTTACGAAGTATTTTGCGATTCATCAAAAACTAAAAATCACTCCCATTCGCACAAACAAACTCCGATTAAAAATCGGAAATATACATTTTATTGACCTTTCACCCCTGGACGCAGCAAATGCGAATTAGTAACATTGGGCGCGATAGCGCCCCCTCCAGGTGCAGAAGAAAAAATGCATTATGGGAAAAAAATTAGTTTGTCGGAAATGGATGAAATTCGGTACAAAAATAGTTCATGGCGTCCCGATCCAAAAAGCCAATGAGACCCATATCGTAATTTGTACGGTGTTGCCATGGTGATGCCCGGGGCCCCCCATGTTATCCAATGGGGCTGACACATAAATCTCGCATTATACAACATTACAGCGCGTTAGCGCCCCCTGTGAGGAGCTTGTGGACAGTGGTCATGGAAGTACGGCCCGTCAGGGCCGTCTGATGCTAATTTTGAAATTAAAAAGATTGTGGGCGTGCTAGCGCCCTCTGCAGGCTGGAGCCATTGTTGACATGGAGAGGCTAAAAATGTTGTTTTGATGTTTACTGACAACGATTAATGGCACATCAGGGCAATAAAATGCAGTGTGGCAACGCTGGCGCCCTTGGTAGGGTTGTGGCAACAGAGGCGCTAAAGGAGGCACGGCCCGCGAGGGCCGTTCGATGCCGCTTGCGGCTTTAATTTTTCTTTGTTATTAGTATTCCTTGTGATCTGTGTGTCATTAAATTGTGGTTGGAAATGGGGTTAAAGAAGATAAACTTCTTTCCACTCCTTTTTGGACATGTGCATTTGTAAACTTGGCTTTGGAAAAGAGTTCACAAGTTTGCTTTAGTTTTTTTTGTGGAAATGCGTTGTGTTGCTCACATGTTCGAAATAGAAAATCATTTGTTCATCATTTCAATCCGAACCGTCTCTGAGCTGAGTTTGAGTGTCACTTGCTCTCGCTGATGAGCTTTCTCATTACTTGATCGCTCTTACTTTTGAAACTATGTCGGCACATTGATGAAAAATCCGTCTTTGCGAATGTTTCCAAAGCTTGACTGAACTGTTCGGAACAGCTAGTTTACTAGAATCAGCTGAGAGTAATAATCTCTTGTTTGGAAAGCGTTTAGTAAGATGATGAAGAAAACACCAGCACGTCTTTCAACAATGGCCGCTCTTCGTACGCAGAACAATTTAAATTCCGGTGGGGTCTGGAGGATAAAAACGATTGGGGCCCAATGGAACCTCTGGCCCTCAAGATGATTTTGAGAAACCTTATTACACAAATTAGAGAGTACTTTTAACACTATTAGGGTTAAATGGGAGAAAAAAGGTAGAAATACTGTCAATACACCCAATGAGGTCATGTGTTATGTACAACACTGGCATTTGAAGGAAGTGCACTGGAAAAATAATTATCATTTTAAGGAAGAAATGACATGAATCTACTTGAATTAAGAGATTAAATCTAAGGTTTGAGTAGATTTCGTCTGGTCTGAGATGAGATAAAACCTCTAGTAGTATTTATTCTCTTAATTCAGATAATTTTGTGTCATTTCACATTAAAATCAATGATTTGTCTGATTTCAAGTGGGTTTTATTCTTGTTCCGTTGGCGCTCTAGCATTTGTATCTTGGGATTAGTTCAAACCAACTCAAATTCAACATAAAAGAACTTTAATTCAAGCAATTTTAAGTCATTTATCTCATTCAAGATGGTCATTTTTCCATTGTTGTGCTTTACTTTGGACTAATAATCAGCGGCTTCGGCCCTCGGTTTGTTTACAATAAAGAAAATCGACCCTCCGCCAAGAAAACTTGCCGACCCCTGGTCTAAATTACAGGTTAACAGGTTTTGTCATTGGAAGATGAATCGAAATGTTACCGAAATTGCAATCTCTGCTTTGGTCAATCTCAATAATCGCCATGGGACTTTATGATGATCAGGACATTTCTTTGGTAGAAACGGCTCCTAGTTTTTGAGTTTGGACGAAGCCATGGAAGATTTGTTTTTGTGCGTTAAATGAAACTTGAGGAAAGCGTTTGTTTTTGTTTGAGCTGAGGTTTCTATAAAAGATCATGAGTTCATGAATCAGCTGCATTTATTTATATTATTAAAATCAAATCGAAAATCGAGATGGATCAATTTGAGAAAAAATTATGATTGACCTTTTTTCTGATATCGTCCAAGACCTTGTTTTGTGTTGGATGCCGAGAAACTCTACCCGGCCTTTGGTCTTCGATTGATTGTTTTGCTAATGGAAACCAATCAAATTGCCAAGCTAATCGTTTGGCTATTTGTTGACAACGTAGCTGCTAAAAGAGATTCTGTTTATCCTCTGAACATTAGTTCTAGATGAGTCAGTGTTGGTCGTGGTCTGATCTGTGCTTTGGCTGTAGTCACGATTCAGAGCTGATCCAAGAGAGAGTTGCCAAAATATATACGACATGCAGAAGGAGCCTGTGAGTTGTTGGCTTTGTGCCAGATTGGATTGTGGTTAGATGGAGTGTGGTCATTTTAGTGGGCAGCCATGCACCTGTCTGAAAATGATACCGTGTTCTTAAGTGCAACGCATCAAGAAATTGTAATAAATCCTCGCAATTCCCTTTTCTTTGCAATAGCCCACTAGCTAACACTAATTTCTACACATTAGTGCTGGCTAAGTACGTCACTAAAAGGTAGTTCCCAACTTTTTAGTTCCAAGTGTACTAACCAATTTCCATTCAAACTACATAGAAAAGTATGCAGAGCCTGAACAGCCAGGCACCAGTCCATCTTTTTCACTGACAATACCGATACTTTATAGTGACACCATCATTATTTCTGCCCCAGCCTTGACAGTTAAAGAGGGGGTATTATGCTTTTTTCAATCACATAGCACCAGTCTATATCACACTACAATGATGACGAAACCTTCTGTTGGTCTGTCAATGCAGTTAATTAGAATAACTGCCTTGTATAAAATTGCTCTCTCAAAATGGCTGTAGGGAATGTCTTGAAATAGGCCTCTGTCTCTTTAAGAACCTCTGACCCTTTCCGACACGCCCCCTCCACACGCTGTCTGTGGCATCAGTGGGGACGGGGTTCTGCTGAGGAGCAGTGGTTGGCTACTCGACGAAAGCTCGGAGGCGTCTCCAGGAGGTGGGGGCGTTCCTAGGAGGACTCAGGCAAACCTATCCCTAAAATGGCCGCCATCAGAGTTTTTACAGATTACTCAAAAATAAGTGAATGTGCCAAGGCAACACTTCAGGCATGTTTTTCATGAGGGAATGACATAATAACATGATGTAAAGCTTGAAAAAGTCGATTTTGCATAATACCCCCCTCTTTAAATTCTATATAATGCTTTAGCTGTTCTCACATTTAAAAGAGTAGCAGAATAGTTCATCACTTCCACTGTTAGACAAGACAACAAAGATTAGATTGTTAAAGCTTGTGTTGGCAATACCAGCAGTGCTAATACCAGTGTTCTTGCCAACTGTGCTATTCTACAGGTTAACGGATTCAATGTTGACGATTTCAGCATTGAAAACTGAAAACAGATTTCATGTTGAATGTTTGGGAAATTTGGGAAATACGAGTATAGATATACGGGTAGGCTGTGCAATTAATCGAAATTCGATTGCGCTTTCGATTATTACACTTAACAAATGCAAAATTAGCATAATCGAAAACAAACTTTTTTTCCCACTTTTTTTTTTTCTATTTTTCTTTTATTCCAAAACCCCAATAAAGACAAACAATTTCAACAGTTACAATACACCTGACAAACTAGCACCAAGACAGAATTACGAAACAATACAACATACAGTAGACAATAGTCTTTTTTTGCGCAATGCATTCCAAAAAAGAAAAATAGTAGCTTTAGTAAATGTTTGGTTGATGATGAGAATGTTCATCTTTTTAACTTATTATGGAAAGAATGATTATTAAGGATGCCCTCCCGCTTGTCCACTCGAAGCGATCTCACGAAGCAGCTTGCATTATTTCACGCCGCTGGGATTATTTCCGCATTTCATGCTCATGCTTTTGCCTGACATAAAACAAACAGCGCTGTGTGATGATGTCATCAGGCCGCGCTGCTCTGTTTACTTGCACAGGTGTGAGGGCTGGCCAGCAGGGGGCAGAGACCTCTCCTCAATGGAGGCACACTGTTCAGAAAAGAGAAAATATTCAGCATTGTTGTAATAAATAAATATAATAAAGATAGACTTTTTTAAAGGCAATAATTGTTTGAATAATTATGATTTAAATTATGAGTAAAATAATCGTGATTTTTTTTTTTAATAATCGAGCAGCCCTAGATACGAGTATACAGACGGCATCTTTGGGAACGCCCACAAATGGTCACACTTGAAGCCATCAGAGGGAAAGCAAGGGAAAAGAACTACTCTTTCACCTTTAACTACTTTACTTTAACTTTACTTTAACAATTACTCAGTAATTAGATGTATTTTCTACTAAATAAAGAAACAGAGACATGGTGAAGGGGCAAAGTGGATTAACAACCTTAATTTGTACATAAAACAGGAAATGCTAACCATAATAATGCTAGTTAAGCTGCCTCTGCACATATTCCCTTTTTCTCTTGTTAGATAGATAGACGGATAAATACTTTGTCAGATGCGAGGATCTGAAATTTGTTTTGCAGTTCAGCGGCTCCGTATCCACACAAAATACAGACAAGACCTACAAATGTAAGACAATTCACAAAGACATTATAAACAATTGTCCACTCGCCAGAACACACTTTGATTTATGACTTAAGCTCCTCATTTAGTTTCAGGAAGGACTGATGAACAAAAGAGTTCCTCAGTCTGACCTTATTGAAGTGTGGCTCACGGTACCGCCCTGATGGCAACTGCAGATATTCAGGGTTCAGAACATGGCTGGGGTCAGAGGTGATGTTGTTATGGTCGGCGGCCTCGTACAGTCCATCCAGGGGCTGTCCTACAATCTTTGAGCAGATTTTAATCAAGTGACAAGATTTGGCAGTGACAGAGAGACGGCTGTAACACACAGAGTCACAGAACTGCAGGACGCTGAGAATCACAGAGGTGAAGAACAGAAGCAACACCTGACGAGACGCTCCGAGAGACCGCAGGCGACGGAGGAAAGATATTCTTTGTTTAGTTTTTAAACGGATGAAGTCAATGTGGTGTTTCCAAGACAAGGAACAGTCTAGCACCACACCCAGATATTTGAAGGACTCCACCTGTTTGATTGGCCTGTTATTGATGATAGTGGGAGCTGTAGTTACCGGTTTTAAACTAAAAACCACCTCCTCTGTTTTTTTGCATGTAAAGACCACGCAGGATTGTAACCATGGGCTCATTTGCATCTCTCAAACACACTCTCATTCATCCTGGACTATTGTACATGTTTTTAGTGGTGGGGGAAACCGGAGTACTTGGAGGAAACCTACGCAGACACAGGGAGAACATGCAAACTCCACACTGAAAGGCCCCGTCCTGGTGGGAATCGAACCCGAGACCTTCTAGCTGTGAAGCACAGCATAGCCACATCATGCGACAAGCCAGAAGCATTTGACATTAAAATTGTTTTTGTTTACACTTTTGTTTTGTTGTGGACATGATAATTCAATCAGAAAGCAGAGCAAAGCTTGGTTTTGCTAGACCCCAGTGGCTAAAACCAGTTTGGAAATGAACATAAAGGGACGCTTTACTGCTTCCACAATCCCATATCAAGTCCTAATCAGTGCTAGTGCAGCCTAAGTAGTTAAAGCTTAGTGACGGGAGGTTCTTGGCTTTCAAATGGTTTAGTAAAACATCTCTCTATTCCATACGTTACAGAATGTGGCGCTTTTCCTCCCCTCAGACGTGCAGAGTGTGTTAAAAGTGGAGCCGTCCCTGTTCCCCGCTCTGATTGGCCGCTGTTGGATGCTGGGGCTCAGTGCGCGCCTGTAGTCCAGTGGCATCTGTGTGTGCAGCTGCAGCGGAGCTAATTTTAGCCCGGGACGTGCGCACGTCTCGGTCCCCCGGCCCGGCCGATGAGGAGCGTCCCGGCTCTGTCAGCTGATGAGAACGAGCTGGATGCTTTCTGACCCAGTGCACATATTGATCCACAGACTGACACTGAATGACTTGTACACGGTGCTGCTGCCCTGCGCTCAGTGCTGTCCATGTGGGTGTTTACGAAGTGTAATACATCAACCTGTACTGGGGAGGAGCTTTCCAGGCATGAGGAATAGAGGTGTCCCGATTGAAACGTACCTGTGAGAGGAAATATTGCTATTTTATGTGTTTTCATCAACTTTTTGGAATAAAATGCAGAGGGTTTCTCGAAATGGGTTTATATTTTCTAATAGGAAATGATGTCTCTAAGAATTAAATGGTAACTGATATACAGGCGCTATAGAGCTGGGGCTCCACCTGCTGGTAACTGTGAGATCAATTTATTGAAAAACTGTTTCGATTTATGCCATGGTTTAGAGCAGGGGTGTCCAAACTTTATTCCTGGGGGGCCGCATTCTGAAGCGTACACAGGGTGAAGGGCCATAGATCGGTGGTTAGTGCCGCAAAACCTTTGACTAGCAGAGGTTTAAATTGTGCCCCACACCTTTATTTATGCTCAAAACCTTCACGCCAGCTCTGTCTCACAGTAAAAGGTTAGTTGTTTGGTTAGAATTGTGTAGAATTATTACATTTCAAATAAAAAGGACTATCTCTGATGATGTGTCCCGATTCAGCAAGAAGGCAGAGGGCCACCAAAAATTGGTCTGAGGGCCGCATTTGGCCTCCGGGCCGCACTTTGGACACCCCTGGTTTAGAGCTGGAGCACGGCCTCAGAAACACACTTTGAGTAGAGAGCAGCTCCAGGAAGTACAGAGCGATGCGCTGACACCGCAGAAGAAGGAACATCTAAATTTAACAGCTGTGTCCGAGGATGACTCAAAACTGCTTGAACGTAGGGAAATATTAGTCCAGGCCTGTTTCAGACGAGGGAACAATGTTATGACATGGCTTAAATACACAAAGTGTGGATTTTGCAGGAGAATGTCTCCTTCGTGGCGGCACGGTCTTGGGTTCGATTCCCACCCGGACAGGGCCTTTCTGTGTGAGGTTTATATGTTCTCCTTGTGTCTGCGTAGGTTTTCCCCGGGCACTCCGGTTTCCCCTACCACTAAAAACATGTACAATAGGTCAGGATGACTCCGAGTGTGAGCGTGAGTGTGATCGTGGGACAACAGATGCAAATGATCTCATGGCTACAATCCGTGCACTGTCCCAACCAAATAAACCAATAAATAAATAAAAATGATGTAATGTTTTAAATATTGCGACAAAGAAAAAATATATTTTATATATGCACATTTTCATTTAATGGTTTTAATGAAATATGTTAAACATTAGGCCAATGCTATCTTTCATCTTTATGCTTTTACCATTTAAGTCAAATTATACAGTTTAATAAAACAAGAGTTTAATAGGCTCTAATATGAAGCCTATCTTCAGCTGTGGTTCTCAATGCTGGTACTTGGGCTTCTTCAAGTGGTGCTTTTCGATTTCAATAGGAGACCATTTCATTCATGCTTTAGTTCTGATCTGATCTTGATCTTGGCCAGGCGGTTTCAGAAGGTCTGGCTAAAAACCTGGGTCTTGGTCTGGTCACATTGAGCTCTTGTTTCCAATCATCTGATTTGTAAAAGCAAAAGGACCAGAGGGTGGAAATAAACCAGGAAGAGCCATGAGACTGTCCAAATCAAAAACAGATCCGTACCAAGAGTGATCGACAGCAGGGCAAACCTTGTGAGCACGAGCTGTGGCAGTTGGAATAAAAACGTGTTGCAATCTTGGTCCCCAGATGAACAGAGTCCTCTTGACTATCAGGGCGTTAAAGCAACTCAAGCCTTGTCGCTAAGGTCTCTCCTGTTTGTGTTGCAGACGACGCGTCCCATGGTGCACCTGGCTGGTCCCTGTTGAACCGTGAGGCCTGAGGATGAAGACTGCAGCTGACTGATAGCTCATCGGGAGCAGGTAATGCTCCTGCGTTGACCTCCTGTAGAGCATGTTTTTGTATCCACGTCGTGTACTGCAACGCTGCAATCCAAATGCGGCCAGTTCAGGAGGCACAGGGTGCACGTGCAGACGTTACAGAACTTTAGGCCTGTTTTCATTCCACTCTGGATTTCAAAAGCTACTTCAAAAGCCAAAAATGCCCCTCTTTAACTTTTCGACATGTTGCCTCACTATGGACCACAAACATAAATATATTTGATTGAAATTTTATGTGACAGACACACACACTAAGTGACACACAATCGTTAAGTGAAATTAAATTTATACATGATTTAGAATTATTATTTTTTTTAAGATTTGTGCAGTGTACAACTGATAGTTTCCCCCACCTGAGCTGTAGCTCTCTGCAGTTCATCCAGGGTCATATAGGCTTCTTGGTAACAGCTGTGATCAGTGCTGTCCTTGTTCGGTCAGTAAGTTGAGGAGGACGGCCGGGGCTTTATACTTCTCAAAAACTTGATCCTGGACCTGCCTGGTGTGTTCTTGGACTTCATGATGCTTCTGCTCCACAATAGTCTCTAACAGACCTCTGAGACCATCACAGAGCAGCTGTATTTGAACTGACATTACATTACACACAGGTAGACTCTATTTAGTCAATGGGTCAACATGTGATCATTCAGAAATTTCATTCAACTTCTGAAGGAAATTGGTTGCACTAAAAGGAAAGGGAGGCCGGTAAAAAAATTCAAAATCATGTGTGATTTTTATTTCACTTTACGATTAGTGTGTGTCTTCCTCATAACATTTCAAGTAAATATATGAATGTTTATGGTCCATAGTTTGGCAAAACATCAAAAAGTTAAAGGGGGGCCGATACTTATGCAACTACTGTTTAACCTGGGTCTATCCAATCCAAAAATGTCGGCAATTTGGGCCATTTTTATGTATAAAATGTCTTCTCATTTATAGTACCCATCAGAAGTTTGGAAACACTTTTTATGTTTGGCTTCTCTTGCTTTTAGACAATGTTGCTGGAAAACAAGGGGCAGTGCATGATGAAAATGCCTCCAAAAAACAGCAAAACGTGGATCTAAAGATAGGATTTTTTTTTTTCTGGTACCTGCTTTTGATACTCATCATAATTTTTGGTATCATTTAACGGTCCCCAGCCCTACATGTGTTCCTTCATTAATCCATGCCTTCAGTGAGAATCTACAATGGAAATAGAAGAAAAAACAATCCATGAAAAGGCGTTTCCAAACTTTTGACCCGTACTGTATATCCGTAATCTACAGCAAAGGTTTTCCCCTGTTCAGCTGCAGCGTCTGGCCTTAAAAGAACAAAGTGCCTCTCGTGTCTACTCTTATTGTCCCTGACGGTGCCCGGCGGTGTGCGAGTTGTGCTGGTGCTGGTGTGTGTCTGAAGTAGAGCAGGCCACAGCTCAACCCAGGTTCAATAATTCATGTGCGACTGAGACCGAGCGACCTTGAACGCTGTCCAGGCCCGGCCCTCTGAAACCCAGCACTCTTATCCAGGACACGGCGGACCGGCCCGAGACGGGAGACACGCAAACGCCCCACATACCACGCAGCCACGTAAGCCTCCTGATGATAATCTGAGTTATTGTTAAGGCGAGACGCAGCACACTAATTTTCTCCCTTAAAGGTGCATTATGCAACTTAAAAAAGTTGATTTTAGTGTGTTTGACCTTTCAGTGACCCAGCGGCTGTAAGGGTGGTAGCTTAGCGCCGGTGGCTTTCCATCCCGGTGGCTCCTATGATGCTTCAGGATCAATTTTGTTTCATTTTTTTCAGGATTTCTGGTAGATTTTCAGAATGGAATGTATAGGTAGCCACGGAGACGGTTCAATGAGCAGTGAAAACCTAAAAAAACAATTGGTCCTGGAGTGTCCTACTGGCCATCGGGATGGTGAGTAAAAGCGCTATGCTAACCACCCAAGCATTCGCTGGTCACTTTTTCTACATAAAAAGTTGCATAGTGCACCTTTAAAGGGCAACGAAAGAAGCAGCCAAAACTACCTTTTTGTTCTGATAAACTGTTTAGTATCTGATGATTTTAGAGTATTATCTGCTGTTCCCATGTCATTTTTTGTCATTTTGTGACAAAGTGTATTTTTCACTTATGAAGGCTAAAACCGTGTGTACTGCCCCCTCAACAACAAAAAGAAAAAGAAATGCATGACAATACAACACACTTGAGGTATCACATTGGACAATAGAGCAGTATTTTAAGCAGAAAAAATGTAAAAAGGAGATACTTGTAAAGAAAGTACTTTGTGAGCCTAAGCTGATGTAATGGTGAATTATTGATATATTGATGTTGGGGGAATAAAGTAAGATTGCAGGATAAAGGGAGCTAAACTCTTCTAAAGATTGATTGGACTTCTGCCTTTGTTGTTGTTTGCGAGGGGCGTCAGACAGCCCTCTCTGGTGTGGAGAGCTCTCATCTCTGAATACGCTGTTCGCCTGTTCTCTGCGTAACTGCGCCTCTTCAGTCAGAGCCTCCAGGTTTCATGTGCGCCTCCGTTTGGTGCCCCACGGCTCTCACCCTCTTGAACCTCTCGTCAGACGGCCATGAATGAGCCACTAAACAGCTGTTGGTTGCATCTAGTCCAAGAGCATTCAAGCTGAAACGGGAAGTGTAATGTTGTGGAAAATGTCATTTTTCGGAAGTTAGTTTTCTAAGATACTGACTGCCAAGGCACATTTTAAGATTTACAAGTTGGCTGCAAAGAAAAACAATGGTACAGTTAAGAGCTGTGCAGGAAAAAGTTTGTTTGTTCATTTAAATGTGCGGTAACACTTTTCATTACAGGCCGGTAAGTCCTTGGTACTTACAGTGGTACTTATGGTGGCATTTACATTGGTAATTCTAGGTACTTTATTGTGGTTCTTACAGTGTTTCTTACAGTGGTACTTATGGTGGTAATTACAGTGGTAATTCTAGGTACTTATTGTGGTTCTTAAAGGATACTATAGTGAGAATTAAAAGTTATGTACTTCTAGATACAGTGGTAACTCTTAGTAATGAAGGTTATACTTCTTGTTTTCCCTAATGCTGTTTTATGTTTTATAATCACACAATCCTAGAAATTATGTCTGTATGTAGAAGTACCACATTTACAACTTAATTACTGCTGTAGTATTCTTCAATTACCAATAAGTACAATAGATGTATCACTGAAACTACTAGAAACTATCATTTAAAGTACCAAAGTACATAGAAGTATGCTCTTCATTACTAAGAGTTACCACTGTATCTCTTAGTAATGTCATTGTTTGCTATAAGATAAATGCGTAGCACATTGAGACTTCTGGCTTCCTTGTTGTCTTCCAAAAGTTGCATTGTTTCCTCATAAAACCAACAAAAACACCCAGATATAACATTTTCAAACCGCTTCATCCACATCCTCCTGCTTTCTAATCTGATGTTTTGTAACAAATTCATGCACCTGTATTCACCTTTTTCCGCCCCGCCCACTTTTGCCACTTTTTGCGTTGTCTCGGCACCTCGTTTTCCAGACACTTCCGGTCGAGCGCGAAGCCCGTTCATTTTAACGGAGGACGAGGGAAAATATTCTCCGCTCAAATCTGATGTTTAGTCGATTGATTTGTGTAAAATGGCCAATGTTCATTTGCACCAACAAGTCAACACTGCACCGTTTCTCTGTGCGGCCTGAAAACGGCTTTGTTTTCGTGTAGTGACTGATTTTATGTGGACGTCTCCAGTCCCATGTTAACAGATAGGAGAAAAGGGGCGGGCACAATTCACGGCGGCGCCCACGCGAACCTCCGGAATAAGGTGAATATGCAGATGGCGTTGGCGAATGAGCTGCATCTTCAACAGCTGTCGGAGATAGAGCGGGGCCCGGGACTGGGTTGTTGTTGTTGTTGTTGCTGTTGCGGGGGATGGAGTTGTTTAGTTGTTGTCTCTTTGCGCGGAGCAGGAGGATTAGCGCTGTCATCCGGGAGCCTGATTAGCATGCCTGTCGTGATTGTTTGGGTTGTAGTCGAGTGTACGGAGATTAGTGAGGGGCCGTAATGCGGATACAGCTGGCACAACACTGCTGACTGACGGGCCCGAGGTGAGAGGGTTAGGTGTGGTGACCATCCTAACACACGAGCGAGTGGCGCCGCAAGTTGCAAGTTCCAACTCAGTTTTTTGTGTGAATAAAACCCGACAAACTCTGGCTACATTCAGACAGCGTGGATGAAGTGGCCCAAATCCTATTTTAATTTTTAATTTTTTGCAAAATGCGGGTTGTTGTATGTTAGCTTTTCATCACAGTCTAAAACAGCACCCATCAGATTTTTTCAAATGTGACCCAGGCCACTTAGATTTGCGCTCCTAAATCCTATACCTAATCTTTTGCAATGCAACTTCAGTCTGAGGTCACATTCATCAAGATGAACCTGTTTAGCAATTACCGCGGTTATGAAAACCATCCCAGACTATAAACCTCCTCAACAAACCTGCGACGGTGACACCTCTCTATTGAAGACTCTAAATGAATTCTTTGCTCACTACGTGCGCTCAAAAGAACCCCCGGCACAAAAGTCAACACCCCCTCGAGAAGACCAGGTGGTCCCAACATGCCTCAAAGCAACGACCATCATTCTGAGAAAGAAGTCACCACCCTCCTGCTTTAACGAGGGACTATAGAGAGCATCCTGACCAGCTCCATCACTGTGTGGTTCTTCTACAGAGGGACTATAGAGAGCATCCTGACCAGCTCCATCACTGTGTGGTTCTTCTACAGAGGGACTATAGAGAGCATCCTGACCAGCTCCATCACTGTGTGGTTCTTCTACAGAGGGACTATAGAGAGCATCCTGACCAGCTCCACCAGAACTGGTCAGGATGAACAGTTTCATACACCAGGCCATCAGGAAGCTGAACTCCCTGCCTTCCCTGCCCTCCATGCACTCCCAACCCTCACTCCCCACCCCCCAGTTCCACAATCAAGGATGAGAGAAATATAATTTCAATTCATTCACAAATGGTTTGACAACTAAAAAAATCTTTGAATCTTTAAAAGCTCACAGTAAAATAGGGGTGTAAAAATATACATTTTGCGATTTCTGGCGATATTTTGCTGGATATATACGATACCGGTACTTTTTCCGATATCGGTGCTTTTGATGACGTCATGCAATGACCAACGTCATGAGGCATACTTTTTTATAGAGGCCAGATAATAGTCAAGGATTCAGTCACAACAAATATGGTGATTTCCTTTGTAGGAGACAGGCAGCGGGTAAAGACAGGAGAAATATACACAGGGCACATGTGCAGATGTTACTAAACTTTAGAGCTGTTTTCTCCAAATGAGGTTTTCATTCCACTCTTTAACAACATCTCCACTTAGTGCAACTTCAACATTGACAGATTTCAGTCCAGGTTTACTTCTGCAAATGCCATTGAGCTTTTGACACTTCTCAGGACGTGTTCCGTTCAGACCAACCAATCCTGACAGTCTTTTTTTTCTTCTTTTTTTTTTACCAAATCGTGCCAAAACTAGAGTAAAATGCAACTAAATTTGGAACATCAGGACTAGAAATAGTCTTTTGTACATTTCTAAGTTCCCATCGGTTCAGACAATTGCAAAAGTCAGATTGAAGACCTTGGTGGTTTTGCAATATACTTTCAGCTTATTGCGGTATGAATATTGCATCTGCATATTCTAGGATACTGATCATTTGGCAATTATACAATATTGTGCAGCCTGTTTATATACTGTATGCTGCTACTTTCTTGTACCTATTCATTGTTATCAATGAATAGGAAATTCCAGATTTTGACAAGAACTCATTGCTCCGTTCAAAAGCTCTTTGTTGCTTTTTTCTTGTGACATTGTGCACGGGGGGTTTGAAGTGCCGTAAACAGGATGGGCAGGTGCTCCTCTATTCCCCCCGGCCCGGGACAGCTCTGTTCCTGTGAGGAAAGGCACCGCATTGCCGTCCTGCAGGCCTCATTAGCCCGCAAAAGGATTTAGACATTGCTGCCTGTGGATCTCCTATTGATGAACACATATTTGTACTATGAACTTGAGCAATGCAACACATGACCTGGAAGTGTGGCTTTGGACTTTAGAGTCTAAATAAAAACTTGAAGCTGCAAAGTAGTTTATTCATTTATTTCAACAGGGACAATGTACGTCAAGCTGTTTTGTAACAACATAGACTCCTGTTAAAAGTTTAGTTTTAGTGATGATGCAGCTTAGTCTTCTCACATAGAGCATGTTTGGCGTTAACATACATGAGACCCATGTGTGTTCATTTACATGCTGGAAACAGGCTGGAAACTCTGCCCCCGTGAGACAGGCTGAGCAGAAACAAGCCCCACGGTGCTCCAGGGCCTGTCTATTTGATAATGCATTGGTTTTATATTGCACTTTTCTGGACGCCCAAAGACGCTGTGCATTATGTTATTCATTCACTCCATACTTGGTGACGCCATGGTAAGCCACTATTGTAGCCGCAGCTGCCCTGGGGTATACTGACGGAAGGGAGGCTGCCAGTCTCTGCCATCCGCCCCTTCGACCACCACCACCAACCACTCACACACTCACTCACTACATTCACCCAGGCTTCTCCCATCCAAGTACCAACCCTTTCCTGCTTAGCTTCAGGGATCTGACGGGATCGGGCAGAGCAAAGGCCCGGCTCAGCGAACACTTTCAAAATGCGTATAATATATAGAAATATTTCATCTCAGCTAGGCTTTTAAAGAGGGGTTATTCTGCTTTTTTCAATCACATAGCACCAGTCTATAGCACACGACAATGATGACCAAACCTTCTGTTGGTCTGTAAATGCAGTAAATTAGAATAACTGCCTTATAAAATTGCTCTCTCAAAATGGCTGTAGTGAATGTCTTGAAATAGGCCTCTGTCTCTTTAAGAACCTCTGACCCTTTCAGACACGCCCCCTCCACACGCTGTCTGTGGCATCAGTGGGGAGGGGGTTCTGCTGAGGAGCAGTGGTCGGTTACTCGGCTGGTGACGAAAGCTCGGAGGCGTCTCCAGGAGGTGGGGGCGTTCCTAGGAGGACTCAGGCAAACCTATCCCTAAAATGGCCGCCATCAGAGTTTTTACAGATTACTCAAAAATCCGTGAATGTGCCAAGGCAACACTTCAGGCATGTTTTTAATGAGGGAATGACATAATAGCATGATGTAAAGCTTGAAAAAGTTGATTTTGCATAATACCCCCCCCTTTATGTAGTTTTTGACACGTGTAAAGTGCCCATCGGTTTGTATGTTATAGTAAGCCTTCTGGAGTCGCCCCTGACCACTAAGGGGTGCTATCGCAGCAATGTCAGCCCCCCACCATGAGGACCAGTGCTTTCCTCTCCCATTGGGTCAGAACCTCACACACGGCTTGCTGCGTTGTGTGCCCACGATAAAACAGGGTTTTTGTTCCAATCCCTGTCCAGGTGTTATGGGGTTGTTGCCGTATTTTTACAGGTAATACAGTGGCTTTTTATACACACCCCTTGATATTGGTAAATGCGGCTACTCCTGAGTTCAGGCATCAGATGGGAAGATAGAAATTACAACAGAACAAGTAGCTTTTCAGTTGCATTATACAATATTTACGGCCAGTTCTCTTCTTTGGGACGAGTTTAGGAGGACGTTTCACAACTTCCCGGGAACAATACTACTACGCTGATGTAAACAACAACGGCTGTTGGCTAGTTCACCATTGATGAAAATGCTTCATAAGGAGAGGCACAGCTTAAGTGCCTCTCCTTATAAAGCAGAGGCACTTTATAAAGAGAGGCACTTTCAGTATACTGCTTTTACAATATACTGAAAGACCAGAATAAAATTGCACTACAAGAATAAAATGTATAAAGCCTTTAGGATGCAGAACGATGGGGAAAATCAACGTGATTTAGCGTGGTTTTCATAGTCCTCGTGGTCCTGATCTTGGCCGTGTGAGATGAGCGATAGTTTCTGAATGCTGAGGGCGCTGTGTTAAGGAAACCATCTGTTGTGTCTTGGTCATGTCGGTGTCAGCTGCTCTGCACGGTCTCCCCGATGTCCCGGTGCTGCCAGGGTTTACTTTGGAACGAGACGACCTGTGCAGCTACGCTAAAACTAAACAGTATGGTAAAGTCATAGGCTGACCTTCGGTGTTGGTTCACAGGTGGCGGGCGCGGACTGGCTGACAGATGTTTGCCACCGTGGAGAGCCCTTGGCCCCTCCCACTGGAGATCTGACTTCTGGAACCTGAGGTAAGCTCATCGTCCTCCCTCCCGACTGTTTTACTTTAGTCGCTCCATCTACACATCTCCAACAAAGAGGAGGGACAAAGCATAGCAAACACTAAAGGCACTTTTGAACAGGTGGCTCTTGAGCTCTTTCATGGGGCGGGGCTTAGGGACAGAGCGCTTTTTGAATCAGGAAGTGTAACTGCAGGAGATTTTGTGTGAGCCGTTTTAGATCATTATGGCACTTTCTAACCAACCAGGTGTGAGATGGTGATATCAAGATCTATTTGAGATTATTACCAAATACCTGCAGCAAACATAATTCCCCTTTTTAACCCAGGTGTAAGTGTAAGTAAGATTTTACAGGAAACACAAAGGAAGTGTTGGACTTGTCTGTGTGTAAGGGCTGAGACTACACAGGGCTTGACATTAATCATTGTCCACTTGCTTTTTCTTCAGACAAGGGCCCTTCTCTCCCTTGTTGTGAAACATACAGACAGCAACAGAAGTCACCTGACCGGACATCAATGAATGTGTTATTTTCTGCCAATACACACTTAACTTAAGTTTATTCCCAGCAGACGTCCCTTCCTTTGCTATCACTTCCACCTCGTCTTTCTTCTTAAAAGGCAATAAGAGTTCTTTATACTGATGACTTGAGAATGTTTAACGCTGTTCACAAGTTGAGCTTGATCACAACACCATCACAGTGGTCACCGACGCCAGCGTCGAACTAAAATGTACAACATAAAAATACCATCAGATAAAATAAGGTAAAAATAAAGACATACATTTATATAAAACATATCTCGCTGGCTGACCCACAACCACAAGGCAGAAATGAGGTGTTAGCACTTTTAGAACCTTTAAATCCATGGCCTTGACACACCATGCTTTGTGTCTCATGTTTGGGGGTGTGCATCATACTAAAGCGCCCCAGCGGAACCAACATAGCAAAAATAGTTCCTACCTAGGAATATTCAAATAAATGTCCTACTAATGACATGCAAAAATATGCTTCAGGCAAAATAAAATACAGAAAACAAAAGAATGGCAGTAAAATGTACTTTTGTGTTTCCGTTCTGCAGTGGTACCGCACCATCCATGTAGCAGCATCACTGCTGTACTTTATTTAGGCTTGTCTGTTTCGGCCTATTAGCAGTATAGTTAGTTAATAAATCTAGAAGTGTGCAGCGCAGTAAGAACACACACTGTCACTGATAAAATATGAAAATACCCCATGTAAATCAGGTACTTTTTGTTTATTTGTGATTAATTACAGTTACATTGGCAGTAAAAATGTAATTTTCAAAGAATATAATATACTGCAAGTGATGATGATCTTGCAGATTTGGAAAGAAACCATCAATTGTCAAGAAAGATACATAATGAATGTTTGCTTGAAAAGACAAAATTAGAAAATAAAAAATATCCTGATGTGATTTACATTATGGATCCATATTAAATCCTAAGCATTATAGCAGTTTAGCTTAATTTCAAGTAAACATATACACAATAGCTATGATCAAAAGTCATTTTATTTTGCCATTTCTACTAATACTTTTTTTTTTAAGAGTGATTATAAAGATAACGGGGTATGTGTAGCAGTGGCCTTTTTTCCAAATGATTGAAGATTGAATGATGAAGATTCGCCAGTAGATTTTAGCCTTGTGTGAGCGAGTCCACCGTTGCCATGGCACCCCCACTGAGAGTTTCCTTCAGTTTGTGTGTGCTCGACAGTTTGACAGTCCGCAAAACTGAGTGAGTCAGCGGCTCATGACGAGGGGCCTGATATAACACGGAGTTTACTCCAGCGTCAGACCCACTCAGCCCATACTGCCCTGTCTGCTCCTGTCGGCCGCTCTGGAAGGCTACAGCTCATGAAACACGCTTTGTGTTTGTTTCGCCCGGTTAGCCATGCATCTTTCTCATCATATCATGTCACCCGAGTCGGTCCGGTACTGCTCCACAGAGGTTTGATCTCATCTACAAGTGCTTTCCATGGCATTCTCAGGATTTATTTAATTTCACAGCCCGGATCAAACTTTTTATCAGTGTGAGCAAGTGGAAGATGAAATGATCAAATTAAGTTACAGAATAGACCCTTCTATACATGCATTTCAGTCACGTGACTTCTGTAGTTCTAGCCGCCATTTTGAACACCGCTGGCTAATGCAACAGTATCTATCTGCGTCTCAACTAGCTGAATTCAAGATGCTGCATCAAAAAATTGCACACTTGACAGCAGAAGAGCGGAACAGATACACAATGAAGATCGAAACCTTGGGATTTAATCCTTATAAACAGATGTTCCCTCCGGCAACCGGTTTGGATATCTAGAGTCAGATATGCACAAGCCCCAACAGCAGAGCTTCGATCCTCCTTCTTCTTTCAGCGTAATGGCGGGCTGCCAGCCAAACTAAGGCACATGCCGCCACCTACTGTATCGTGCTAAGGTCCTTGGCGTTTGAACATGTTCTGTAGCAGAAAACATTCAAAGACTTACTATTGAAGCGACTCAGGCCAGGCAAAATGAGCGCTTGTTTGACTGGCTTTACACCCCATGATGCTTTGCGGCGATCTATTTTTAGCGACTCTGAAAGACACTATTCACTGTCAAAAGTGCAGCTAATCCGCTCCACGCCTGCTCCTTTCTGCGGTTCCCCCATAAATCCATATGATCCAAATGCATCAATAGATTTTCTTCTTCTAGGGTGAGACATTGTGTAAGAGAGTTTTGTGCCATTTGGCAAAATAGATTGTTCCGTATTCTTTCGCCGTACGGACTCAGTCACCGGAGCTGCACTGCGCGGAGCTAATGTGAGCCGTTGACATTGATTTGAATGACTTCGTCTTGCAGAGGCTGCGCTGCAACTGTTCAGGAGTTCTTCAGTTCTTGTTTGAGGGATTTTTGCCCTTTCATCCTTACAAAAGACTTCCAAAACTCGGAGAATTGCACGCACTGCTCTTTGGAGGTTCATCCACAGATCCTCAATGATGATTCATTCAGGAGACTGTGAAGGCCACGGCAAAACCTTCAGACTGCAGCTCTTGATGTCGTTCATTGTGGATTCTGAAGCGTTTACGATCATCACCTGCTTGTAGACGCCATCTACATTGAGTTGCCTTGTGTACGAAATGCGTGGTATAAACTTGCCTTGTGTTTTAGCTTCAGCTTTTTCACACATGGTGCTATACTTTCCTCCTGAATTGGAGGGAATTGAATTGAATCCATTCTTTGTTCTACGCATGAAATGTTCCCCGCGCTTCCACAGGCTGCAGTACAACTCTATAGTGTGATTGATCCACCATCAGGCTTGTCAGAAGGACAGAAGTCTCTGCCATTTCTTCGCCAAATGGAAATGTGTTCATCCCAAAGTGTTCTATAGTTACATGCAAAAGTTTAGGCCCAACATTTAAACGAGCCTCACTCATTTTGGAGACAACAGTCAGATGTTAAAATAGAACCCTCATCAATAGGCCACACGCCATTGGTCATGGGTGTCTGGACAGCCCATGTACGGCCCTCGTTCACCAGGTACGAAACTGAAGATATCTCACAGTGCAGTGGTTCCCAGAGATGATTTTAAGACTGTATCTTTTGCGTTGCTGACATTAAATCATTTGTTTTCATTGTTCGTGGTCCTTTTTAAATAAATAAACTAAACTAAATTTGGTGAATTTTTGATACAGCATTTTGAAAACGGCATATTTTAGTAAATTTAAGCCAAATATCAAAAACTAACTAACTTTTGAAGTGTTTTTCACCTTTAATGAAAACATGCTAATTACATTTTCCAGAAGGGGTCCCGAGGTGTTGAGTGATTTTGTGGGTCGCGGCCTGAAAAGTAGGGACGGACGATACCACATTTTTTGGAATCGATACAATACCGATACTTTTGGGGTCTTTTTTGTCGATACCGATACCGATACTGGTCATTTCATATGGGTGAATGTATTTCAATCAATATACATTTCTAAAACTGGTTGTTTTATATAATTAATTGGTCCACTAAAATTATATTACTTTAACTGGTTAATTAAACAATGTTAATGTGAAATTAAATACATAAACAACATTTAAAATTAATACTTAAATGGCAAACAGAACCTAAACCAGAATGATATGTCTGGCTCAGTTCAATCCTTTGCTGTTGTGAACTGTTTTGGCTCAGAACAAAGAAATAAATCATCCTTTTGTGTTGACAATTGCTGCCCCGCCTTCTTTTACATATGCAAACTAGTATCGATACTTTTTGCCCAATATCGATACTTAAAAAAAGGACGTTTGGTATCGATATATCAATACTTTGGTATCAATCCGCCCATCCCTACTGAAAAGTTTGGGAACCCGTGAATCACTAAAATCTGCATTTAGAAACGCAAGATAGCCTCCTGGGACTTTTCTCACGGTCATCACTTTGTCTGTAATTCTCCGAACAGATCCAAGAGTATGGAGTGTGTAAGTTCCCGTCTGCGTCACTGACCCAGATGCAGATTGTTCGGCGCTTGGCGAGGCAGGAGTTGCGTCGCACGTCAGCCTCTGTAGCTGTGGGAGGAGAACACCCGCGTGGTCTGGCGGCTGGAGCTTTGAGCCCTGTTAGCACTCTCTCTTCCCTCGTTGTAGTCACTGCGGTGGGTGCTAATCCCTAATCCTATCAAGAGCCTCTGTGTAGTGAGCAGCGGCTGGCGTTTCGAGAGCTTCGCGAGTCTTACGTGGTTAGCCTTTCATGTATTTTTTTGTTTTTTTTGAAGAGGTTGCATTTTTGTGAAGAATGCAGAAATCCACAAATGTTGAACTTTATTTTTGTTAGTGATGAGTTCCATAAACGCGCAATAGTGGTGTATGTCGGACTAATCCAATGCTGACATGAGGAGAATGTGCAAGTTTAAATAAAGCCAAAATAGAAAAGGAAAAACTAGCTGCTCGGCGTTGGGGATTATTTGTCGTAGGTGCAGTGTGTGAGCGCGAAAGCTATTACGAGTCCAGTGAAGCAGTCTGAAAGCGACTGAGCGAACACCACCTCATGACATCAGCACGTGGAGGGGTTTTGAGCTCTGCAGAAACATGAATGAAACAAGACTCGACTCCAAGGATGTTTTGGACGAGGAAACCGATCGATTGAACATGGGTTAAAGCCACTAAACCACTCCTTTAGGTTAACATTCTAGCCAAAGAAACAAGATGATTTGAAAGAGAAAGCAAAGGTATCAAAGTGGTAAAAGAGTGGAGCCTTATCATGATATCCAGTCACTGAATGATGTACTCGCCAGATGGATAGGCAAAGTCGATAGTGCAACTTAAATCAAATGTTTAAGGATCGGTTTTGGTTAATAGAAGCCCAATTACTAGATCAGGCACAAATATCCGCCACAAACTCCGGACTGTTGGGCACTGCAGTAAACTGTGGAAAACTGTAATAGCCACGCTCAGAATTTTAAAGTATGTTCCCGAACCTTTTGACCAAACCTACTGAAAGGATTGTGCCGCGGTTTCTTCTGGTGAGGGTTTAACATGAGTGCGCCATGGCGGAAGCTCTGTGCCAGCGCCGTCATTGGAATCACCTCAGAGGCAGGCTTTTTTTAGCCGCGCTGTTGTTATTGAGCTCTCATTTTGTGTGCACTGGAGGAGAAACTGCAGCCTATTTTTAGCACGGTGCTTTATTTGGATTTAGCTGAGTCCGTCACTTCGGTCCTCGGCCCGAGCGTCCCCTTTTCCAGCAAAACAGGCCCGATTCACAGCAGTGACTTTTAGCTTACTGGGTGTGAAAGGATTTTGATTGCTTTTTGAATTTGAGAATATAAATAGAGTAATTCTGAGCAGGGCCGGGTATGGTTCATTTTTTTTTAGGTACTGTTGGTATCAAAAAAATAAAAGCATCGAAAGCAGGTAGCAAAAATGATCTAGCTTTAGAGACCAGGTTTTGATGCCTGTTTGGTCCAGGGACAGCATTACAGGAAGTTATTTGTTTCATCTCAAATAAATCATACCAATTAAACCAAATAGTATTTTATGAAGTGTATATTTTTTATTAGGGCTGCTCGATTATTGAAAAAATAATAATCACGATTTTTTTTAGTCATAGTTGAAATCACAATTATTTAAGCGATTATTTGTTGCCTTTAAAAAAAAAGTCTTTATTTTTTTTTCTATATTTATTGATAAAAAAACGATGCTGAATATTTTCTGTTTTCTGAACAGTCATAAAAGTACAAATGATTTCCAGTTTGCCTCGATTAAGGAGAGGTCCCTGTTTCACACCTGCCCCCTGCTGGCCAACCCTCACACCTGCACAAGTAAACTGAGCAGCGCGGCCTGATGACATCATCACACAGCGTTTGTTTTTATGTCAGGCAAAAGCATGAGCCATGGCACGTGAAATGCGAAGGGAAGTCTGCTTTGCAAAAAATCTATTATAGAAAACGCTATCTCAATGGCCGCCGCCTGGGCGCCGCCATGTTTATTTCCCATACCGACTTTGAAGCTAAGCAGGGAAGTGCCTGGTTAGAACTGGGATGGGAGACCGTTCCTCCGAAGCTAAGCAGGGAAGGGCCTGGTTAGGACTGGGATGGGAGACAGTTTGGGAACACCAGGAAGCCTGGCGACAGTACTGAGTGTGTGCGTGGACATCCGCGGCCGGCCCCCACGTGACGGTCCCACCGGCCGCGGCCATTGGCCACGGGTCCATATGGACCGCGGTGCTGCTGTCCGAGGACAACCCGCTGTCACACAAACGCGAGTGCACGAGATCTGACTGCCGTGCGTGTGCGCGCATCCAAACAGGGCGATGTGTGCGTGTGTGTATGTGTGTGCGTGTGCGTGCGTGCCCAAAACCTGCTCAAACACGAGCCTCTAATCCAGGGGTCTCAAACTCATTTGGACTGGGGGCCAAAAATGCGAACCCAGTGTTGGTCGGGGGCCGCAACTGACGAAGCCTTTCATATTAAGTCAATTATGATTTAGCAACTTTTTATTGTTTCCTATAATATAACTTAAAATATACTGTACATTACGTATCTGCACATTTTTAAGCTTCCAGATGTTTCCAATCAGCCAAACATTTGCTGAGCTTCTAAATTTGAAATTACAGACTTAGACAATTAGTTTTTTGTAATGAATCCCATTTTGGTTCAGGGCATCAGTGATGTTTCAGGAGTCAGGTCCAGTTTCTCTGTGAGCCCATTAAAGAAATGCAAAATGTACAAATGTCATTTTAATTTAATGTAGAAAAGCCTGACCAGGGACTGGAGCTGATCATGAGCACCAGCAAAAAGCATCAGCTTCAAACTTGTTTTGCTCTGTGTTAATTTTCACCCTGTCATACAATAAATACATCGATGAATGTGTCGACTTTTCCAGACTCTGGTGTGTCTGAGATCAGCTCAGTGAGATTCACCTCATGTAAATAATGTGGTCACTGACCTCAGGCCTTTTTCTGATCCACAGTTAGAACTGATGGGGCTTATATTTTTTACTGTCAATGTTGCTGTCATTATTTGCAGTATTTTAATACATTTCCATATTCTCTATTTTTAATGTAACTATGGATCATGTGTTCCCACATGTGTCCTTAATAAAGATTAAATTCATTGACCTGATAATGTAGCTCTGAGAGAGAGATGGAGAGAAAAGGCTCCTCACTTTACTGTTGTGACGCTTGTAAACACTATGCAATGCAATGTGTTCGCTTTGCAAAGTCCTAATGCTGGGTTTACACATGGGCACGATGCGTTACGAACGTGGCCCAGGATCACGAATGTGAGTGGAATTGGTAGAGGTTTCACGCGCCACGACCTGTTGCTGCGTGTTACGATTAATGGCACGAATTATTACGCACAGTCACGAATATGCGTCCCGCACGGCTGCGTGCTGTTGCGCGCTGTTGCGGGTTATTGGGAATTGTCGCGTTCTGTCAAAAAATCTGCCAAGAATTGGGCGAATGTGGACGAGATCGCTGCCGCGTACACCGGGTTGGAGGCGGAGCAGAGAGATCTCGCTCCACCGTGCGCACCTGACTCGTTGAGCTCTCGCCAAATCGGGATAAACAAAAAGTGAATAGACCATCAGCGTCGGGCTTGTCCATAAACTGAAGAATAGCAATAGTTTTTTCAATCTATGGGACAGTCACACCAGTTCAACCCCGCTCCTGTCAATGTGTAACACCGGCAAACGCATCAACAAACGCACGCGCTTCATGTCAGATAAGTCCGTGCAACAGCCGCACATTAAGGGCTGACTTTACTCCACAGAATAAACATAAAAACACTACACTCACTGTGCACTCGATCTTCTGAGGATCCGTCGGAGAACTTGCTGCTCAAACCTCTTTATCCATGATTCTCACTCGTCTGGTCAGTCCTCAGCTCCAGTTGGAAAAACTTTATAATCCACAAAAACAGGCCTGTCTCCACCTGCCCCGCGCCCACCGCCGCTTGCTTTACGTGTCTAAGGTTGTAAATAAACCTTAACTTCTCCATGGTGTAGCTGCTGGAACCACGCGCTGCTGTTTTGGTGGAGGCAGCGTGGGAGATGCATTCAGGGACAGCGGTGCATCTCCCTTCCCCTGTCTGATGTTTACATTCTCGCGTCCGCAGCTGCGTTGGCGCTACCGCGCGGTGCCTCATGGGACATGTAGTTCTAACGTGTTTAATGTGATTTACCGGCGGGCCGCATATAATATAAATAAGTAATTATCTCGCGGGCCGCAAAAAATTACCTCGCGGGCCGCATTTGGCCCGCGGGCCGCATGTCTGAGATGCCTGCTCTAATCAAACGCGCTGCTCCGACTGATTTCTCCTCCGTGTGAGTCAAAGCGAAAATGAAACCACTTAACGAGCGTATGGCCTGCACTGCGTAGGTTTTTTTCCTTTTTTTTTTTTTCTTTGCTGCTGTACCTTTTGTTTTCTATTTTGCTTTCACGTATTGTGAGCCCAGAGGTACATTTTATTCTAAAGCAGCTTTGAACACATTGCCAATTTTATTGTAAGGTTATAAATACTGTCTAATAACGATCATTAGGCTATTTCAGTTCAAAACCTACTCATTCTTTTGTTTGATTGTACACTACCGTCATGCACCAAACCACGGGTCCTGCACCGTCACCCAAACCGTTACAGCTGAACCCCTAATATTTATCCATAATTATTCCACTGTCTCTTGAATCCTGTTCCCCGAGTTTAGCGAAAATATTGTTGTACTTTATAAGAGAGGAGCACGGGTGCATCACACACTCCAATTGCAGTTTGTTTGAAAATTTTTTGAGCCTTCATTCTTTTACTCATTTGTAGTGGCCATAGTTTTTGGAATGGGTTGGGAACCACTGGTCTACAGCTGAACTGTGTGACGGGTTGGACATTTCTTTGTAGTCACTCACAATCTCTGAATATCAAATGTGGAGACTAGCGAGGCCCGGCCAAAGGCCGGGTCTCAGCTAATATATATATATTATTAAATTAAAAATGAAAACCAGATTATGCTAATTTTGTAATCTAAATTGTAATCGAATTTTGATTAATTGCACAGCCCTATTTTTCATGTTCTGTTTTCTGGTTCTAGATGACAAATGTTTTAGTATAGGTTTTGGAAAAAGGATAGTTCATGTATCGGTATCGTTGAAGCACTGTTATCGGATAAAAAGTAACGGTACCTAGACCTAAAATAAAATATGTGTACTTTTCCCCCTGTAAAATAAAATGTATTATCAGCACCAGGGGTCTCAAGTTCAATTGGAGCTTGGGCCAAAAAATGCAAACACAGTAAATTATGATTTAACACTTTTTAAAATTATTTTTTGCTAGAATATACTTTAAATTGTCTGTACACGACCTAACTGTACATTATTTAAGCTTTTTTTGGGCTATATTTATTGTGCTTCTGAAGTTAGAAACACATGTCATGTTAGTTCATAATGATGTTAATAGTAAGTATTGATACAGAGACCTGCACATGACTGTGTGTTTCATCAGTGGCTCCCTGCAGCTGCTTTAGGTTCAGGAAATCAATGAATGACCTTTCACCTTCTACAGGAGTCATCAGTGTCCAAACGGTTTCTCTCTGTTCTTATAACATAACATGAGCTCCTTTGAGACTGAGAGAGAGAAACGGCCACGGTCCTCAGCTCCTCACTGTTGTGACACGTACGTGCTATAACGCTGAGTATGCTGATTTTCCAGCACGTGACCACCTGAACAAAGAAGTTCCTTCCTCGTGTTCTGACAGTCTCCCCCTGTTGCAGAAGCTCCTGCTCCCTCAGTCACTGACCTTTAGACGGTTTCTTTGCTGAATAATGTTTAGAAGTCGTTCTGCAGAAGTGCCACATCCACCTTCGCACTGTCAGAACCGCTACATCAGTCGCATCAGAGTTGGTAGTAAACATTTATGCCAGCGTGGGGGCCAGAGTTGTATGAGGTTTACTATGCAGAGTGTAAGCCTGAGGAAAGCCTGTCTGGACACTGGATTGTGTATCAGACAGATGAGGTCAGAGAGGTGAGCGCTGAGGAAACGGTCAACGGTAGACTCGGCGTAGTGCTGCAAACACCAGGGCTGCACTATAGCTTTTAATCCACTCTATAATCAAGAATAACAATCATCTTATATCTTATATCATTTGTTTTGTCTAATCATTTCATAGTGTATTCTGTGAAATGAGGATTGTTGCTTTTTTTCATGTTTTGCAGAATACTTCCAGATAAATTTGACTCTTGCGATCTAAAGAGTGCCATATGAAATGTATATTTTTATTACCCCTTACGATGCTTATTCAATGACAAAGTAACTACAACACGTATTTTGTACACATGTGTGTACTGCGAGAGGCGATCAGGGGCTAAAGACGCGAGAAATATACACGCGCAAGGCAAAAGTTAAAAGTGCATTATGCATACCCATGCAGCCCAGCGGGCTCTGGAAGGTCAAATACATATTAATCACTTTTTTTCCCCATAAAAAGTTGCATAGACCTGTTTTCGTAAAATAAGGTTTTCATTCCACTCTTGGAGTAACATCTTTACTTAAGTTCTTACAGACCTCACACTTTAAGGCTTGGACTCAAATAAATAAATAAATAAATCTTCAAAACCTTGTTTATTTTTTTTCGACAATGCAGCCTTATTCAAAAACAAAACATAATCCCTCTGAGCAAATCTTTGCAACAAAATCAAATCATACATTCAAACCTTGCTTCATCCATTCTTTACATTTGTCAGTGAAATTATCAGTTTCATTATAGTTTCACTTCCTTATTGGACACTGACAGGACGTAACATTGACAGAGGCAAACAATTTTTAATTGTTGCCATGCCGACCATGTTATGTCAATAGGAAATGAGTGAGTCAAATGCACTCACGTGGTCCTCTGGAACTGGGGAATACATGAGCGCTCGCTCCACTGGGGAAAACGACTGGGGAACTCGGGTCCATACGAGCTTCCTGACCTCCACACCTGACCTTTTTGGTTTAATTCTGCTACTTTATTGAGTTTGGTCATACTCGGCAAGTGAATTGCCCGACATCAATGCTCGCAAAAAGTACATTTACATTATATTTTTTAAAACAGCTTTTTAGCTTTTGAGATGCTAACAACACATTTAAATGATTAGCATCATGTTTTTCTTTGGGAAAAAAAAGTAATTGTTGATTGGTGCATGTTAATGAACAAAAATGAAATTTGAATTTGAGAAATCCCCACTTTCCCACATGGACACAAACCAACTGGGGGCAATGATGTCACATCTCAGGAAAAGCAGCCCCCCAGTCCACATGAACGCAGCAGCACTGTGATGGAATATTACCTCTACGACATTAGCTTAAAAATGTAAATAAAAATAACTTTTCTACCAAACATTTCTTCATTAATTTGCTGCTTCACTGAATAAAATTCTAATTATTACCTAAAACAGAAGTTCATCTAAAATTCAACTCAATAAGTCATATTTACAATCAATCAAGTTTTATTTATAAAGCGCTTTACAACAACCAAAGTCGACCAAAGTGCTGTACACAATAAAAAAAATACAATTTAAAACAGACCATTATCACATTCACAGCAGTTGCCACAGAACTATGTGTCAAATGTCTTTTTAAACTGAAGGATTACAAAAGCATTAAAACCTGTCACATACACTTTAGATGTTAGAAATATGAAAAGGAATGAATGAATAACAAAGATCAAATGTTTGATTTTATTTAAAACACACCTTAAATAGATATAAAATTGACATATAATGTCTCGTTTGTTGATTGATTGTTTGATTTAGACAATACATCTAAGGTTGGAAGAAATTCTGAATACCTGAATAATAATATAATAATAAGCTTAAATAAAATCGTGACATCCCTCATATTGTAATATTGTCTTCAGAAGCCGGTCAGGACTGCCGTAGCCACACCCTTTTCTTGTCACATTGAATCATCAGCGTTGTGCGTTTGTTCTGTTTTTTTGTTTTGCACCAGGCTGCCGGGGGGGCGTCTCTGTGGAAGATGCTGGGTTCAGAGCGCGGCGTTGTGGAAGAATGGCTCTCCGAATTCAAGGTAAACCCGTCTGACTCATCAAAGCAACAGAGTGCGTCCAAGGTTTTCCCCCACAGTAATGTCCGCCTTTTGCACGCACGTGGGAAGGAACAGTGTACTTAAGACGATGTGACAGTCATGTAGGAACTGCGGCTTGTTTTTGTCCGCGCCGCCTTTGCTCAGAGCTGAAGAGTGGAGTAGAAGGGCTGATGTGGCCTGAGTCATGCAGGGCACTCTGTGTACTCAAAAGACAAACGTGTTCCTCTTTGACCATCTCTGTAGTTCTTCTCTGGGACGCAAAGAAACTACAGTTACAATACAATATTGCGTTTTTTAATATATTATTAAATATTGTCCACATGGTCATTTATATAATTTACAATAATCTTAAAATGTTTTTTGTAGATTGCCTAAATACTTTCTTGCTATTTGCTCTTAGTTGTGTTTTAGTGCTTTAGTGACATTAGTTCTTACCTTTATCCAAAACATTACCAAACATAAGCGTCCTTTAAAGGAACAGGCCACCGTTTTTACATACTGAGATATATATTCGTACCTGAGCTTAGGAGATATATATTCGTACCTGAGCTCAGACGAGTTGATGCGTACCTGTCTGGTCTTTGTGCGTGTACGTGGAGTCAGTCACGAAAAAAGACCAAAGATGTTGTTAGCATTTGGCCTCTCCCAGCATATTCCTATAGCTCCAAACGGGGGTGAAGTTGGAACAGCCACGGGCACGCACAAAGACCAGACAGGTACGTATGAACTCCTCTAAGCTCAGGTAAGAACATATCACAGTATGGAAAAATGGTGGCCTGTCCCTTTAAGCGCTGCAAACGTCTCTTTACAAACAGCACACATGGCTCATCTTCTTCTCTGTGGAGGCAGAGACGTGTGAATCCAGTCGGAGGTGAATTTATTGGCATGACAGAAGCTTCTGTGAGCAGCGCAGGGGAGCGTGTAGCAGCACGGCCCAGGACTCTGAGTGGAGTAATTAGCACGGCGGCTAACACAGGAAAAAGCAATAGATCCATTTCCTCCCTTCATCCGAGATTCATAGAACTGTACCTGTTTGTTCTTTGGCTTAGCTGCAATTATTAACACAAATACAGTCCTGATCAAATGTTCAAGACCAGTGAAAAAATGGCAAGAATTCACATTTTGTTGGATCTTATCAAGGTTCCAAGTGGGCCTGATTTCTGGGCCCGAGCCTGGCCCGGCTTTTCTCTCGCTCTCTTCCCCGGCGTCTAGCTCCTCGGGCCTCGGGCTCAAAGGCAGGTTTGTAGCAACAAGTAGAACAGGGAGTGAGACAAAAAACATTATTTAGTGAACCTTTTACTGAAAACAAGAAATAAACTGATATGGTCTGTTTCTGCAACTGATCAAAAGTTTAGGACCACATGCCTTTAAAAGTCAAATCTGTGTAAAAATGTGGATTCATTTTCCGTCATGTTTTCACTCTGTCATGACGTCCTGATGCAACGGCAACAAAAAACATCTTGTTTAGAGCATGTTTGTGTTAATGAGCTGCATAAGCGGAGCCTCTCAGTGCGCCATCACTGCTGAGGTGGGACGCAGTAACACAGTTGTTTGGAATTTAAAGTTCCTGAGGGTTATAGAACAAAAAAGTAAAGTGTTGGACCCAAAAAAATGTCACTAACACTGAGCGGGAGGATCCTCGACCCCATAGTAGGCCGGTACTGGAGCTGCAAAACGGCCTATTTCAGTTTAATAGTTGTTTTCAATAAAAGGTCTCCTCCTGTTCCTTCTTGTTACATGTTGAAGTTCTACTTGGAACCTTGTTAAGATCAAGCCATGAAAAATGTGATTTTTACCTGGTCTTAAACGTTTGATTGGGACTGTATTTTTACGGTAAAATTGGCTTCTATAAAATGATTGAAAGTAGAATAGAATGTAGTATTTCAGTGTAAAACATTCTGTTCATCAGTTGTCACTAGACTTCACTAAAGTTCTAGCACAAATTGACCTCTGTGGCGAAACTCCACTTCTAAATTTTTAAACATACCCTGTTTGAAACTGAAGCCACGCTTAACTTCAGCTCATCTGCAGTCCTACTCGACCCATGACGTGCACAATGGGCTAAATCCTCCGGTTTGGTAGTCGAGACCAAACCGTCGGTCCCTGGGCTGCTCCCCTCACAGAGGTATTGAAGGATGGGTCAAATGCAGGGGACGCCTCACCTCACCTGACTCTGAGCTTGTGCCCGTCTCTCCCGTTGTCAGTCCCTTGCAGAGAAACAGATCTCCGGTTACGCGGGCAGTCTCCATCTGAAGAAGTCCCTGGTGCCAGCGCTCTACAGAGTCATCCAAGACCCCAACAATGAGGTCAGCCCCGACACCCACACACACGCACAAGCACACACTCGCACACAATCTTGTACTTCTATCTTAGTGCGGACACTCATAGACGTAATGTATTACCCTAACCTTAATCCTAACCCTTAATCCTTGACCCTCAAATAGTCCTTCAAATAGGTGAGGACCACTCACTTTTCAAAAATGTCCTCACTCTGTGGTTAAAAACTCAAAGTGGTCCTCACAATGTCGTAAGTACAAGAACACACACACACACACACACACACACACACACACACACTCACTCACACGCTCTACTCAGGGTTACGTCTGGGAAGTGTGAGCAAGTATGAGTTTCAGAGACTACATTTTAAAGGAAACGATGTAAGAAGGTGTGATGAAATTTGCAGATGCTTTAGTCAACTATTGAAAACTAAATATAAAGTTCTTCTGATGATGTGTCCATTGGTCTCAACACATCTGTTTTTCGGGGTATTCTAAGGCCAATGACTATATTCTGGTCTAAAATCCTGTGTATGATGTTTCTAAACTGTAAAATGTGAGGTCTATCCAGACCCACAGATCCCATTACTTGAACAGTTTTTTCCCCCACCGCCGCCAGGGATGTACCGATCCAATATTCAGTATCGGGATCGGTAGCCGACCTGGGTATTTTGAGAGTATTGGATCAGATTTGATGACCGGACGGGTCCGATACAAGACGGCCGTGAATATGCGGTCAGGACCACAGATTCACGGCCTTCATGCTATCGCTAAGCTAAGGATGCTCATTTAATTTATTTGATTTGATATATTCTTATTTTTATATGTCAAAATATCGGATCCGGAGCTCAAAAAAATGGATCGGTACATCCCTAGTACAGACTGTAATCTGCTCTATTGTGGTGTGTCCACACTTATATCCACTGCTATCACTTATCACTTTATATCACTTTATCACTTTATACAACTACACAATATGTAAATCCAATCCCGTTGTTGTCGTCTTACCATATTTTACAACTTATTTTTTTAATCTTATTTATTTTAATATTCTTTATGCATGCCCCTATAACCCTGCCGTTTAAAGTTTTATAGATTATTTTTATCTAAACTCCTGGTTTGCGAACCTGTTTCCAAACAATGGCAATAAAAACTATTCTGATTCTGATTCTGAAGAGACAGCAGGGGAATCGAGCTGATTTATTCAGGACATTCATGTTTAGTAGACACTTCAGAGGGACCTGGTTTCAAAGTCAAAAATCACAACACAAAAACGGTAAGTATCGTACAATATATAGATATAGGTCGATATCGTATTATATGGGATTTATATAATACAATTCGAGTCTCTGAGGTGTACAGACTTGTGACCGATTTTCACCTCAGCGTTTCTCTGCTCCCTTGGCCTTGGACTGAGCTCTGCTAATCAGGGTTTCTGCAGGGCATCTATCAATTTTGGTTCTGGAGATGTCAAGCTTTTATCGCCATTATATATGTTGTAAAATATACATTTGTCGGTCGACGACAGTCCAGCCTGTGATAAACCAGTGGTGTTCATATTTGCTAAAACTGCTAAAATAATGTCTGTTTCTTTCACCAAAGTAAACTTGACAGATTTCTGAGCTTCGGGTCCAGTTTGCTAATTTCATAAGATCATATTTCTAGCGTCTGCAAACAAATCATTTGTCCTGATAGCCATCACTGCTCCGTGCTCATGCTGATGGTTTTGGATTTGGGCAGTCACATGGCCTCTGTCAGGTTTTGTTTTCCTGCTCTGGTTCATTTACATTCACAGATCTGATTCAAATTGTGTCTCTGGACTGAGACGTGCACATTTACTATCTACTGAATCTCCAATGAGCTGGACTATCCACGCCAACGGGCTAAGATTCCAATCTAGACGGGGTTGTGAATGTGTCCTTGGACTCATGAGCGCTTGCCAAATACTAAAGCATTGAAGTCTCGGGCTGGGTACCATTAATAATACCAGTATAGTATAAAAAAAGTCTATACAAGTTTTGATGCTTTTGATCCACGGACAGCATCACAGGAAGTGCTCAATTTTTTTTTTTTGCCCCCAATCTTTTCCCATTTTTCCATCCATCCATTTTCTTCCGCTTTATCCGGGGCCGGGTCGCGGGGGCAGACTTCCCGATCCCACACCTCCTCCTGCTGTTGTGGGGGGACCCCGCGGCGACACCAGGCCAGCTCGGAGACATAGTCCCACCAGCGTGTCCTGGGCCTTCCACGAGGCCTCTTCCCATTTTTCCCAATTTTTATTTTTCCAATTTTTTCCCCTTATTTTTGCTAATATAAAAAATATAGATATATTTTCCCTATTTCCTCTCGTTTTTGTTTCCCATTTTCACCCATTTTTTTCTTTTTTTTTGCCCAGTTTATTCCCATTTTTCCCCAAATGATCACCCATTTTTCACACATTTCCAGACATTGGAGATGAACTTGATATTGTAAATTTGAATATCTTCCACACATTGTAGTTTTATTTTCTGGTAAAGGTATAGGTATCGGAAAAAGTATAGTTAAAGCACCAGTATTGAAGAAATGTACCCAATCCTGCAAAGCCTGGAGTCACGGCGGTGGCAAAGTGGTTGGCCCCACTACATGAAGGTCCCCGGTTCAAAGCCCCCCCCCCTCAGAGGACACACTTCCCTACACATATAATTAAGTCTAGATTAACCTCAGCTTAACCTTTAAGCTTAACTCCATTAGCTCTTGAGCTGCAGCTTAAGAGCTTCTCCATCTCTGTTTCAGACGGTAGCCACTGACCATAAAGCCTCCTCATCATGGCTGTGGAGCTGCAGCGGCTGCAGTTCCAAATGTTTACTCAGGGGCGTTTTACCCATGACCCACATTGGAAATTGAGTTTCAAGTTCCAAGACTGTCCTGGCCAAGATGCAACTCCATGTTTTGGCAAAGAATAATAGGCATTCCTTTCTACGGTCAGACACAGAGTAAATGTGTAACCGCAGATCACAAACTCACGTTTAAACAAAACACCTGCAACACATCTTTCCACCAAAACCATCTCTGGAACATATGAATAAATATGGCATCCAAAATAATGGTTTTAAGTCTCATTTATGCATGAGTTTGAAGCTTAAAGGTGCATTACGCAACTTTTTATGTGAAAAAAACTGATATTTATGCGTGACTGACCTTTTTGTCACCTAATGGCTGAGTGGGTGGTTAGCATGACGCCTTTGCTTTCCCTCACAGTGGCCTCTGTTAGACTCCAGGATCAATTGCTTTGTAGGTCTTCCTGGTAAGAGGCTCCGTCAGCAGTGAAAACCTACCAGAAACTCGCAAAACAGTTGACCCTGGAGCCATTGTGATTTTATGTTTTTTCATATAAAAAGTTATTCATTATATATGTAAAAGAAAAATGTCACAGTTGTCTATATTTGTAGGGAATTTTTGATATTGAAGAATTCCTCTCAAGAAACCTTCAACAGTCTGAAAAGTTTGGATCCACAAAGGAAATGACCATATTTGGATTACAGAGTCTATGTCAGTATTTGTAAATGGATACTCGTGGGAAACCCTGTCCATGTTGAAGTGATTTCAGACAAAATCCAACACACAAGTCGACAAAGCGTTATAAAACAAATGTTGTAAAGGGAGAGTTTGGTCTGTTTTGCTCTTTGGCACAATAACTAAGATGTAGAGAGAGAAATGTAGCCACAAATCTCACAATAAATTGACTATTGCATGAAAAGTCAGAAGATGAGATCTACTTCCTCAGCTGTGAGTGAGTAGTTCAATGGCGGCTGTAAATTCCGGCTGCTCCGTCTATCTGCCCTATCCCAACAGCAGTCAGACCGGGACGGGGCAGTTGAGTGCTGCTTGACAGCCCGAGTCCAGTCGCACTAATGAGTCTGCGCTGATTCGGGACTCAGAGCTGCTGCGTGTGCACTTCACTGACCCCTGGGATAAATTAGCGCTGTCCGACCGCTCCCCCGAGACTTCCAGCGTAAAAATCTCTAATCTGCATTCAGCTCCTGTAACAAACAAAAACCCACCGTAAGAGTAAGATCCCTTTGGATGGCCAATGTTTAACCTTTCTCGCTAACTCGCTAGTCATTTATTAACTATTGAGCAAACAGCATAACCGTCTACTTCTCCATCTGATATCGTTCTGTAATCCATTTATGATCCCTGGCTTTGTTATTCATGACAGGCATTTGATTCAGGATGGTTCAAATGCATTGCATCAGGAGCATTACTGCAAACATTGCCTCAGATTTTCCCAGTGGGGGTCACCGCCCCCCAGCCCCAGGGGGATCCAAAATGATGTGAGAAAAGATGAGAAAAGTACTGATCCAAAACAGCATAGATTAGTGAATTTAAGTAAAATAGCAAAGTATGAAGTGAAGAATAGGGCCGGCCGATATATCGGGCCGATATTTGGGCATTTTCAATATATATATATATTTTTTAAATTGGCCAAAAATGTCAAAACTTTATAGAGCCGTTTTCACACAAGGTTGTAGTCCAAAGTGCTTTACAGATTAAAAACAATCTGATGAATATCGGTATCGGCCAGTCAAAATCCCAATAATCGGCATCTGCCTTTGAAAAATCCATATCGGTCGACCTCTATTAGATATATTTCTATATGTTTCTGTGATTGAAACCTTTACTACTTTACTTCGGCCTATATATCGGCCAACCCTCTTCTAACAGGAGGTGTGTTGTCTTTGGCAGCCCTCTTAGTTTTAGTCACAGTTTAGTCATTTCTAAATGTTATAGTTTTAGTCCAGTTTTAGTTGACAGAAACTCTAAAGGTTTTAGTCAGTTTTACATGAAAGTTATTAAGTACTGGTATTAGTATTTCAAAATGAATATAGGTCGATAAGTTTGTTGGTTGTATTAACCTTTTGACAAAGGCAGAAGTGACACAGTGAACATAGCTTTTCCCAAAAGCGCCGTCTGCACATTAGTTCATCAACATGCTTTCTCCGTTCATATGCTACTGTATTTAACTGGGAAAAAAAGTGTCCTGAGAAAAGATAAAGTCCAGTCCGATGGCAGTCAGTCGTGCTCACACCATGGAGATACAGTATTAGACTAGGAGAGAGAGCGCAGCGTGCACGTCCATGTGACACGGATGTTGACAGTTCGGTGAGGATGAATTTGAGTCCTGACTTCAACCCCATAGAACACCTTTTAAGACATATTTTTCTGGAGCAATGGTCAAAAATTCCCAACAGACAAACTCCTGTTACAGCTGCATGGAACAGATGATACTCATATTAGAAATGGCAATATAGTGTTCATCAGAAAATTGCTTTTAATTCAACATTAGGTGACGCAATAGCCACATCACAACTAAGAAGCCACAATGTATTGCTTAATCACTGATTCAGATTTCCAGTTTTTGCAAACCCAGCCTAAACAAAAATGGATGGTAACTAAAAATGTCCATGAGTCATGATATTCTTAAGATGGTTTTATTCTAACCTTGTTTTCCTGTTTTTTTTTTTTTTTTAATGTTTCTGCTTCTACGGGTGCAGCGATTCGTTCTGTTCTTCCTGGATACAATTGTGCCCAACATTGTATCAGTTCTGAGCTGTTCTGCTCATAGTGAACTACGAAGTGAATCAAAACAGAAAGTTTGTTTTCTTAATAAGTTATTCCTACAGCTGCCAGTAGGAGGAGCCCCACTCAGTCTTCATCAGCTCTGGTGGATCAGCTGGATTTCATTGTTACTATTTAACTCTTACAGACTTACGTTTTATAAAACATAAGATATGATTGTTGACGCACCACAATAATGATACTATCACCTGTTTTTGTCTCATGTTTCATTGCAGCTGGAGTTGTGGATGTTTGTATTTTAGTCTGTCACACTTTGGTCGGAGATACATCCTAATGCTGCATCTGTGTGTTTCAGCTGTTGGAGCCTGTGTGTCACCAGCTGTTCGAGCTATACCGCAGCTCAGAGGAGCGTCTGCGCCGCTTCACCCTGCAGTTCCTCCCTGAGCTGGTGTGGGTGTACCTGAGGCTCACGGCCAGCAGGGACCGCCAGAGCAACGGCTGTATCGAGGCCCTGCTGCTGGGCATTTACAACCTGGTGGGTCCTCCGCTCGGCTTACAGCGCCCGATCTTTAACTGCACATATAGAAAGTTACTGTTTTTGTACGTATAGTTGTGTTGGAGTTTGGGGGTGCATATTTTAAGGAATGGACAATATTCTAGTCTAATACTGTCCATACATATTACGCCTTCCTTGCTGCATCAGGAAGGCAGACTGAACTATCTGCACAAAGTAGACTCTTCTAAACAAAAAGACATTTGTGATCCATGCAGAGGTTACATTTACAGAATGTTTTTAGCTTCGACGGAAAATTTAGTTTTATATATTTGACAGCGATAATGAAAGTTGAAGCGCAGCACTGCTCTGTCTCTGAGCCTCTGGGCTCTGTAAAGCAGCTACATCACTCCCACATTGGAGCTGAGAGCACTGACCTGGGTAAACCCGCGAACGACAGAGAGGAGAGAGAGAACGAGGTGTGGTGCGTGAAGGTAGGATGCAGGCGTACGTAGTGCAGTTCAAAGACGCGCGACAGGAACCGCTGAATATTGCCCTCTTTCTCTAAAACATTAAGATAAAATTGAGAAAATGCAAATAATAAGCTCAAATTTGCCCTTGTAATAGTGAAATATGAGCCTTAATATTGACGTCGTCCTCATTTGAGACTTTTACACACAAGTTTGAACACATTTCTGTTGCAATATTTGAGTACAATGATTCTGTTCAGAAATGTCATGTCAAAATGCGATTAATTCATTACAGACCTAGAATTAATTAATCGCAATTAATCGCATTTTAATTGAAAAACAACAATATTTTGCACCTAAATTATTCAATAACTAGATATAAACACGAGTTCAACTACAAATGTATTTATTATTGTTAATCTGTATAGTTAATTATTCAAGTAACAGAGGCAAAGTGCATTTATAGCTATCTAGCTTTCAAGTGCTTTAGGAACTCTGGACACTCATGTAACCAGTAGAGTTCATTAAAAGAGTAGGCCATCGTTTTTCCATACTGAGATATGTTCTTACCTTAGCTTTGACGAGTTCTTTAGGACCTGTCTCATCTTCACCCGTGCCTTCAGTCACGTAAACACAGCGCAGACGGCGTTAGCATTTAGCCTCTCCCTCTCTCCTCTATAGCTCCAAAACAGGTCAAGATAGAAGCTACCAAGCTCTTCCACGTTTTCCCTATTTAAATATGGTAAATATGGTTTAAATATAAGTATAATTACACAAAATTAAACAATGTGGATTTTCTAAGTGGATAAAAGGGGGGACTTATATTGTAAGGCGTAATAATACCAGGAGTAGTTCGAAATCCGAGCAGTAATCTTCACTTTGCTGTGCGGATGCCAAATTACTCCTGGTATTATTACGCCTTACAATATAAGTCCCGCCTTTTATCCGCTTAGAGAATCCACGTTGTTTAATTTTGTGTAATTATTATTATATTAATTATTATTATATTATTATAACCATATTTAAATAGGGAAAACGTGGAAGAGCTTGGTAGCTTCTATCTTGACCTGTTTTGGAGCTATAGTGGAGAGAGGGAGAGGCTAAATGCTAACGCCGTCTGTGCTGTGTTTACGTGACTGAAGGCACGGGTGAAGACCAGACAGGTCCTGAAGAACTCGTCAAAGCTAAGGTAAGAACATATCTCAGTATGTAAAAACGGTGGCCTATTCCTTTTTAAACAGCAATAATTATGCCACATTTAAATAAAAGTAAAAAATAAATAAAGTAAAAGGGCCATAAAAAAGCACCTTTTAAGTGTTTAACAATTGCCATTTCTTATCCTGACAAGGGTTCGGGTTACTGTGGCTCAGAGTGGGCGTGGCTAGAGCATTTGTTTGAGGCTAACGCTAACATTAGCATCGAGGACGTCTCTGTGTTTGTTCAACATGTTTTGCACTGAGATGGTATTTTAGACTAGAGTAACTACGGTGGAAGGAGAGCTCTTTTTTGCACAACTTGCCATACGCTAGGTATACGGGCGTACCAGGAACACACAAATAAAAAGGTTCCGGCACGGCAGTTCCAGCTTGGGGGGGGGGAAATCGAGTGAAATACGATTAATTGCGTAAAAAAATGTAGTGCGTTAAAGTCCTACTCCTAGTTCTCCTGGGAGAGAGCAGTGCAGAGAGCGCCGCTAATGGACAGAGCGTATATGTTTCATCACAGGAATCACCCTCAGGACTGGAACCTCAGGGGCCGGACAGCTGCACGCATCAATATACAGAGCAGCGCTGAGGGTGTTCCCATTCATTATTCATGCTCTCAGCTATATACCACTCCACACCTAAGACACATGGATATGAACTGACCTGGGAAACCTCTTGGTTCTGCTGCACCACATGAGAACAAACTGTGATATGCAGACACTATTTGGAGCACTGGGAGAAGGGCCGGGGGATTTATGAACTGAGAATTGGAATCGTTCTCTCTCGATTAAGAAGGATCATCATAAGATAGTGGACAAATGCTTTCCACTTCTCCTATGAATTGACCACCCCAGTGCAGTGTGAACTCGAAAGCAAAGATAGAGCTTGTGAATGTTCCTGAATCGGGATTAAATTGTGATCCTGGCTCGAATACGGCCACGTTTCATGACCAGATCACTTCATCAGGGCTGCATTTTACGTCAGCGTACCACTATATGTCTGTGGTGTCGAAAAAAATGAGAATACTTTGCATTCTAAGTTTGGGCCAATAAAAAAGTTCATGGCAGTCCCACCACAAAACAATATAAAACTGCTAGTATTTTGTCAGCTTCTAATTAGAGGTAGTCAATTGTATTTATTGTTTTTTTGTATTTGTCAAAAGACCAAGAATATGTATGATGTTTTTTTGAATGGTTCTTGTTTCATATGGTTGTACGGTGCAATACAAGTGTAAATAGTGATAGACGCGATACAATCTGCATGCACACTACAGACTACTACTACTACTACTACTACTACTGATTTTGATAAACAACTGTTGGGGCTCTAGGGGCGTGCGCTTATCAATTAAAGTGAAGCTTTTCTAACACTTGAGTAGATCATTTTTTCGATTAAAGAATGACCTCCGATTAACACGGCAACGAAAACCACCAAATAACAGATCAATATTGAGTCTCAAGACGAACTCATCCATCTCTCTTCCTCTTCTGCGTGTGTGCGTAAAGGCGTGCTCTTGGTTGCCATGGCACCGACAGCAGTGGGGGTTTCAATTTGCCTCATATTTTGTCCGGTGCCAATTATATGGCCAAATATATAGTTTTCATGATATTTCTCTAATATATCGTGATATACATTTTCAGCCATATCGCCCTGCCCTGGCTGATGTTGTTCTAAATTGTAACAATATAGAGATAAAAAATTAGTGTTGCACCGATCTGATTCTGGTACCGGATATTGGCACTGATACCGGAAAAATTATGATCATGCAGTACCTCATTTTGAAGCTCTGAACCTGGAGAACCTGCTAGTTTCAACTAATCAAACTGTAAATGAGCGATCTAAAGTAATAAAATAAATGTGGCCTCTGCTGGAGTGGCCAAGTATTTGTGGGCTATTTTCATTTATGAAAGGCTGTTAACTCATTACCTGCCAATGACGTCTATAGATGTCAATTAGGTTTTTCAATGGGAACAGCTGTAGCAAAACCTTGAGCATGTCTGGTGTTAAAATCTTAGTTGTGCTGCCTGATGCTGACACTTAGTGACTCAAGTTCTTTTATTGAGTCACTAGGTGTCAGTATTTGCTCTTTCGTTTTCTCAGCTTTTTGGTCAGAAAACAGCATTTTGGGTGATTTCAACTATTTTCTACGGACGATTACTAAAGAATGGAAAGAGGCACAAACAAACTTTTTTTTAGATGAAAGAGAGAATCTTTCTTTTTGTGGGTTTCATGTTGACATAGACCTAGACCTACATTTTCTGTGGGTCTTGAAAAAACAGTCAAAATCCTGAAAAACGTCTGGCAGTGGGGAGCTCTCTGATTTGAAAATGGCTGGCAGTCAATGAATTAAAGAATAACTGAACTGACTTCTTTGTAATGCACAGGTTGTAGTGATCAGATCACTGTATTTGAGTTTATGTAACCTAATACCCAAGGATTAAATATAGAAAACACCAGTGATCCTTGTAGATATACTTGATCATTGATGTGAAACAGCGTGTTTGCAAGAAAAGATAAGACTTTATTGATCTCGCACTGGAGCAAAGAGAACCAAGCCGCCACTTTTAAGAAAGTCTCTTGATATTTGTTAATATTGGATAGACAGATACTCAAACCCCTAGTACCAGTATCTGAGGCAAATAGCTGGATCTCATTTTGATCATAATGGCCCACATTTGGATTGTTGCAGCTCAGCAAAGCACCCGGCAGCTGACCGTCATTGTGCCTGCCTTTATCTCCGGAGTCACGTAACTGAGCGTCTCATTTCGAAATGGCTTGGTTTACTGCTAAGCCTTAATCCCCATGTCATCTCCCTGATCAGTCATGATCCGTACCTGTTATTTATTTCATGTGTCTGTGTGTGTTTCCTTTGCAGGAGATTGTGGACAAAGATGGCAACAGCAAGCTCCTGTCTTTCACAATCCCGTCGCTGTCAAAGCCCTCGATATACCACGAGGTGAGTATAAAGTCCTTCTAGAGGCAGTAATGACTGATTTTAGATATTTGGAGACATAGAAAACACGTTAAGACAACACAGGCTTCGAGAGAGAAGGACATTCAATTACAAAGGCTTCCTGAAGTGTAAAATTAAGGTTAGACTTTTCTGCTGCATGAGGGAAAGAGAAAAAAAAGTCATTTCAGTTTGACCAAATGAGCTGCAGTGGGCTGTAGCCTTTCCGAATTTAGAAATGCGCTGAGTCGGTCCAACGAGACGAATCATTTCATTTTAATAACACTAATGCATTTGGATTCGGGCCAGAGGGCTGCGCTCATATCATAGCTCTGTATTCGAGCTGCATCACGGTTAAGGAGGGCAGGAGTTTATGTATAAAGATGAGATCACCCTGCTTTCTGTGTGTCTGAAGCCGTCCAGCCTGGGGTCCATGGCTCTGACAGAGGGGGCGCTGTGTCAGCACGACCTCATCCGAGTGGTCTACAGCGGCCTGCATCCTCAGAGAGAGACCTTCACTGCCCAGAACAGGTGAGGGACGAACCATTGTAGTCACCCAATTCTTGTAGCTGGATTGATATTTTTGATGGCGTCTATAAACCTTTTTTTTGTCCAGATTTGAAGTGCTGTGCTTCCTCATGCTGTGCTACAACTCGGCGGTGGTCTACATGCCCGTTTCTTCCTATCAGTCCGTGTGCAGAATGAGCTCACGGTAAGTTTTCAGCTCCCAAGTCCCAAGTTAAAAAGTGCCCAAATCAAGGCCTTAAAAGTCAGCAAAATTTTTTAAATGTGACTTGCTTCTGCCTGTGAAAACCTGATTATGGTCCAGACAGATATAACCGGTTTGTAAAATACTAAGTTCATCAATATACGGTAATTTCCACATTTCCTGTACACATTTAAGGCCTGTAAACCATCACTGAAGTTGTGAGAAAATCCGTGCTTGAAATCAATTTGCTACAATGGACTGGAACAGGCTGATTTTCTTCTTTTACAAGAATGAAATTCAAGCCACATGGCTCATTTGCATACAGTTCTTTTGTTTTTTATTGTAGAAAATGTGAAATACCAGAGAGAACTACTTAAGGTATGACAGAGTATCAATTTTAAACTTACTTCAGACTTCTGTAGGTGGTGTTTATGTGCAGGGAACAAACAAACAACAAAAAAGAGGTCACTACAGCTGATTTTGTATAATATGTCTTTAAAAATCCCAAATCGGTTTAGCCAATGAGGGGAAGCTAACTCTTTCCCAGAACTAAACAGCCACCTGTATACAGCCCTCAGTCTGCCCTGTGCACAAGGGGATTTCCAAAACTCTTCTTCCACTCTTTGTTGTGGGTAATTGTCTCCACGGTCAGAGCTCTGTTGGACGTGCACAGGATCAATGAAGAATTTCTCTATAAAAGAGCGCAGAAAAGAGAGGACTCTGGGGATTTTGGTGTGGGCTGGGGATATAGAGGCTCCCCCTGCTGAGAGCAGCAGAAACGGCGCCCAGGGCAGAGTGGTCTAGACACACGGCTAGCAATGTGGATCTGTGCTCTCAAAGGACTTCTGCTCACCTCCTTCGACCTTCAGCAGGATGAGGACTTCCAATCCTTCACCGGTTACTTGAGTAACAATGCTCATTTTTATAGCATCATAAATGTTCAGTTCAGCTTATTAGCAATTTGCAATATAAAACACACATTGGTGTGCAAGGAGCTTAAAGTACACTGTCAACATCGCATGACATAAAAAAAAGTGAAATCAAACAAATGTCACATAAAATTACAGGGTAAAATACTGTGCAGTGAAAAGTCTCTACAAAATGTTTAGTCATCACATCTTGTGGAAAGAAACTGTTAAATTGGCGAAACCTTACAGCATTTGATCGAGCGATATCTTTTTCCAGAGGAAGCATTTCAAACATGGCCCTAGCAGTGCGGCCTGAGGCTTTTTTCACAGTTGTAAGAGTCTTACTTTATTTGTGGCCTCCAGGAGCGGCAAAGTGCAGCCAATGGTTCTGCTGCTAAGCGAACTACTTTGTTCAAGGTCATCTTGTTTTCTTTCAGAGGGAGATTACTATACCACACAATAGTAGGTCAGCACTGGTTAGAACACTCTCAATTATGCAAAAATGTATTTTGATAATTAATGTTTAAATTAAAATCTTAAATTCCCAAAGGAGGAGGAGGAGGGATGTTTTTGAAGTCCAAAGCAAGTTGTTTTCTTTACTCCATTGAACCACATTCTCTACCTCCTCACGATAATGACATTCATTGTTTGAACTAATAATAATGGTTGTATCATCGGCATAATTGATTACCACATTATTTTCATGAGATGCTCCAAAGTTCACGTATACTACGTGAACAACAGGGGGCTCAAAATACGCCCTTGCGGCAGCCCAGTGCTGACACACAGTTCATCAAAATGCAAGCATCAATTTTGACCCTTTGTGGTCCACAAGTCAAGCCATTTAACATCACATTGTGTTAATCACGGCTCCGTAGATCAGCAAGGATTGGATTAGCTCATTTTAAAGCCTGTATTCACTCTCCCATCAGCTTGCCATTCCTACTGCTGCCTGCAGAGGTTGCTCCAGGCCAAGTCCAGTCTCCTCTTTCTTACTGTCCTTTCCTTAAATTGACTTATTTCTCATGGTAAAACAAATATTCTGAATAATCTGTGCAGCCTGAGTGTGTGTGGCTTCCCGCGGCAGCAGCAGAAGCTCTGGAGAGAACCGTGCAACCGCGTTCTGCTGGACCCCGAGTTCATGGTGCAGATGCTCACTGCGGTCTACCACGCCATGTACGTACACCAGCATTCCATTTAATATAGACCAATATATATCAATTACAAGATAAGAAATGTATTTTTTCAAATGTCCGCTTGAAGCTTTTGTCACTTATATATCCACTCTCCGTTTGAAGAGCACCGGATTTATTTTAGCTAACTCATGTAAAAGGTTGGAGCACTTGTAATTGAGTGAATGTACATTGTAACTTCCTGCCTCTATAATAATAACACCTTGACTAAAGGTAAGTCTTTTTTTTTGTCACAAAAGTTAATTTAAATTTGTCATTGGTTTGTTGGCAGCATGTTTAGCACTTTATAACAATTTCAAAAGAAAAAAAAAGGAACATAAAAATCATCCATTCGGATGTACGAATGTACAAATAAATAAATAATAATAATAGCATGTGCATGGGAGAGGTAGAAGCCTATAGGCTTATAACGACACCACTCTCAAGTAAACAATTAAATCAGAGTAAATTCAAGCCACGAAAACAAGTCACTACATGTCAAAAAGTACCAAGTCAAATACAAATACAACGTGTCAAATATACAATACTCATGCAATCATTTCCTTTATGAATCTTTGCTCTGTACTCTGCACCAATACTCAGCCATTAATTTATGTTTTAGTTTGTTTGTATACATGTATAATGTGGTGGATGAATCCAGAAGAAGATTCCATGCTTTAACTCCATGATATCTAATTGAGGCCAGTCATCATCATACAGTGATCTAAATACAAAGGTACAAGTCATTAGACTATTTATATAAAAATATTCAAGAGTTTTATTTAAAAAACCAAAGGTACACTTGGAGCATCAGGTTTCGAAAGAGTAGCTATACAGACAAACTTCTTTTGTAGAATGAACATTTTGTTTAGGTATGTAGTGAAGGTATTTCCCCAAACAATATTTCCATAATTTAAATAGGGATAAATAAGACATATTAAAGTGTTAAGAGACATTTATGATTTACTAGGTTTCTCATTTTACTTATGATTGAAATTGAAATTGAAAGACTTGGTTATCTTTTGGCAAACTTTTTCGACCTGTTCCTTCCAGCACAGTTTATCGTCAATCAGAATTCCTAAAACACATGTAGATGACACACTGTTTATTTCTTCATTATTAATGTAAATTTTGATTTGATCTCTATCATATTTTTTATTACCAGCAAATAACATAAAGTTTGATTCTTTTTTTTACATTTAATGGCAATTTATTTACCATTCTGAATAATTCAAATCATGATTTAATTTTTTTTTTTTCAGAAATAAACATATTGGTATCATCAGCAAAAAGAACTGGAAAGGTGGTTATAGAAACAGAAGCAAAATCATTAATATAAATAATAAATAATAATGGTCCCTAAATTGAACCTTGTGGTACACCATACTCCACGGAATTTCCTTTTAGATTCATGATTTTTTATACTGACATACTGTTCTCTTAGTGAATAATTATAGAGCCAGATATAGACATTGTCCCTGAATCCGTATTTATGCCGTTTTTGAAGCAGAATATCATGGTTTACGGTGTCAAAAGCTTTAGATAGATCTAAAAATACACCAATTGCAAATTCCTTTTTTATCCAGAGCCGTATGAATTATATCCACTAGTTCAATAGGGGCCATGTGCGATGAATGATATTTGCAAAATCCGAACTGGTAATTATTAATTATATAATATATTGTTCTTAATTAAGTGTTGATGAAGTCTTCGATAAACAAGCTTTTCCAACATTTTTGAAAAACATGGAAATAGGGCGATAATTTGAGAAGGATGCATTTTTGCCATTTTTATACAAAGGTACAACTTTAGCTATTTTTTATTCAGAAGGTACTATGCCAGTTTTCATAGATAATGCAAAAATATAAGAAAGTGGTTCAGAAAGAGTAGATGCAACATCTTTAATAATAGAAGCACTTATTCCATCATGGCCAGGGGCAGATGTTTTTAGGCCTGCAATGATTTCCTGAACCTCACTGGAATTAGGCGGTTCAAACTCACTAAAAGAAGACAATGTACTTTTAATGTAGTCTAGTGGATTGACATTTGTGGCGCAAATTCTCTTAGCCAGAGTAGCGACAACATTTGAGAAATAATTATTGAACTTGCATGCAATATCAAAAGGATTATGAAAGGTACTACTTCCATTCACCATCTGCTAAAATGTGTGTGTCTTGACCTGCAGATACAACGGCGAGTGGGAGATGGGGCGCGAGGCTCTGGAGGACATCCTGTACCGCTCCCAGCTGGAGCTCTACTCACAGCCGCTACTGGTGAGAGTCATGTTTGAATTCCTGCCTGGTTTATTGAGTTTTGAAACCAAAAGAAGATGGAGTTTGAATTGTTTAAGTTTTTTTTTTTTTTTGCTTAATCAAAAACTTAAAAAAAATCCAAATTCCTTCTAAGCAAATCTTTGTTCTCTAATATCTAATAATGTAGTTTAATATATGTATAAAAAAAATAAAAACATACATTTAAAACTGGCTTTGATCCATTATTTAGATTTGGCGGTTGAAAAATTGTAGTCACACATTTAATGTCTTATTTTTGTTTGAAAAAATAAAATGACAAAAAACTTTCTTTCTCATATCAAAAATTTGAAATGGATATCTCTGAATTAAATTGTTTTCCCCATTTACCTGCAGCATCTTGCCTTATATTTCATTAGAAGAATGACATTTGATTCCAATAGGCTTTAATCCTTAATTTCTTTGAACATTTTGACATTGCTAAACTTCCTTTACCCCATCATTTCATCCAAAATACTAAACTTATGATCATGACACTTAAGACAATTGATTTAGTGAAGATTTTCAGTAAATTCCCTGTCAGTTTTACACAATGTTTTGCTCAGAGGTTGCTCATTGTGTCCCGTTAGCTTTTGAATATCCAAATGTCCCCTCATTCCTCTGTTTAAAGGTGGATTACCAAACTTTTTATGTGAAAATAAACAAGTTGATATTTGTGTATTTGACCTTTTTAGTGACCCAGTGGCTATACGGGTGGTGTGCTCGGCGCCTTTGCCTTCCATCACAGGGCCCCTGTGATGCTTCAGGATCAGTTTTATTATTTCTGGTAGGAGACAGTTCAACCTGCAATGAATACTTACCAGAAACCTAAAAACAAATGGTCCTTGAGTTGTCTTGGGGACAACTGGGATGGTGGCAGGTAAAGGCGCTATGCTAACCACACTTACAGCCACTGGGTCACTGAAAGGTCAAATACGCACAAATATCAATTTTTTGTATTTATTTTTTTATTTTTCATATAAAGTAGCGTATCGCACTTTCAATTGAACGTCTACATGTCAAGAAATAACATTAAAATGTCTATAAAGAGCCATTTCTGCTGTGACATGTGACCGGCCCGCTGCCTGTATAAACCCTAACGTGTTTGTGTTGGTCAGCTGGGCAACGCCATGAAGAGCTCGCTCCCGGACAGCGCTCCGGACGACCCGCGAGGGAGGAAGGTCCTGCAGGTGGAGGTGACGCCCACCATCAGCCGCATCTCCATCTCCGCCATCACCACCGCCTCCATACGGCGCCACCGCTGGAAGAGAGAGGGTACTGCAGCCGCTTTAACTTCCGCAAGCATGACACGCGCGAAACAAAGGGCTGTGTTTTATGGGCCCGTCTCACGCTCTGACCTCTTTCTAAGCAGTGCTAGCCCACATGAGGGAAATCCTGGGTGAGACGCTTATATGTGTGCGTGTGTTTTGTTCTGTTACAGCGGTGAGGAGAGAAGCAGTCGCACCATTCGCTCCAATGGTGTTGGATGTCAGTGCCTCTGTGTTCATTCAGTCCCCTCACTGTCATTCACTGCTTTTCTCCGTGTCCCGTCTCCTCGCTGTCGTGTAGTGAAAACGCTTCAGAGGAAGTTTGCAAGTTTTACACAAACTTGTGACAAAATGGCGCCTTCAACTTTCTCTGATGAGAGTTACTGTTTTTTTTTTTAAACATGTAAGAGTGTATGTTCGTCCTTGCTTAAAACGGGATTCTGGCCACTGAAAGGTCTTTTTTTTTTTTTCAATTTTATATTCTAAGATAGGCAATTCTTGGAAATCACAATCAATAATCAATAATAATCGCAATATCAAAAGTATTACAGTGATATCACCCACTTTTACAATGTTTCGGATTGCATGTTCCTTTCCCTGAACACGCTGGGCCTCATTCATGAATGTTTTGTGTAAGGAAAGATTTGTAAGTACCACTTTAAAGTCCGTCAGTTTAAATGTTTTACTAATGTAATAAATTGCCTATAATTGACCTCCTGGGCCTGCAATGTGATGTCACGGAAGTAATATTAAATGATATTATTATTGCTGAACTCTCCCTTTGCTGATCCCCGTAACTAATCAGAATCCACGGTCTTCGACCAACGAGACGAGCTTTCCTGTGAGCCGGCCTGTCAGGTCCAATTGGGATGGGGAGGGAGCTTGATCGTTTACTTTTTGAAATTTTGGATCTAAAGATGTACGATTTTTTTTACCTATACTTCAATACTGGAAGTACCTAAACTTTTTTTTTCAATGCTAGTCTGGTATCGTTGAACGGTAACCAGCCCTAACCAGGAGGGAAGTGACCTTGATAGTATTTTCAAAGTTATCCCCCTCTCTCCTCATTTTGCAATCTTTCAGACTATCACTTTATGTCCGATTCATGAAGTGTTCTTAAGAAGCCAAATCCCTTCTTAAAGTGACAGTCTGTAACATTGCAAAGTGAGGGAGAGTGAGAGAGAAATGTTAAAAACAATAAATAATAATAATAATAATAATAATAATAATAATAATAATAATAGTAATAGTAATAATACATTTTATTTTTATTGCACTTTACACATGAAAAACACATCTCAAAGTGCTACAGTCACTACAGATTAAAAACACATGACATATCATCAGTAAAAACAACAAAAACACATTTTAGGAGTACATTTTAAAGTAAACAATCAAGTTCCTCCCCTACTGATTGGCCCTGACAGGCCGGTTCACAAGGGAAGCTCGTCTCATTGGTCAGAGTGATGGCACTGCGGATTCTAAGTTGCTGAAATAAGCAAAGGGAGGAACTTTAGAAAATGTATTATTATTCAACATTACAATATTACCGGGCGGTCAATTATACGCAATATATTCAATCTGTAAAACATTTTAGACTTACACACTGTCACTTTAACAGAGAGATGCCCCAAATTCACAAACATGACACATCATGGCATGGAAATATAAAGACACAGGGCGTGTCTTTATATTTCCATGAATGGACGTGACAATAACGTGACCAGGGGCCAGTACAGTTGTACTGCACTCACAGTGTATGTACGAGAAAAACTTTTTGGGATATTTGAGCGACAAAACCTTCACATGACAGATGGAAATTAATCAAAGTTTTTCTTGCATTCTTATCTGAAATTTTACATTATGTTATGTTTTGTTTGCCCTTTTACACCATAACAAAAACATCAGACTTTTAGACTTTCTTCTTCCAGAACAAGGCACTTTCGTCCAATAGCAAAGATTTCTCTTGAATGAGGCCCATTGTTGTGTTGCAGCAGCAGAGGATACTGGTGTTTTGCGTTGATTGAGAGCGATGTCATTACGTTGTGAGTCTGATAAAATGGCCCGGGAGCCAGTGTGACGAGAAGGCGGTCTCACTCCTCATCTGAACCCCGCTCCTCCGCCTGCCACTAAAGCTGCACGTCTGCTCGTCTCTGTTGACTCCCAGATGGTTTTGACCACTCGAGCGATGCAGAGTTGAGCCTCATCGTCAATCCGCCGACTAGCGACCAGTGCCAGCCGGGCCCCTGGGAGCCTGCGGCCACCGGGGAGCGAAGGGTCCGGGTCCGGGCCCCCAGCCACCACAGCAGCAGCAGTAGCAGCATCATTCCCCCCATCACGCTCGAGGGTAGGGCTCAGGGCGCGCGCTCGGGGCCCACAGCACCGGGGGGCCCCGACAGTCGGCCCTTTAACACCGGCCATGCTCCTCTTCTCCCGCTCCTGTGGGGAACCAACTTTACCGCTGCATCCGGGCTGCTGCTTCTGTTCCCCAGGCCACAGTAACCAGGGATCCCACAAACAAGACAATCAACTTCGATATTTTTAAAGTAAACTTGTTACTTTAAAAATGTATGCCCCCCCAAAAATAATCTGTGACTGAAATACCATAATGTCACAATGTCTTAAAGTGCATATGACCTATTAGACACAATTTTCACCAAAACATAGTTAACATAGTTGCCCCTTTAAGATTTTCTTAAAGGGGCAAGATGTAAGTTTGCCATTTTATACTCACTACTGCCACCTCAGGTCATACGTGTAACTGCACCTTCTATATTAAAGGAATAGGTCACCGTTTTTACATACTGAGATATGTTCTTACCTTAGCTTTGACGAGTTCTTTAGGACCTGTCTGATCTTCACCCGTGCCTTCAATCACGTAAACACAGCGCAGACGGCGTTAGCATTTAGCCTCTCCTGCTCTCCACTATAGCTCCAAAACAGGTCAGAAGAAGAAGCTACCAAGCTCTTCCCCGTTTTCCCTTCACGTAACCATATTTAAATAGGGAAAACGTGGAAGAGCTTGGTAGCTTCTATCTTGACCTGTTTTGGAGCTATAGAGGAGAGGGGGAGAGGCTAAATGCATGGACGTAGATCTTCCATAACTTTTGCGATGCCAATCATATTAATCTTATTGTACTACAGATACAAACGGCAACGGCAAGCAGATTTTGCACAATAAAAGTCAAAGTCAGACCCACTCCAGACTGTCCATTAGCATGTAGCGTGAAGCTAATGCCGCCACATTGGCCACAACGACGGTTGGAATGGCCGATCCAGAGTTTTATTATGGATCTGTGGTCACTAGCTCAAGAATCTTAATGAAAACATCCCACAGATATTATCCATCGAACCAAGAGATACAAACCTGTCATATGCACTTCAAGTTTCACATCAATAATAAAACCTCTTAGTACCTTTTTCCTGTTCTTTTTAAATACGAGAAGAAAAACATTGTGAATTGTGGGAACCCTGCTTATCTCACCCAGCCTGCAAAATCCCTGTCTTACGATTTACTAATACCTTTTGGCTTGTAATAATCAAAGCAAACTCTTGACGGGATTTTTTTACTCAGGGACGATATTTGCATGGGCCTCTCATTACATCTTACTGATATTTCCCCTCTCGCCTCCTTCAGCATCCTCCAAACCGCTCCCCTTGTCACTCACTGAGCCTTTTCCCGGATATAGTTTTCTCTTTTCAACATCCCCAACATTTCTGGGCTTCCAAAGGAGTGAGTTTGAGTTTTTTTTTTTTGTCCTGCCGCTCAGTGAGTGAGAACGAGTCCTCTCCTCCGTGCATGGTTAAAAATGCTACTGCAAGCTTGGAACGATTCCGCCATAAATGAATCCTTTAACATGGAAAAAAAACCACCCTCTGGTTACTTTCTGTCACTGAGTCGGTAGGTATTGGCCATTTTGTACCGTGTGTGTTGTCTGGACCTGTTTGCTCATTCTCGTCGTGAGGTCTGCAGCTCGCATCAGCCATTCTTTCCATTTCTCCTGCGCTAAGTCAAACACGTATATCATGTTTTTATGTCATGAATAATTGTATATTTGGATTCATTTTTGTATTATTCTCTAAAGTGGCTAAGGTGACTATTCCTCTTGGATGTTTCCGACCAAACCATAGTTAGACTGTTAAATTGAGGTCAAGTTTATTGTGCCTGTCAGAAAATGTTCCTATGCGTTTGACCTGCATACGGGTGTGGGTGGATCACTATTGGGTATATTTTAGTTTCAGCCTCTTGATAACAGGAAATGCAAAGGCAACTCGCTTAAAGGTGCATTATGTAACTTTCTAAGCAGAACAAAGGTTGATATTGGGCCTATTTGACCCTTCAGCAACCCAGTGGGTGTCTGGGTGGTCATCATGGTGCCTTTACTTTCCGTCACAGTGACCTCTAGGACGCTCCAAGATCAATTGTTGTTCCTGGTTGAACTTTCTCCATGGTAACATTCCATCCAGAAACCTACTAGAAACCCTAAAATTGATCCTGGAGCTCCAAGCTAACCATCCATACAGCCGCTGGGTCACTGAAAGGTCAAATAAGCACTAATATTATCTTCTCTTTTTTTGCAAATGCACCTGAAAGTGTGTAGGGAAGGTTTGAATTTTGTACATGGGGAGGCAAACATACTGCCTGACCACAAAAAAAGGTCGCCACAAAAAAAGGTAATGAAGTCTTTAGCTTTGATTACAGTCAACAGATCCAGTGTTGCATTCCTTTTTCACCAAGATCTTGCATGGATGATGGGAGACTGTGACCACTGCGCTAAACCTTCTCCAGCACATCCCAAAGATGAAACCCCAGTGGTGACATTTTTTATTTTTGCTCAGGCAGTGTATTACACTTGTATGCATGCACACGCACATCCAAAATGAAATGAAATTACAATCACAAAATCATGGAAAAGCGTACACATTAATATACATATAATTATATGAATTACACAACAACATACTTGAAAGTGGACGCAGTTGATTCGTTCTGGGGCACCGGCCTGAGCTGCCCTTGATGTGATGAGATGTTTGAACTCACCGCGTATTGGAGCAGCAAGCATGCATTGTGTGCATGTGAGTCCGGACCTCCCCAGTCTCTGGCTCTGCCCTTGGCCTGTCCCCCTGTCCTGTTCTGCTTGTCCTGACCATGCATGACAGCGACAGACTTCAGGCTCTGTCACTTCTCCAAAATAACTTCTCCAAACAATACTGTCTTTTGTGAGCAGGGCCGTCACTAGCTCTGAACAGACCGGGCACATGCGCGGGGGCCTCAGTTTGACCCTTCATACATTTCAACCAAGTGTTACAAACCATAGTAGTAGTAAAAGATGTCATTTCCCTTCTATTTAATTTGGTCACTTAAAAAAGGAGCAGTGGTCAAGAGGGCCCCCAGACAGTATGTATTTGCCCGGAATTCCCAAAGCGCTAGAAACGGCCCTGTGAATTGGCTAACATACTACCCTTTTCTTTTTCAGCTTCAAGGACAGGTCATGATCAAATGTATTTTGTTTTTGTTGAACTTCAGTTCTTTAATGATGAGTGGGAACACTGGTCCCGTCCATGTAGTGCCTAGAGGCTGTGTTGAGATGAGCGTGTGCATGTGGAGAGCCTCAGTGCCTCTGATAAGAGCTAGTTTGGCCTTTTACACAAGTAGGCTACCTGCTTGGCTCTACTCGGCGCACATGTACCCAGCTGTCTCTCATATACACTGAACAGAAACGTAACACTTTTCATTTTGCTCCCATTTTTCATCAGCTGAACTTAAAAGACATTCATATTTTTTCTATAAACACTATAGACCCATTTCTCTCAAATATTGTTCACAAATCTGTCTAAATGTGTGTTAGGAAGCACTTTTCCTTTTTTGAGATTCCATCCCCCCTCACAGCTGTGGGATCAAGATGCTGATTAAACACATGAATATAACACAGATGTGGCTACAGTAAAAGGAGTGCAGCAAATCTTCTTTATAGTTGATCAGGTTGTTGACTGTGGCTGTGGAATGTTGTCCCACTAGCAGTAGGCCAAATGTATTCTGGTCTAGTAGGAAGGTTTGAACTTGAAATAGTAGGCTTTTGAGATTCTAAAAAATTCAAAATGTTGTTTGTTCATCGTGTTCACTTTACAGCCTGCAGACCTATATACTTTATATTAACTGTCCCCCTTTTCAAGGTGGTAAAGCGCAGTAGATGAGCTGGGGAAAATGTGAGTACAGTGGAGCCAAGCTATAGTGAAAAAAGCCTGTTATCCAACCGACACTTTCCAACACACAGCAGGCAAGTGTTGGTCAATGCGAGCTCCACCAGCGTGACACAAGCCAAGGTCACTGTGGATGTATTGGATTGTCGGCGTGTTTGTGGATTATAGCTCACTAAATGAAGCTGGGTGTTCAACAACATGTAGATTAATTACATGCACCTACTATACACTTTTAATCAGTTGTCAGTTTAGTAAAGATTTCTGGAATTGAGGCCCCATGCACACAAAGATGAACACAGGCCTGAGCCATAGACTGTAGAATAGCAATGGACTATGTGAGGGTAGCTTCATGCTAGCTGTTTGGCTGGGTTTTTGGAGCCAGCTCCTCGATTGGATTAGGGGAAAAATAATAAAAAATGCAAAAGGCAAAAATATAAGAGGATGTTGTGCATGTTAAGACAAACCTGTGGAGGTCTGAATGACAAGCCTGTGTTTGAAAATCTTAAAGAGGGGCAATTAAGTTTCAATGGAAAGTCCATTACTGCAAGGCACTTTCAGAGCCTGCCTTCATTTCCTGTAAGGCTTCAGCACAGACACAGAAACAATGTATCAAACCCGTGTATCATCCACTTACAAAGACGGTGTTTTAAGGCTGTGAAAACAATATTTTTTAACTCTGTCCCAGAGAGGAAAGATTAGAAAACGCCATTCTTGAATTAGTTTTAGATGAATATTACATTTTCAAAACAGCAGTGTGAAAGTGTACAATTGTGAGTTTGAAAGTCTTACCAAATCCCTGCAAAAGCGCAATACCCACTCTTTGATAACACAAACAATTATAAACAGGCATCCCAATCAATTCTTTTGATAAGTCTGTCTGTAATGTCCCACAGAAACTTTTTCTCCATGCTGACTATGTTATCTTGTCTGGCTGCGACCTGTTCCCTGCAGAGGCAGACGGCATGAGCGGCGGAGAGGACTCCTTCAACGTGAACGACCCAGACGAGGGCTTCTCCTCCGGGGCGTCCAACAGCAGCCAGCCCAGCGCCACCAAGTCCAGCAGCAAAGCGGCCCAGAAGGGAGGCAGCAGCTTCAAGAAGGCCATCAGCGCACGCCTCTCCAGGGACAAGGAGAGAGAGCAGGAGAAGGAGCGGGAGCGGGAGGAGCTGGCCCAGAAGAGGCACCAGAGGCTGCAGACGCCTCCGGGCAGCATCGACGTGGACGCCATCCAGCTGAGCCCCATCAAGAAGCACCTGAGCTTCCCGGCGGGGCTGGTACGGACGGGCAGCACATCCTCCAGCAAGAGCTTCGACTGCATGAGCCTGAAGCTGAACGGAGGGGCGGAGGAGGGGCGCGTGCCGGCGGCCGGGGGCTCCGACGGCAGGGACGTGGGGTTAGCCAGCGGGGGCTCCCACCGCCGCTCCACAGGCAGCCTGCAGGAGGAGCACCTGGGCCGGTCCGAGGAGCAGGAGCTGCTGCCCGCCGGAGCTCCCCTGACCAAAGAGTCGCGCTCCCCCAGCTTCAACATGCAGATCATATCGCAGGTGTGAGCGCGGGGAGGACGGCGGCTGGACCCACCGCACCGGCTCCCTATGTCTACGCCGGCTCCACACATGTACAGATACTTCAGTCAGGAAGATGGGGAAAGTACAAGGGCGGTGAAACAAGTCGGTTAACTGCCGGACACTACCAGGTTATACCTCAGACATTAAACACAGAAATGCTCACTCAAGTTTTCCGTTTGTTTACTGTCACATCATCTGGACACAATCCCTAACTCTATTTATTTGCGACTCATTACCACAAATTTTTCTTTTTGTGAAACCGAAACATCACCTGTGCTAACGGAGGAGCAAAATGACCAAAAACTGCAATGATTCACAAACTCCAAATTGTGAAGTAGAACAGTCAGTCAGTCTTTGCTACTGCATTCATTCTGGCAACACATCACAACTAACTGTGGACCAACGTGGCCACCGAAAAACTCACTCTGGGATAGCTTTTGTATGTCGAGGCTCCATGATGGAGGAGTTGGTGCGAGCTACTTTTGCTTAGTTTCAACATGACCATGAAAATGTGGCCAACAACAAAACAAGAACAGAAAAGGTTTGCGATAGCGCCATTAAGTAGTTATTATGCACATTTTAGACAGATGCGTACTTTACTGGACGGAAACGCTGTGAATGTCAAATTGGGTTGGCCATGTGCTCACAAATCAAGGCAGGCGTCGTAGGACTTCAAAAAGTTGCAGCGAGAGCGTCAAAGATTACTCAAACATGGGTGAATGAATCAAAACCCATCAGTCAAGTGTGTTGTTGTGGAGGGAACAACATCATTATGTGGAAAACTGTCGATTTTACATTTCAAAAATCTGTCAACAATAGTTACAAGTGGGATGTTATGGCGGAAATAAATACTATAATAACTGTATCTTTGGTGTTGCCCATATAAGGTCAGGTTCGAAGCAGTGTTAATTTTGACAACATATTTTATTTTAGTTTCAGTCTTTTGACTAAAATGTAATTAAATTTTAGTCGAGATTTAGTAAAAAAAAACATTTCAATTTTAGTCTAGTTTTAGTCGTCTAAAATTGCATGTCAATTTGTCGACTAAATTTAAGACTAATTTAGTCGACTTTGCATTGATAATATTCATTATAATCATATTTAATCTGGTTCCTCTGCTTCATGGAGCTGCTCCACATGAACAAAGCTCAGAGCTGATCCTTTGGCAGTGAATTTAAAAGATATGAGGCTCTTTCAGACGGTCAATAGAAGTTTGGATGATTTTAGTCTCTCCCTTTCATTTTTATTTAGTCTGATTTTAGTCGACTAAAATATCTGGACATTTTAGTCATAGTTTTAGTCTCATGAGAAACTTTTTATTTAGTTTTAGTCCAATTTGAGTCGGAAAAAATATCACTTTGACTAAAATTAAGACTAAATATTTTGGTCGACGAAATTAACACTGGTTCGAAGCAGAAAAATAAAACTGAACTTTCTATCATTTCTCCACCATTTAAAAAAATTAGTGATGAGACATGGAAATGAGCAACGTGGCCCATAAACAGCCCATGAATACTTACAAAACGGACAATGCTAACCAGGAAACTAACGTTAGCTTCATGCTACATATTCTAGCGTTAGCAACAAGTGCCGTTTTATTGCTTCTTCTTTTTCTTCTCATTTTCTGTGAGAAAGCATCCATGTGAACCCGATCTTGGTGTGTGTAAAAATATATTTATAGTCCTCCAGAAAATTGCTGAAAAACTGCCGTCTGTATCTCTCTGCCGACTGCTTCGTCACCGCTGGTAAATACAGCTAACACTACAGCGTCAGAACATTTCCAACGCTAAATTGACACTACACTAACAGCAGATTCTGACAACGCAAGAGAGGAGCTTTGTCGATCAACGAACTACCTGTACATGTGTGGAGTTGGCCGCCCGCCGCCCCCGTCGCGGGCACTTCTAAAGCCATTCAAAGACCGTACTCGGGACTCCCTGTTCAGTCCGAGTCCGGAGCCCCGGCGTACTTTTATCGACCCGCCCTTTCCCGTGGTGTCTGTGTGCGTTTTATTCCCACGTGGTCACTTCACTGTCGTTGCTGTGTCTTATGCTGTAACCACCAACCACCACCACCACCATTCCAACACCATCCCACCGAGACACGCGGGCGATCGGGACCGCCCCCCCCCCCCCCAAAAGGAGTACAACTTAAGACGCTTCCGGGAAAAGGTGAAACGAATCAGCAATAGCCTCCTGTAGTGTGTGGAGAAGTAGATATAAGCTACGTGCAGAGCCGTTTCGAGCCATACGCGGAGTATGTACATGCACTTGGGTCCCTTAGCCACTAGGGGGCCCCCACACACACACACACACATTTTCCAGATTTTTACCGTAGGGATTAAGATTTAAATTACAGTTTAATAGCTTGGGGCATGTTCGTATGAGGATGTGAGGTTATTGGGATCAGTTAGTTTTCCCGAACAGGAGGCCCCCCCCAAAAATGTTTTGCTTCGGGGCCCCATGGAAGCTAGAGGCGGCCCTGGCTGTGTGTCCCTCGCTTTCATCCTCCGGGCTCACGTGCAATCAAATGTGCTGGTTTATTTTTTTTGTTCTTGTATAAACGATGGACTGGAAAACGTTTTCTCGCTCGAGCGAAATAGATTTTTATTTTTGACTATAATATATTTTATCACAGTCTGAAGAGAACGGCACTTTGATTATTTTGATGTGTTTTGGAGACGTCTTTGGAAGCTGGTGGCGGGTGGTCACTTTTTGTTTTGAAGTTCCATTTCCAAATCACCGCTGGACATGCTGAACAAGGACGATAAAAGTCAAGCTGCTCAGAGGCTTGGAGGGACTATAATTGGGATTGTTTAGTTCAGAATATTGTGTTTCTCAAAGCACCAGTGTGAGGTTTTCATGGGAGGCCAGTGGTACCAGTGGTTGTACCCCAAACGCTGCGCTGCCCCCTGCTGTCCTGGGGAAATTCTTGATTTTTCATACCAAGGCTTCATGATTGAAGGTAGATCTAGTTTGTTTTGTTTATGAAATGTAAATGGTTAAAGTACCTAGACATTTATGAAAAGACACAATTGTGAAGCTTTATTTTATGTACTTTGTGCTCAAAAATAGCAGGCAAGTTGTTGTTGCTTTAAATGTTCATCCAAATTCATTCCCGACTTTCCTCGCTCTCCTGGTTATTCCCCGGGATGAGTTTATGCAGCTTTCAGGGAGCAACAACAGCCATAAAAAAAAATATGAAATGCTCAACTGTAATTAGTTTGGGAGCTCCCTCTGGATGATATCTTTCTCATTTCCTAAGGCGAGACGCTGCTGATAAATAGGCAAAACATAAAATTTAGATTAGTGTAACAAAACATAAACAATTGTTACACCCAAGTTTAAAATGATGGTTTTGTTTTGTTGATATATTGGTTTCAGGGGGAAGTGTGGATGTCTTAATAGTTTTAAATAAGCTGGTTAAAAGTTCATCTGTAACACTTCAGAAATAAATCTTGTGACGTGGCAACAAAACAGTCCAACAAAATATTGTGCTAAGCCGGGCATTGAGTATAGCATTTTCCCCCTCAATACAAAAGATCAGAGCAGAATTTGACTTGCAAAGCGACCACGAGCTCACGCTATTGCGCCGATGACACCAGCTTCCAAAGACGAACCTGATCCTATTGTTCTATGTTGTGACGTTGATTTTTCACTGTTCGACCACATATTTCTGCACTTTCACAACCAAAACTGGAACAGTTCAGGGTGTTCGGACTGGACAAATCGATCTCATCTCTACTGCGCAGCTGATTCAAAGCTTGTCCTGCTGATATTGTGCAGGTTTTTGCTTGTTGTGTGTGAGCTGGCGCGCTCGCTCCCTCTGGTGGCCATCTCATGTCAATGTGCAGGGAGTTTTCATCAAATGCTGGGTTCGAGTTTCATCTCATGGACGTTTTTAATAGGGAACAAACATCAATGAGTCCTCAATGTGCCAGTATGGTGGATACACACGGCATCTGAGGGAACGCCCACAAGCGGTCACAGTCGAGGGGGAAAACAGCCCATTACTCCACCGCTACCATAACAAATAATCAATTCTGGATTCATTTTCCACCACATAATGATGCAGAGACGTGGAGAGGCACATGAAACGCATAGAAATAGTCCAGGCTACTTTTCTGTTTGCCTGCTCAGTGTGTTTTGCCTATAGCCCTGAGCATTAGCCATCAAACACTGAACATTATCCAGAACAAATGTACAGACCTTTTGAGATTTAGATACTTATTAGCGTCTCTCTGAGCTAAATGCTAACTCAAATTCAATTAACTTTCGATGTTCTTTTGATCAGACACTGGATTATACATGTTGAAATCTTTACCTTTACCTGCAGGGGGGCGTGGCCAGTCTGGTGGACCTGTCAGGACCGTCAGACTGGCCACGCCTTGGGAGGAAGGACAGCTAGTTAGTGACAATTCCGAAGCTGTCCTGCAGATGGCGACTGAAACATGTAACGGTGCGCTGTTGAATCACTTTACTCCTCTCCATGTCTCTATCTTTATTTAGTGTAAAATATCTTCATAATTCACTCGTTTAAGTAGTGATGGAGAAATGGTCGAGAGTCGTTTTTCCCTTTGTTTCCCCCTCCAGCAACTTCACACACGGACCATGTACGGGCGATTCCAGAGATGCTGTCCGTATCTATGTGAAGTTAAAGCCACACTGTGGAATATTCTGGGATACAGACTTCCACCCATGAAAACAACCAAAGGGAATGCTTGTATTTACTGATAGAAATGTTTTGCTGTGTGGCTTTAAGTAGCGTCCAAATGGATGTTTTTTTAGTCACGGGACTTTTCAACATTCTAAATATAGATGATTTGGTTTTGAATGCTTCATTTCTATGGCAACGGCGCCCTATTTCATCTCCGTGATCTGCTATTTTTAGAGGAAATAGCAGAAAAGCTTGTCTATTTGTAATTGGCTTCAAACACAATACTTTGCTTATAGTGACGCAAATGTTAAGGCTGAAATTTGACTTTTTGTGTCGCGTTGATAAGTCCAGTAAATACATGGGGGAGAGCGCAGTAAAGTGAACCACTTTTTGCTTTGGTGGTCATTGATTGAAATTAATAATAATAAAAATAACCATTTGCATGAATTTTAGGATATCGTTAGCCACATAGCATAACTGCCCAACTCATTTTTGTTTTGATTTTGGAAAACATAACACAAACACATTGTTTTTCTCTGATTGCCTTTTTAACAATACAAAATGACTTAGGCCGTTGTGCTATGTGGTAGGGCTGCACGGTATTGAAGTGACTTGCGATATGCGATACAGCTGTGCAATATCGCAATAACGATATTATTGCGATACTTCACTAAACACGATTTTTTTTTTCAAGCAAATTGTGTCAAAAGAAGACTTAAAAAACACCAAATCAGGACCAAAACAAGGGTAGAATTTAACAAAGCTAGTAAATGTTAAACTAAAACTGAACTTCTACACATGACTTCAATGCATGAGTTTGAGTTTGCAAAAAAAAAAATGGGTCGATCTCAGTCAGATGAAGGCTATGGTGATGTTGCGATATATTGTGGCTTCTCTTGAATCATCTAATATCGCGATACGATATTTTTCGCGATATATTGTGCAGCCCTACTATGTGGCTAACGATATTTACAACTACATCTCTAAAATATATTCCGGAACAATATAATTTTGAACAATAACAAATACATATATATATACAAAAATATATATCATTATTATTTTATTTTTGTTATGTTGCAAAAGTTCCATTTGAGCGGAGAAAAACTCTGGTCTAGCAAGTTGAGATGACGTAATGCTCCAATCAATAATGTTACATGAATTATAATTTTCTCAACTGGTTCAACATGCCCCGCTCTCCCCTATACACTTGTCCTCTATGTCAACTTCAAACCAGAAGCGCTTCAGAACGTTGTTACGTTGAAACCAGCGAGACAAGTCTGCTCTGAAATCCATCCATTTGAAACTTTCGAAGGAATCTTTCCCACCGCGCCGATCCCTGCGAGGTGTTTCCTGAAGTGCATATTCCCCTTCGCATGCACAGCCTTGGCTCCCTGCGCTTGCATTAGCCTCCTCTCCTGCGCCCCCTCCAGGCTGAGCGGAGTCAGCTCGGGCGGGCGGCTCGTCTTGCATGTTTACACCTGAGCGGGAGATTCTGACGTGCCAAAACACAACCTGTTTTATAAGCTTTTTCTTGTTTCAGTCATGCCTTTCTCTGTGTTTCTGAACTGTTGCTTTAGTTCTATCTGGCGCGAGTACGGAGCAAGACCGTGCCCGGGTAACGTCGGACTGAGCCTCCCACGTGTTGGTTTGACAGGAATCGTGTAGCAAAGCAAAGAACACCTGCTCTGTACAGTGAGTGATGGGCAAAATGAAGCAGGGTTTGAAGCACTAGAGGGAACGGCCAAGTGGAATTCCATGTTTCAAGAACAAGGACGTCCTGTGAACAAGGCCGCAGTTTGAGGAAATGTGAAATTCAATGGTTTCAGTGAGAAAGGGCTTTGAAAAGATGTTCTCATATCCTTCAAACACTTGTACATACTGTGTATTTCAACTTGAGCATCGGAGAACAGGAAAAATGACTTGCTCTATTAACTGTAATACACTTAAACCAACAACAGATGGCGGTATAGCTTCAGTTTTGGACCATTGGCCAACCATAATGCTGTGAAGCCCCATTCATGGTAATAGGGTTTCATTTTGCTCATCACCACGTGGCATTGTAGCGTTGTATGTAAAGTCTCTGAATGTCCACACATAAAGCAAGCGTCATGTAGAGACCCCACAAACCCACATGGGGAAGATTTGAAAAGGTTACCCTTTCGGATTTCTTTTTAACGAACTTTGAAACTCCACGCCACATTGCCAGCGTCTCCCTTCTCCCCTGTGCTCGTTCTGTGAGCTGTAACTGTAGTTTGTGTGGAATCCCTCTCTCTGCAGATACAGTAATGAGCACTGGCCAGAGACGGGACGGGACAGAGCAGCAACACTGACCTTTGACTCCGACAAAACTTCAACGCTCAACAGTTCTGTCATTGTGTTTTGTAGATCTTGAAGTGAAACGCTTATGGAACCCCGGGCTACATGCAGGGGCTAACGGCGGTCAGCGCAATCGCATCACAGCAAGAAAGTCCAGTTTGACTCCCCCGGCTGAGCGATGCCCTTCTGTGTGAGATGGTGTTTCCTCTGGTGCCAAGAGCCAGGTTGATATGAGCTAATTTAATGGACAGTTATTGAAATGGAAGAAGAAAATATACCAGGATCTGGAGACTCTTGGTCAAACCATTTGCCTGGAAACTCGTCAGTCATTACTTAATGTGTTAAGAGGCTTTAAGGAGCTGCATGTGGCTCTTGAGATAGTGGTTGCATAACCCGGAGATACAAGGTTTTTGCAGGGTATTTAAAGTCGTTTAAGAAATTGTGACAAAATCAAGGCCTTACGTGTCATTAAAGAGCATTATATTGGATTCAAACCAGGGTTGCCAGATTCTAAAAACCAATCCATCATACCAAGCTTCCAAAACTAAAATATGTCAATAGCGCTGTAGATGAACTCCACCTCCTCATCCCAGTCATTCTCTTCTGCAGCATTTCTGATGTAGACGCTCTTGTACAAGTTTGCTAAAGTTCTTGAGCGCAACAGCATAGTTTATGTAGGTTTGAAATCCGGACATCCCTCTCCATTCTTCACACACTGATGTTGGATAAGGCTTTTTTGAATTACTGACCGAACATCGTACAGGGGTCAAAATGATCGTACAAATACGAGTTATCGCACGTCTGGCAACCCCGATTCAAACTGGCATTAAGTCAAATTTATTGGAAATGATGACATTGTTGCATGCAAAGCATTACAGTCTAAAACATGTCCAGTCACAGTTTTGGCTGAAATTTACCATATTTTTTGTGTTCTCTTTCCTCTGTTTAAAGCAGTACTAAGTAACTTATTTACCTTAATAAATCCTTTCCGTAGTCCCTGTGGGGGTAATACAAGGGTTTATGGGATGATTGGAGGGTCTTTCATCTCCCCCCGGTGTCTCTGGCCAGAAAACCATGTTTGCAACTTGACTGCCCCCGGTGCGGAGAAAGCAATACACACTAATGGAATCACGAAGAAGAAGCTAACATGCTAACGGGCAAAGCTAACTGCGAGCTAACGTCACTTTAAACAGTATTTACAGCCAAGTTTGAGTGAAAAAAATATTTCCGTTGTATAATTGGATGCACAGTAACCCTCTCTCCCTTCGCCTTTCCTGTCAGCGTAGTATTTACTCTCCAAGACAATTAATAAGTTAAAAAATCGTAACTTGCTACTACACCTGCAGTTTCGCTTATGGCCTTTAGGGGGAAGAGTTACTTAGTACTGCTTTAATGAAATGTTGGTAAATCTTAAGAAATTAAGTAGCGCTGATTTTTTTTTTTCTGCATTTGAGGCTTTAAAATATATTGTTTGGGCATAAATTAAACCCTATTACAGTTAGTTACAGTCTTACACCTCAGCAAAACAACTGCTGTGACAGTAATCAATTAAACATGGAACAAAATCCCATTTGTTTTAGCGCTTTCCCCAAGACACACGACATTCAAACCCATAGAAGTCTCACATTTTGGCCGGGAAAGTACCGTTATTTTGTCCCTCTTTCTCACCATCTTCCAGTATTGGCATTGGCCCGTAAATCTCCAGAATGATTATTTTCTTTTTTAAACGTTCCTATGAGTCTCCAAACTTCACTTAAACTTAGTTGTTGCAAGGTTAGCGTGGCTATCAAGTAACAAAACTACCGTTCCCTTATTTACCTTTTTACATTTCCGTTATTTTCAAAAACAACGCTTGGACAACGAACCCTCCGACCTGGAGTACCGTGGTAAAGGGAAGCCATAGCGAGGCCTCGTCCAGACCCGGGGATCAAACCTGGGACCTTCTTGCTGTGATGCATGAGTGCTAACCGTTACCGCTAACAGTAAATATTTCAATAAATGTATAGTTTTGAAAGCGCTCACTAGTGTTTGCGAGTAGCAGCACCTCGTGTTTCATCATCCTGCTGTACGATGTCAGCCGATGTAAAACCACAGCACTGCCACGTGATTGATCTGGTTCACAAACTCCAATCCCGCCACCTTCCAGCTGAGGCGTACTCCCCTCTGGATACTTCACCTGACACTGGTCTTCATGGGTGCACATTTTTAACTTGGCAACACGCAGCTATTGACGAACGAATAAGCAACGGAAGTCAAAGAATCGATGAAAAGTAGAGCGTTGCATACTTGGCCTGTACAATGCACTTCTGAAGACACAGATTTACACAAAGATTTGCGAGAGGACAGGCTTTTGTCCGTCGTCCCTGGCCAGTCCTGATTTCGGTTCCTTCCGAGCGAAATACTTACTAACCCCTGCATATTTGTCGTCTGTTGAACTTGTGAATGAAGAAATGTGTGTGAAAGTCCGCATCGTAAGCCGATTTCTGTGGACGTCCGTTTCTTACACTTAAATGCACTTTACTTTGCTCCATGTTGAACTGCTAAATGTATAAGCGATACATTCGATTTAACAGGCGTCTTTCTGGGTCGCTGAAAAAGACGTGTAAAGCATAGATATATACATATATATATATATATAAATATATATATAGATTCATATAGCGAAATACGTGTGTGAACTCTGCAGGGTTTTAACTTCTTTCAGTCCGTGCTGTCTATCAGATAGTATATTTTCAAAGTGTACAGATGCAGTTATTCAGTTTAGTTCCAAACCAAAAAAAAAAAAAAAAAGAAAAGAAAAGAAAACACGCGAGGTCAGGGAGGTCTCAGGAGATCTAGAAAAAGCCACAATGTTTCGAAAAATGGCTGCAGCGTATTTTGAGTTCAGGTGATTCTATGCAACGTGCGCCCTTTTCAGTGTGGCTGTGTAGAGTAGAGCGGAGAGGATGCAGCTTCCAGCTTCTATTCCCGCACCAGCTGGAAATAACGTGGGAGTTTTTTTTTCCTGCGGACAAATGTTGGATCATTTTGTTCTCGGGCATTAGAGAGAAACCTGTGTTTGTTTACAATGTTTCTGATCATACAGTGGTGGCAGAGTGCAACATTTTGAGTCACTAAACGACCAAAAGGAAATCGGGCATTGTTGGCTGTTACTCATTCTCACTATAAGTTACTATCAACAAATATTCACTGCTTTTATTGCTTTCAATCGAAATTCAAATATGAACTGGCAGTTTTATTGCAGGGATATCAATGTGTATTATCCCACACAGTTTGGCCACACAAATGACTTCATCAGGTTATTTGATTCTCAAGATTCTTTCATCAGACCAGTGTGTTTTCATACCTGACTGTTTAGTTACAGATACTTTCCCCCAAGACTCCAAGACTACTTTAATAAATGCTGAATTATGGATATATAACAAAGTGGTTCAGCAGTCCATAAATACTTAAAGTGATAGTCCGGAAGTCTGAAAGTAGCCCATTACAATTTTATTTTTATTTTTTTTTGTGCAAAATCGACCTCTTGTTGTTGCATTTTGATGTTAAAGGGACTATACTGAGTTTTAAAAATGTTAAATTGTCTAATTTCCTCCCCCTACATGTTCCAGCCATGTCCCAATATGTAGAATGAGCCCAGACATGTTCACCACAACTGCCTCTAAAATCCTGCACTGTTACTCAAAAAGGTGTTGCTTGCCATGCACAAGCTTAATATAGAACCTGCAGTTACGCGTAAGACCTGAGGTGGCAGTAGTGAGTATAAAAATGACCAACTTGCATAGCCCCTTTAAGTAATTCATAATATATATCATTTTTAATAAAGTCCCTCCTTCCCAGATCTCAGCAACTAAGTCTAGTATCCTCCCTTTCCTGTGAACCAGCCTGTCGGGTCCAGTCAGGAGGGAGGGGGAGGAGCTTGAGCGTATTTTTGCAAACTAAGAAGTGCTTTCTGGTTAAAGGGGACAGGAATTTGATTGCTTGTTTTCAAATTTCACTCCATCGCTCCTCACAAACTTACAGACTATCACTTTAAAAGCGGAGATTGCCAGCCATGATGCTAGCGCTGTGCTACATTTGAACCCGATTTTGGCTTGACTTTATTCGTATGTTTATATTCGGCTAAAACATGATTCCCCTTAGAGCACGGGTGCCCAAAGTGGGACCCGCTGAAACAATTCTGTTGGCCCCCTAGAGAGTGACCTACTTTTGCGCTGAGTGTGGTTAATACTAGCTCTCTTCCATTCATTCTCAGTGGTAAATATGGATGCAGTACACCTTTTGACCACCAGCGTCTAATTGGGGGCGCTGTTTCACTCCTTTCGCAAAGTTAAGGAAACACTGTTGTGGTGTCTTGGTATTTATCAATTACAGAGCGTTGTAGCATCAACTTTCACAGTTTTCCAACTTTTATTGCAAAGGTTGTTGACGTCGACAACAGCATACGTTAAAAAGTGACTTTTGAAAGAATTGATGCTGAACTGACACTTTCAAAATAATCTAATGTGGCATTTTCTTTGAGTTAACGAATGAGGTAAAGCTACTGTAGGTGCTGTAGGTGTTTTTTGGCACTTAATTGCTGCAATTGTTGATTTCGTTTTACTAAAAGTTTAAAAAGGTTTTTTGCCATAGTTACCATTTGTTTTAATATAGCATGTTATTTGCATAGACAGAATCAAATGAAAATGTAGGCTATCGAGAAAAAAAAATATATATAATTTGCAGTTATATATGTTTTTCGTGCTTGACATCGCCGTGTTTGGCGCGCGACTCACAGGCACTTTTTAATTTTGGCCCTCGGAGACAAAAAGTTTGGGCCCCCCTGCCCTAGAGGCTTTATTTGCCCTTGACTGTTGCCTCATTGATCCAGCGACGATGTTCACTGTCCTCTGTCAAGTGCAAACACACACTGGTCTAACAGAAGAATCTGGAAAACAATCTAGTCCTTTGTTAATCTGATTATATTTCTCTTGTTTTGGGTAAGTGGTGACATCACAGTTCATGAAGCAAACCTCACTTGATCCAGGTGGAGGGACTTGGCTCGACGGTCATCCTGCCTACGCTTCATTTCATTCAGATCACCGAATAAAAGAAAAGATGTCGCTCTGAATGTTTATTTGCACCGATATGCTGAGCAATGCTTGTGTTTCGAATCAAAAGAGCGCACCCTTCTCTGTGTATGAGCAACGTGCATGTCGTCGCATGTCAAACGGATCGGCGTCTCGATCGGATCGCGCCTTCCACTTCGGCCGGAATGTTGCGCTCTGCCGTCCGTATTCTTCTGTTCGTTCATTTGAAAACGACGGTCATCGCAAAAACACCCTGACCATGTTGTACAAAACACGCTTGCGAAACCACCACCCACCCCCCCACCCGAAAGCCAATGACGTTTCCGACAGCGGCACCAGCGGGACTCCCGTGCTCAGTGGCGCCCCCTCCCCTCCTGCCGTGTGACAGAATGCTGGACATGCGCCGACACTGTACTGATGCTGTATAGAGAGAGACTTATTTTAACGCTGTAAATACCGTGTACAAATGTGACAGACAGGTGAATATGCGGTTATGACCATATGAGATGTAGAGATATCAGTCTGTATATTGTTGAATAAATATCGTGCTGTAAACGGCTGTGTGGACTCGTGCTTCGTAAATATTGAGAGAGAACATGTAACACCAGCAATAGGCCGCAATCTAAACCTACTTCAAAGTTTTTTTGTATTTATTGAACTGATGTATCGTGATACACGCCCGTACCTGTAGGCAATCTATTTCTATTTCCTTCCATACTTGACAAACCTGTGGATTACCTCCTTGCTTCCACTGTGCTGCTGCTGCTTCAGGGTCCACAAGCAGTGGAGGGAAAGTGAAGCCCCACGAAGCGACAGGAAACCTGCCCAAGCTTTGGTAGACTGAGAGTGTTTCTCAGCTGGCAGGATCCTCGGCGTCTGAACCACTTCGGAGGAATCCTCGTCATCAAAGCTCTGCCAAGTGACGTTCCGATTCACCCAGACTCCTCCATTTTGCTTATTTACCGAGGATGCCCCTGTCCTGAAAAAAAAAGCTGTTTATTGGTGTGTATTTGACTGATTAGTGACCCAGTGGCTGTATGAGTGGTTAGCATCAGACACGCTCCAGGATCAATTGTTTTTTAGAGTTTCTGGAAAGTTTTCACAGCTGACGGACCCTCGCACCAGAAAACCTACAAAACAATGGATCCTGGAGGGTTGTAGAGGCCTCCGTTATCGAACGTGATGGTGCCATGCTGACCATCCATTGAGTCACAGAAAGGTCAAAAAACGCACAAATATCAAGTTTGTATCTTTGCATAAAAAGTTCCATAGTGCATCTTTAAAGGGGGGGTATTATGCAAAATCGAGTTTTTCAAACTTTACATCATGTCATTATGACATTCCCTCATTAAAAACATGCCTGAAGTGTTGCCTTGGCACATTCACGTATTTTTGAGTAATCTGTAAAAACTCTGATGGCGGCCATTTTAGGGACAGGTTTGCCTGAGTCCTCCTAGGAACGCCCCCACCTCCTGGAGACGCCTCCGAGCTTTCGTCACCAGCCGAGTAACCAACCACTGCTCCTCAGCAGAACCCCCTCCCCACTGATGCCACAGACAGCGTGTGGAGGGGGCGTGTCTGAAAGGGTCAGAGGTTCTTAAAGAGACAGAGGCCTATTTCAAGACATTCACTACAGCCATTTTGAGAGAGCAATTTTATACAAGGCAGTTATTCTAATTTACTGCATTTACAGACCAACAGAAGGTTTGGTCATCATTGTAGTGTGATATAGACTGGTGCTGTGTGACTGAAAAAAACATAATACCCCCTCTTTAAATTAATCTCAATAAGACGCCATTAGTACACTTCAACATCCTATACGTTTAGGGTTAGTTTGGATTCGTTTAAACCAATGGTTCTCAACCTGGGGGTCGAGACCCCCAAGGGGGTCACAAGACAAATTTGGGGGGTAGCCAGATCATTTAGATCAAATATACATATTTTTTTAGCATATCATGTAATGTTTTATTGTAGCATGTATTTGCTATTTTACCAGAGTGCCATTATTTGTTCGTAGTTCGATGAATTTTATTTCAGCCATTTCTGTTTTTTAAGAATTATGTAGGCTAATGGAGGCTGTTTCTCACGATATGACCAGGGTAGGGGGTCACGAACGCCTATACCAGTTATAATGGGTGTCGCGGCTCCAAAAGGTTAAGAACCACTGGTTTAAACTAGCATCATCCTTTGGAGTTATTACGTCAGCCAATGCAACAAAATAGCACTATCATAATGACTAACTGTTTTTTATGATGATCATAAGGATTAATGATTGGAATTAATCAGTTTGATATTTTTACAATTTTCTTGCCACATTTTAAAATATATTCCTTTTATATTATGTATTCCAAACAGCAGATGGCAGCCTTTACATCAACATTGTAGCACCCTCAAGGCGCGAGGTAGTTAAAAACAGGGGTTATTGGCTTGTCAACCCGTGAGAACTGGGCACAAATAAGAAACACAACAAATATTATTTAAAACATAACATTGACAATAAAATAAAACTTAAGACAAACCTCGTGAGCTGACCTCCACGACGGTCTAAATGTCCATGTAAGCTCTTACTTGTCTTCTATTCTAATAAATAAAATAAACATTAAAACACGAATTTGGCGATTTATTAACTAAAATAAACAAACCTCTAATATCTTTTTCCTTGTTTCTTTGGTTTTCTTCTTATTTATTTCACATTTTTTTCAAATACATTTTGCAGGAACGAGCTGAAAAGTAACTTCTGCTGTAGCATCGTTATTATAATAGATCCATGGTAGCATCGGTAGCATGGCTTGGCTGAGTGCGCTGTCAATTAAGGTCGGGTGGAACCAAAATAATAAAATAATTGTTCCGTGTACTTTACCACTAGAGGGCGTAGGAGTGAAAGATATGGACAAAATAAGATTAATATGAGAGACAGTTGTTACGTTATTTTGTTAAAACGATGGGATGAATTATATTTAAAGTAAGTAATGTTATTGATTTCTCCTATTTCCGTTTTAATTGGCTGATTTTGATTATCAGTAAAAGTACCGGCAATACAAACTGCTGTTAACGTTTGTCAAAAGAACAACCAAATGTCAATCTAAAAATAAAAAGGAGTCTTTGCTCAGGTCGTGAGCCGTAAGAACATGATTCTACAAGGCTGAGATTTCAAACATCTGACACTGCAGCTCATCTTTCCTTTTGGAGTGTATGATACCAACATTATGCTTAAAGAGGGAACACTCATCAGCCCTATGTCTCAAAAGACATATTTAGTCTTTTGAGACTAAATATGGCTAAAGTAGGACTAAACCAAACATAAATATGACTAAAGTTTGACTAAACCAAACCTAACTATGACTTTAGCCCCCACAGTACTCAAATGGCCTTGATCAAGGTGTCAAATGACATCAGGCTAAATACAGACCATGGTCACAGTTTTAGTTCTACTGGACCATAGCGTTGCGTTTGACACAGTGGACCATGGGATCTTACTAGAGAGGTTAAAAACCTGAGTGGGAATCGAGTGCTCTCGAGTGGTTCAGATCCTCTCTCGAAGACCGAACTTACCATGTCGCGATGGGAAATTGTGTCTCGGACCAAATGGCATTGAACTGTGGGGTTCCCCAGGGGTCAATTCTGGGCCCCCTCTTGTTCAATTTGTACATGCTTCCATTGCGTCAATTGATATCTCGTAACAATGTGTCATATCACAATTACACAGACGATACTCAGATCCATGTTTCACTGACAGTGGGTGAACATGGGCCTGTAGATTCACTGTGCCCTTGTGTCAAACAGATTAGTGTGTGGATGCAAAACGACTTCCTCCAGTTAAATACAGATAAAACTGAGATAATTGAATAGAATAGAATAGAATAGAATAGAGAATAGAATTTAATATAGCTCTGCTAGTGCACAAGTTTGTTTGTTTCTATACATATTGTCCCCATAGGGTAATTTGTCCTCTGCATTTGACCAATCCTTCGATGCCACTGCGGCAACCCGTAAGGAAGAGTGGGCGACAGCCGTCTCCTCATGGTCGGGCACCAAAGAATACTGCTGCCATGTTAGAGTCGTATGAACCACCTCGGGCCCTGAGATCCTCAGGTGAAAAGTGTGGAACAGCCTCTGTAAAGGCGTGACACAGGCCTCAACTTTGACTATGGTTTCGTCCAGGCTGAAGGGACACCTATTTACTGCTGCCCATGGAAATGTATTTTATTATAACAATGTTTTTAAACTAATGTAATTGTATCAATTGATTTGTTTTTATTGCTTTTATTGTATTTTATTGTGTTTGATGTTTCTGTGAGGCACATGGACTTGTCTTGTACATGCTATGTCCATACAAATAAACTTGCCTTTACTAAACGTGACTAAACTCTACCTAAATATGACTAAAGTAGGACTTAACCAAATCCCTACAAAATGAATACAGAGCACATCTAATCACAACTGAAATTCTTTTCAAATATTGGAATTTGATATTTTTCCCAAATCGCTCAACCCAAGAGTTGTTACAGTTATGTTATCAAAGTTCAGTGAAGTACAAAACAAAGGTGACGTTTGTGTGTTTCTGTTCCCTAAAGTCTCATTTAACCTCATCTAAAATGCAGCATTCAAGTTAATAAAATATTAATGGCTCACTGTAAACCGCTGAGACTTACCTCCAGAGACACATCCACAACCAACCATGTTTACTCTCACTCACAACTCAGAAAGTTCAGACAGGTTCAGGTCAGACACAACTTTCTCAAACTTATGAATCCCTGTGACCTACAGGAGCTCTTTGATCACTGTCATGTCAAAACTCTTCCCTTTTACAGTGCACTATTGTGGTCACACCATTTTGTAGTGGTATCCAGATGTCCAGGCAGAAACAGTAGTGCTGTGACAGGAATGAAGTAGACACAAGCCTTCTGCAAGTGAGTCAACTTTATTCACTCAGCGCCAAAACCAAGTCAAGGCAAGTTTATTTGTATGGCACATTTCATGTACATGAACCATCAATGTGCCTCACAGCAACACCAGACACCCAAACAGAATAAAAAATGCAATAAAAAGCATTAAAACCAAAAAGGCACAATACAGTAACATACAGTACATGCCCAGACATTACTGAAGCTATAATTTAAGCCAGGATCCTGTACTATGTTTGTACTGCGCTCATATACATGAGAAAAAAGGCCCACATTGCCACGTATCGACGCGCCGCTCATGATCGTATTGTTTTCCCTCCACAAACCCAGTGTACCTTTATCTAACCATAAAACCAGAAATATGAAACGGATCTTTCTCAAATAAGAAGTGGCTGAAAGCTAGGGATGCACTGACTACATTTATGGATTAGTTAAAGTTTGCTTCATTTTGTGTAAATAGCAGGCTCATGAGAGGGATCACCGTGCCGTCACGCCCGAGGCACTGGTTGGCAAAACACCAGCGTGCCCTGGGCCTTCCACGAAGCCTCCTCCCAGTAGGACATGTCTGGAACACCTCAACCAGGGGGCATCTGAAACAGATGCCCTAGACACCTCAGCTGGCTCCTTTCGACGTGAAGGAGCAGCGACTCTACTCCGAGCTCCTCCCGGGTAACAGAGCTCCTCACATTACTCAGATCTCATGACCATAGGTGAGGGTGGGAACGTAGATCGATCTTTGCCCCACGACTCAGCTCCCTCTTCACCACAACAGACCGATACAGTAACCGCATCACTGCTGACGCCGCACCGATCCATCTCTCGATCTCACGCTCCATCCGTCCCTCACTCGTGAACAAGACCCCGAGATACTTGAACTCCTCCACTTGAGGTAAGGACTCCCCACCGACCTGAAGAGGGGAAGCCACCTTTTTCCGGTGGAGAACCATGGCCTCAGATTTGGAGGTGCTGATCCTCATCCCGGCCGCTACACACTCGGCTGCAAACCGCCCCAGAGCAGCTGAAGGTCCTGATTTGATGAAGCCAACAGAACAACATCGTCTGCAAACAGCAGAGATGAGATCCTGAGGCTCCCAAACAGGACACCCTCCGGCCCCTGGCTGTGCCTAGAAATTCTGTCCATAAAGGTAATGAAAAGAACCGGTGAAAAAGGACAGCCCTGGCGGAGACCAGCACGCACCCCGAACAGACCTTAGCCCTAACCCTCCCGGAGCATCCCCCGCAGTGCAGTGTCACAAGGTACTTTTGTTTACTTTTTATTTGACTCAAGTAAGAAACAGGTACTAAATGTTAATATTATTCAAGTAAACGTTTAAAGTACTGTATTTGACAACTACTTGTACAAGCCCTATTTTCCACCGTCGCAAAAGCACAATGGAGCTGGCAGAAGCAACAACGATCGTGACCTTTTTCATTGAGGCTTTGGAGCAATTAGAGGAAGAAGACGTCCATTTCCAAGTGACGCCAGCAAGAGGCATGGCTGATGACGTATCGGATTGCTCCGAAGTCTGTTCCATTAGCCGGGATGTTTGCCATAAGGCAGGACACTTGCCTTGGACTGGAAGGAAGTGAGTTTGAAGGCACTGCCTTCAACGCCAATGCAAGGCAAGGCACCAAGACTTTGGGAAAAAGTCAGAGAGACAGACTCAGAGGGAAGGGGTCGACCCCAGACCCGGCCGGGTGTGTCCCTTCAGGGCAAGTAGGCTCCCCAACACATCTCCATTTCTTTGTGAAAAAATCTTGTCAAATCCGCTGAGAGACCTGTTGATCAATTCCATAGGTAACCAGTTTAGGAGCAGCAGGTCTAGAGAAGAAGAAAAAAGAGCCTTGTGTGAACTCACTGCAACCTGCTGACTTTACAAACTCCTCAGAAGTTACCCAGACCAACAGGAAAAGTTTGAACTCCTAAAGTACAAGTGTTTATGGATTGATTGATATATAAAAGTGTGTGAAACTCTGAGGGCTGCGGTTCCCCAAAGGCCTCCATGGTGATGGCGGTGAGCATGCGGTCACCTGCGGCTGAGTGTTTTAAAAAGAGCTGGCACGGTCACACTGACTGCAGTCTGAGAGAGCTGCCCAGGTGGTGCTGTACAATACTGTCTGCTTCTGTTTACGACAGTGCCACAGATCAGTGTGGAGATAGACTCACTCACAATGTTTTAGTTTCTAATGTGTTTTTATATTTGACCACAGACCAGTGATTCTCAGGCTGGTAGGCATGCTATGTTTTTATGTTCAAGTTTGTATTTTGTTTCTGCTTATCCTGGTCTATCCTGCTGTATCCTGCTTTTCTGTGATCAAATTTAATCCATGACTAATACAGATGTTATGGCATGTTAAGTTCTTCCATATATCTCGTGTTTTAGTTTATGGTGAACATCCTTTGAGTCCAACTCCAACTCTTTTCATCTGCTCTGTTTCCACTGGTTAAACATGGGATATAGCATTTGTGGATTTTCCATTCGGTCAGGATTTAATCAGTTTTTGTACTACTAATACTCTGAGTACATTTTTTTCTTGAGTACATTTTTAAGAGCTGTACATGTGATTACAACCGAGTACATTTTTAGCCAGTAACTACATTGTGCACGAATATTATGTACTTTCTACCACAAATGATTTTTTTTGTCAACAAACAGTGATGGAGGTAGTGTGTAAAGGTTCTTTACTCTGTTCCAAAATCATTCCTAAACGAACATGTTTCACAGCTTTCGGGCAGTAATACTGTCATGGTTAATGTTAAAAACAGCTTGATCACCATCGTTTAGCGCCGTATAGGTCTTTTTTCACAAATACCCCCAATATACTAAGGGAGAACTCATTTTATTCCACTACAAGGGGAAAAAAAAATTGAGGATCATGCCTAGATAGCACACCTCTTATTTAGTAGTGACAAGTTCTTGGATAAGGGTTTGTGTATAATATTTTATAGCAACCTAGTGTAATTTATTATTCATTTTATATTTTTATTTTAGGAATTACCTGACATAACTTAAAAAAATATTAACATTAGTTAATGACTCTCGCCGAGCACTGTAATTGTAAAAAGTCTCTCATGCTGGTAAGTTCTTTAGGTGTAATTAAGAGCAAAAATGAAAATGCGAAGCATGAAATACAATAAAATGACTGGGATCTGGTTTGACAAGAGTCTGTATGGAGACCACTCAGACCCAGACTGTTAAACCTGGTCTTAAGCTGGGCTCTTGAGGCGTGATGTCATGTGCTCTCTCGACTTTGGAACAGTGACTTTGGCTTTTTTGACAAGCAGTCATTTTTGAAATTCTCTTCAGAGTGACTGGTCTGGGCAGACCGTCAGTGATTGTCATATGAACCCATCTGTCACCGCACAAAGAGCTGAGACGCCCAACTAATATATTATTATTATTATTATTATTATATATATCTCTTGGTCTGACCTTAGAAGGACAGGGCTCAGCCAGCTGTGCTGCTGCTGCAGTTTACCCCAAACCACTTCAATTTTCTAACTGACTGAACAGGACTTAGAGAAGGTGCTCATTTTCAGGGGTAAGGCAATCTGAAACATGTATATTTATTTGATCTATTTGTATATTTGGTCAGTACAGTGTGTATTAATGAACACATATGGGACTCATTTGTGTAAAAAGAACATGCCAGACTGTAGCCATGGGCTAATTTCCATCTGTTGTCCCACACTCACTAACACACTCTTATTCATCCTGGCCTATTGTGCTTGTTTTTAGTGGTAGGGAAACTGGGACACCTGGAAGAAAACCTATGCAGGCACGGGGAGAACATGCAAACACCACACTGACTATGACAAAAGAGCGCCAATCATACCATAAGCAGAAAGACATTTGGCTTAAAAACAGACCGTCTCTGAAATAAATTGAACTGGACCTTGTTTTTACGCTCTTGCATGTAAGTTTGATACTTTATACACACATGTTCTTTGGCAATAACGTAACAACGCGGCTATAGCAGGTTCTGCGCGCGCTTTGCAGTGTTCACTGTGTCCGTACACAAGCCTGTCGGATGAGCCTGTTTTAAATCAGGCTCAAGTCAATTACAAGTACAAGTCAATTACAGAACTGTGATGCTCAGAAACATCTTTAGAGCTAAAAGAGTGTTTATTTTATGCATTTATTTGACAGGGACATTGCAAGTCAACATAGTACAAAACAAACTTGTTACTGATGTGATGCAAAAAGAGTTTATAGCTAGTGCTAATTTTCAACTCCAGTCCCTGGTTGGGCCTTTCTACACTACATTGACATTTTCCATTTTATTTTAAAAACTGACCTGTTTACACTATATAAATCATTTACACACACAAACTCAGTACTATTTACAAATTTACAAATGGGTACACTTCTGTTTAGATTTCAGCCAAGACTTAACTCGAGAGGTGAACATTTTAAACTCAGTCATGCTTTTAAGTTCAATGGGTAATGAGTTCCATAACTTTGCACTTTTACATGTAAAGGCAGACGGACCAAATGCAGTCTTGCGGTGAGGCACTATGCAGTTATTGATGGAGCCTCTGGTGACTCTGTTGCTGTTTTGTCTCTGTATACGCATGTTGGCGAGTCGTGGCGCCGACTGGAGGGCAAAAGGAAAGCACAGGCCTTCGTACTCCATTATAAATTAGCTAAAAACTTTGGTCAAAAGATCGTGCTAAATATTGCTAAATATAATAAAATCAATGTAGTGAACACACACGCTCCTGTAGGTGACACCAACAAACGAAGGAAGGAGAGGAGCGTAACATTTCATTGATGTAAGATCAGATTTGACATGTAGAAAGCAACAGTGATTAGGAGACTGAATCAGCGACCGTGCCATGACTCACTTCATGTTATTAGAGGTAAGAAAATACAAACCTACTCCACATGCACAGACACAAAAAAGTTACTACTATCAAGTGCTTAGTCGTGTCTGCTAAAGCCTCGCAGTAGAGGTTCCTATCATGCGGTTCAAGAGAGGACGGTCCAGTCACATCAGACTTTTGAACTGAGCACTTTGTGGGGATGTTTTCCTCTTCTTTTGGTGAACTTTGGTGATTTTAAGTAAGGATTAAACAACGAGGAGCCGTGCATTAGACGGTTATAATGCACGACCCGGAGTCAAGAACACCACGACGCGCAGCTACAAAGCAGCATTCAGGTATTTGAAGCTGCTGGTGCCTCTGGAGTCTCCCGAACATCAAGGTGTAGGACCCTCAAGAGGCTGCAGTTGTGCATAAACCTTCTATCCGAGCCTCCCCTAAACTGTTCATTGAAGCTGATGAACAGAAACGGCTGCAGTGGCTCAGAAATACATGAAGACTCATTTTCAAACAGTCTTGTTCATTGATGAGGCCGTGTAACCCTGGATGGTCAGATGGATGGAGTAGTGGATAGTTGGTGAATGGCCACAATGTCCCAACAAGGCTGTGATGTCAGTAAGGAGGGGCCAGAGTCATGTTTTGGGCCAGAATCATGGGGAGAGAGCTGGTCGGCCCCTTTAGGCCCTGTTAGGCTCCCTGAAGGTGTGAAAATGACCTTTGAAAAATATGTGGAGTTTCTGACTGACAACTTTCTTCTATGCTACAAAAAGAAGAGCTGTGCTTTCCCGAACAAAATCCTCTTCATACATGACAACTGACCATGTCCTGCTGTAAAGAATACCTCTGCATCACTGCTGCTATGGGCATAAAAGGAGAGAAACTCATGATGTGGACCCCCTCCTCCCCTGACCTCAACCCTATTGAGAACCTTTGGAGCCTCAACAAAAAAAACTTCTATGAGGGTGGGAGGCAGTTTTCCTCCAAACAGCAGCTCTGGGAGGCTATTCTGACATCCTGCAAAGAAATCCAAGCAGAAACAGTCCAAAAACTCACAAGTTTAATGGATTTAAGAATTTTGAAGCTGCTATCACACTAACATAACTTGACCTGTTAAGATTTTTTTGATTGAAATAGCTTTTGATTTCAGTAAATATGACCTTCTAATGCTACAAATTCAACAAATGACCATTTTCAGTTAATTACAAGCTTTAAAATGTATTGAAACGATAAGTTGAGTAATAATTTGGAACAGTGGATTGAGGTTTTTACTATATTTATTTTTGAAAAAAATACTGTTATCACTGGGAGATTTTTTTCAACCACATTTAAATGATCCTCTACCAGTTAAAGACTTGAAAATGATGCTGACTCACATTTGAGTTGACAATTTAGAAAATCTTAGAAAAATGTCATTTGCATAATAATTTGGAACGCAGTGTATAAATGACCTGATATATTTAGTGGCTGAGGGAGTGGCCTGTGCCCCTGCTGTCATACAGTATGATATATGTGAGAATATCATAGCGTGCATGTACAGAAGGGCGGCCTGTTTTGGAATATAGTGTCTAATAAGTTGTTAATAACAATTTAAGTTGCTTTGGATAGATTTCGATATTTTCTTCAAATTTTAAGGACCAATCCAAGGTATTGAAAATACTGATTTTACTGATTTTGTTTTGTAAATGATTCTGAAAATGTTGCTCTACATTTTGTCTTTTAATAGAAAAACACATTGATACAGTTTTTGTTAAGTTTAGCACCAACTGATTTTGAATGAGCCATTGACTGACCTCAGCCATACATTTGGACAGAATCTCCACTGACTGTACCGGTGATTTGGCGGGTGCATAAAAACAGCATTGTCCGAGTGAGATGTTTAGTGAGTGACATTGGCCCTCATTTATCAAACTTGCGTACGGTGAAATCAAAGCGTATGTGGGGTGTACGAAAAATGACTGACTGTTTTGGCATTTATCAATCTGAGCGCACCGTACACCTGGCGTACGGTGCGCTCAGATCCTACACCAAGTCAGGAGGTGGTGCACATGATACACCAAGTTTAACTAAACACTAAACAGCGCTGGAAAACAGTTTTTAGCAGCATGAATTGCATTGCCACACCGCATATAATCCACATTGATGATTTAAACATGAAACAAGGCTACAGCGTTAATGTTTTTGGGCAGACTTGATTCACTGTTGCGCTGCATCGACATGCTCCTCCACGCCACGGGTCGAGCTCAAAGGCTCAGCCCGGACCAGAGACACTAGAACCTGGACTGCAGGGATATTTTCTTTTTTAACAAAAAAGACCGCTGCTGCTGCGCAAACTTTGTGTGGATGGCTGCCCCGCCTCACATGCCGCTGCCGTCGGGACACCGGGACTCACCTGGGTCTTCGCGAGGCCCTGCTCCGTGTTCTGGCTGGTTTGAGCGTCAAGTCTGTGGACCGTATTCCGTGGCGCGAGCGACCCGGGTGTCAAATAAATCCTTCGACAGCACCACAGCTTTCTTCGGTCCGGACGGGTTCGTAAGGTCCGGGAGTGGCGCGCGCAGGCTCGGCTGACCGCGCGCTCTCCTCTCCTCGGGGAGGATCGAAGCTCGTCCTGTTGTCGGGCTGTCTTCTGTCCGGACGGGTTCGTTAGGTTCCGGTTGGCTGTGAGCTCTACGCACACCTGTTTCCTCCCGGAGGCCCGGAGGAAAGCTCTGCTCAGGCCAAAAGACGTGCAGTTCTGCCCCCGGCTCCAGCGCTGAGTCCACGGAGCTGACACCTGTGCTGTTTCAGTTCATGGTCCAGAGTCTGCTCGGACTGCAGCGTTACAGCCACGTTTTCTTCTTTTTACTATACTGTTTTGTTTTTTTGTGGTTTAATTTATACCCTTTTTTATATATTTAGCGTATTTAATAAACGTTTTTTATTATTATTATCTCATGCGCAAAATATCATATTTGTTGTGTTAAAAACAATTCTTAATCATTTCCTGGTTGGAGAAATTTCCGTGTTTCGTGCGTGCGTGCCGTAAAACCCGTGGGTGAGACCTCCTGATTATGAATGTTTTTGGGCGTTTCAAATGACGCTAGAATTTCTCCGTGACATTTACCATCAGCTCCTTTTGCGTATGGAAAGATCTGAGCGTAAAGCACGAGTTCATAAATGCCACGCGCACTCTGACGTATATCACAAATACACCAACACATATACCGTTTTTGTACGCCATCCATCCATCCATTTTCTTCCGCTTTATCCGGGGCCGGGTCGCGGGGGCAGCAGTCTCAGCAGAGATGCCCAGACTTCCCGATCCACATACACCTCCTCCAGATGTTCTGGGGGGAGCCCCAGGGCGACACCAGGCCAGCTCGGAGACATAGTCCCACCAGTGTGCCCTGGGCCTTCCACGAGGCCTATCCCCACTAGGACATGCCTGGAACACCTCCCGCAAGAGGCGACCAGGAGGCATCCAAAACAGATGCCCTAGCCACCTCAGCTGGCTCCTTTCGACGTGAAAGAGCAGCGACTCTACTCCGAGTTCCTCTCGGGTAACTGAGCTCCTCACCCGATCTCGAAGGGTGCGCCCAGCCATCCTGTGAGGGAAACTCATTTCGGCCGCTTGTATTCACGATCTGCACCCTGGAGTAGACCTTACCGGGGAGGCTGAGGAGTGTGATCCCTCTGTAATTGGAGCACACCCTCTGATCCCCCTTCTTAAAGAGAAGGACCACCACCCCGGTCTGCCAATCCAGGGGCACTGTCCCCGACCGCCACGCGATGTTGCAGAGACGTGTCAGCCAAGACAGTCCTACATCCAGAGACTCAAGGTACTCAGGACGAATCTCATCCAACCCCGGAGCCCTGCCAACAAGGAGCTTTCTCACCACCTCGGTGACTTCAGCCCCGATGATGGGCGAGCCCACCTCCGAGTCCCCAGCCTCTGCTTCCCTATCGGAAGACGTGACGGCGGGATTGAGGAGGTCCTCGAAGTACTCCTTCCACCGCCCGACAACATCCCCAGTCGAGGTCAGCAGCCCCCCACCCGCACTGTAAACAGTGTTGGTGAAGCACTGCTTCCCCCTCCTGAGGCACCGGATGGTTTGCCAGAATCTCCTCGAGGCCGACCGATAGTCCTCCTCCATGGCTTCTCTGAACTCCTCCCAGACCTGAGTTTTTGCCTCTGTGACCGCCCAAGCTGCAGCACGCTTGGCCTGCCGGTACCTCTCAGCTGCCTCCGGAGTCCCACAAGCCAACAAGGCCAGGTAGGACTCCTTCTTCAGCTTGACGGCATCCCTTACTTCCGGGCGCCACCACCGCAACAGGCACCAACTTACGGCCACAACTACAAGCAGCCGCATCAACAATAGAGGAGGAGAACAGGGTCCACTCGGACTCCATGTCCCCAACCTCCTTCGGAATCTGGGTGAAGCTCTTCCGGAGGTGGGAGTTGAAGACCCCACTGACAGAGGAATTCGCCAGACGTTCCCAACAGACCCTCACAACACGCTTGGGCCTGCCAGGTCTGACCGGCTTCCTCCCCTGCCAGCGGATCCAGCTCACCACCAGTTGGTGATCGGTTGACAGCTCAGCCCCTCTCTTCACCCGAGTGTCCGAGACACGCGGCCGGAGGTCAGACGACACAACTACAAAGTCGATCATCGACCTCCTGCCTAGGGTGTCCTGGTGCCACGTGCACTTATGGACACCCTTGTGCTCGAACATGGTCTTCGTTATGGACAAACTGCGACTAGTACAGAAGTCCAATAACAGAACACCACTCGAGTTCAGATCGGGGAGGCCGTTCTTCCCAATCACTCCCATCCAGGTCTCACTGTCGTTACCAATACGGGCGTTGAAGTCCCCCAGTAGAACAATGGAGTCCCCAGTTGGAGCACCATCTAGTGCCCCTCCCAGGGACTCCAAGAAGGCCGGGTACTCTGCATCGATGTTGGGCCCGTAGGCCGAGACAACGGTGAGAGACCTGTCCCCGACCCGAAGGCGTAGGGACGCGACCCTCTCGTTCACCGGGGTGAACTCCAACACGTGACGGCTGAGCTCAGGGGCTATGAGCAAACCCACCCCAGCCCGCCGCCTCTCCCCGCGGGCAACTCCTGAAAAATGGAGAGTCCAGCCTCTCTCCAGGAGTTGGGATCCGGAACCCAAGCTGTGCGTGGAGGTGAGCCCGACTATATCTAGCTGGTATCTCTCAACCTCCCGCACAAGCTCAGGCTCCTTCCCCCCCAGCAAGGTGACGTTCCAAGTCCCGAACGCCAGAAGCTGCGCATGCGGACCAGGTCGCCGAGGCACCTGCTTCTGACTGCCACCCAGTCCTCTTCGCACCCGACCCCTACGGATCCCTCTGTGGGTCGTCCCTTCGGGCTGTGCCCGGCCGGGCCCCATGGACAGAGGCCCGGTCACCAGACGCTTGCGTTCGGGCCCCAACCCCAGGTCTGGCTCCAGGGTGGGGCCCCGGCTGCGCCATGCCGGGCTACATCTCGGCCCTTGCGGGTTTCACATCCATATGAGTCTTTTCAACTGCTCTTCGTCTAACCCGTCACCTCGGACCTGTTTGCCATGGGAGACCCTACCAGGGGCATAAAGCCCCAGACAACATAGCTCCTCAGATCATTCGGGCACTCAAACAACCCCACCACGTTAAGGTAGCAGTTCACGGGGTTTTGTACACAATATTGATAAATGAGGGCCATTGTGTGTTTCAAATGTAAAACTATAAAAGGTTCCTTTTAAAGTGGCTAAATTCTTAGGACCATTTTCACCTTTTGAATTGCACTAAAATGAAGGAAAATAAGGATAAGCTCTAAATTAGTTGGAGGGACCCCAAACCTTATACTAACCCCCACTTTAATGTATCTGACATTGTCACATCTGTCAGACACACTATTCTAGAGAAGCACATTATATAAACTGATTCATAATAAGATATCAGACTGCAATGTGTGTGACACTACCCGGTGATTCACCAGTTCTGCTCAATGATACTCTATGGCACGTGCACAAAAGTGTGAGCAATAGACTGTCACCATTTTCAAAATACCCAAGTTTGCAGCTCAGGCAGGAGGCGCCCTGGTCATGGTCTAAGTACTCGTCTTTCTCTAGTATTCTGGTCTCGACTACAGTAGGCCTAATCTTAAAAATCCCAAGCTGAAAAAGTAGTGCTGATAAATACATACGCCGTACGGCTAATAAAATGATGACATTGGGGTCCTGGAAATGTTGTCAAGGGTCATGGAAAAGTCATGGAAAACCTCAAGAGAAAATCTGTACAAACCCTGCATTTAGCTGGGCGTAGGCACATTGTTTGATCCATTGTAGTCCAGTTGTGTTTTCGCTTTGGGAAGGGAAATACCTCAACTCCCCAGATACACTCTCGTGGTACCTAGTGTCTGATATACACGTATATCGCGATATCGCGTTAGTTAGCAGCAACAAAAGTGTTTCTGCTTAGTGCTGAATTGTACCATTGTTTTGCAGTGGAGGTCTGCGGCTGAGTAACTTATGCTGAGTGCATAAGACTGGGCAGCACGGTGGCGCAGCGGTTAGCGGTCACGCCTCACAGCAAGAAGGCCCCGGGTTCGATTCCCATCTGGACAGGGCCTTTCTGTGTGGAGTTTGCATGTTCTCCCCGTGTTTGCGTAGGTTTCCTCCGGGTACTCCAGTTTCCCCTACCACTAAAAACATGTACAATAGATTCCCCTCTGGGGCAGGACTCCCCTGAAAAAGAGATTATTAATCTCAGTGGGACTATCCTGGTTAAATAAAGGTCAATAATAAGTATCGGTTGCTAGGATGTATGATTGGACAATTACCATTTTGGGGCGGGATTTTGCGAAAGGTCGATTGTTTCTTGGTGTTTCTCTTGACATTTGTTTCAGTTTTGTGTCTGCAATTGTTGTTTCTTGCACTTCCAATTTGTATTTTTATTCCAGAGATAGACATCAAAGATAGAGATCGGCTGCTCCGCTCAGCTCCTTTTTGTTCATTTAAAAAATGTGTTGAACTATCCATGTACTGTGTGTTTGTTTTGTAGAGACTAACAGATGGAAGCTCGTTCTAACTCCTCTCTTTCCTCATCCGATGAGTTCATGGAGCGTTTCCTTCTCTCGATGATGACGTCTTCTCCCTGCTTTGTGTTCTTCCTCATCAATGGCACCATCCTCTTCCTCCTGCGCAGCAAACCCGTGTTCTCCCAGTGTCCACGCTACGTCCTTCTCTTCAACCTTGTGCTGGCCGACACTGTGCTCATTACACAGGGGCAGACTCTCTATCTGCTCGCTATGTTTAAAGTTTGGATCTCCTATCCTCTGTGTGGCTGCATCGTCATGATTTCCCGTCTTACAGATCAGATCTCTCCTCTTGTGCTGATCTTCATGTCTTTAGAACGCTGCGTTGCTGTGTGTTTCCCCTTTAGACACTGCACTCTGGTCACTCTCAGGAACACCTTCGTTGCTGTTTTCCTGATCTGGACTATTGCTAGTTTTAGTGTTTTAAACCAAGTTCTGCTTTTACTGGAGTTCCCGTTTCATGAGCTTCCTGACCTGCAGATGAGAGAGTTCTGCAGCAGCTTTGCGATGTTCTTAGGTCCTAAATCCTATGAGTACGAAACAATGTACATGTATGTCCTGTTCGCTTTGTCTGCGCTGGTCATCTCCTGCTCCTTTGTGGCCGTGATGGTGGTCGCCTGCTTGGCGTCGGGAGACAGAGCACAGGTGGAGAAGATGCGGTACACACTGCTGCTGCATTTGTTCCAGCTCGGCCTGAACCTGGTCTCAATGATGCAAATACATTTTTTTGTGGCTATGGCGCAGTGCTGCAGTAGTAAGCAACTGTTGGTCGTGGTATATGTGTTTGTGGTTCTGATGCCACGCTGCCTCTCGGCTCTCACCTACGGTCTCCGGGACCCCATGCTCAGACCTGCCCTGGGGACCCATCTGTGCTGCGTGCTGTGGCGCAGGATGGGAAGGGTTGCAACACTTCTGTAACAGGTACTTAAGCTAGAATATTTCTTTCTGTTGGGCTAATCAGAAGTCTAGAGTACGGCTCTCGGAGAGATAGGACAGAAACTGATATTTGCTTATAAATGCTGTGTTATTATTTACAGTGGACATAGAAACAAATAAACACGTGTACAAAAACATACACAAGAATGGCCATTCAAATGGACATAAACAAAACATAAACAGAAAATGTAATTAGAGTTCATGTGGGACAGTTCAAATGCACAGTTCATACGGCCACGGATTGGGGATTGAGGTATGACAGTTCGTAGTGAGAGTTCGGGTTTATGGGGATAGTGTGTATGGGGAAATGCAAAGGCCGCAGAGTAGTGAGGTGCGAGGCAAGGGGTTGTGGCTATAAGCCGCCTACCGGCCCGACCAGAGCAGGTGGAGATCGAAGAGAGGTGGAGATCGTTGGGCTCGGGCTCGAGGCCTATCTACAGCTCGCCATCCAAGATGACCTGGCCTGCGTAAAACACAGGACCCTGTGCGCACATTAAAAATAATCATTATCTATTTAACTTCAATAACCAAATACTATTGCTCGCATTAACAATACTGAATACAATCAATCATATTTTATGTACATCCCAGTACTATATAAAAATAAGAAACACAAATGTCATTATGACAGGCGTAACTACCGGTGCGCACTGGCGGACTGCGCACCAGCAGCAGTGTTCATTCATTATCTTTAACATAGCGTAAAACGTTCAGATGACCCTAAACAGCCACAGCACTTAGACACCAGGTGTACATACATAAAATAAAGACTCGACATAAATATGATGTAAATTAATTCAGAGACATGGAGGAAAACGGGGTTTAAAGCCCAATGCTAACCCTGCTAACCCGCCCATAAGGAATACATAGGGCCGGCTAGTAGCTAACAGTCTCAACAAATTCACTCACCAACTCCGCTCAATATCACAACATCGACGCACTCTCTTGTCACGAATCAGCCCTGAGGGTCGGCACCTATAAGTTAACAATCAGTTGTACAATGTTGGACAGTTGTCATCGCGATCTGCGGGTAAACGAGAACTTTAAAACATACCGGCTTCGAACTTCCCCGAGGCTTAGCCACCGCACCCGTCAGCCATATTGGAACGCTGGATAATATAGAGCGCGATAGGCTGCAACGAGTCACGTGACCGGGTGACGCTACGCTCGCGAGACTAAACGTAGGGACAGCGCAGGTAATGTAAGGGAATGACATTAAAGGAAATATATAATATTTCCCACCCGTGTTCCACAAAGTAAAAGACATTTCCTTGAGTAAGCTGTTTCAGATCAATATAGCATGTTCAAACCAACAGGCGTTTTGTGCTTTGGATGCTGTGCGTTTTGAGATGACATGTTTTGGGGAAAATTTGCAGTGCATCATCCAATCAGGAGCTTTCCCCAACAGTGACGTAAGAGCCGAGCCACCGCAGATGTAAACAATCATGGAATATTAACTTAACGGAGCTACAGCAGCTCTGAGACTTCTACAAAGACACACATCACTGTTTCTTTTACCTAAACACCCAGGATTAAAAGCGGTGGCAAGAGAACACATTTCAGTGGCTGGATCTGCGCTGGGAATGTATTTGGAAACAAGAAATACACACCAATGAAGCCAATAAAACCACCATCTTCGTAAAGCAACCTTTTAGCAATGATCACACACTGAGCTGGGTTTGTTGATTTTGTTGTTTATTGCATATGTTTTATCAACAATAGCAGTGACGTGCGGTGAGGTTTATGAAGGGTGAGGCATGGACTTTCTGAGTCCGATTTAAACAAACAAACAAAACAGGACAGAGGCTAAATAGAGCTGCTACACTATTTAATTTCGAGCTCTCCTTCCCTGTTAGCATGTGTTTAGTCCATAATCACACCTCAAAAATATAATCTGCTTTGTGCATCAAGCAAAAAAAATGAGCAACACGATTATGGCAAGAGCCTGTCTAATCTAATCTAATTTGTCCAATAAAGGTTTTGTTATGTTTTGCGTACTTTTAAGTTTTCTCTGAGTGTCCTACAGCTATGTCCTGCAATCACAGCTGCAGGACACTCAGAGGATTGTAAATCAGACCCGGATGGATTTGGAGAAAGCCACACAGAGGCAGGAGCGCTTCACTGATTGTTCTGCGCTTCTTGACCTGGAGAGAAAGGACCGGAAGATGCTGGAACGGTCAACATGGGTTAAAGCTCATTCATACTTCACAAGACGCAAGAACTTCTTGTTCTTGCACTCTGAGATGAAGTCACTTTTACCTTGTCACTATGGAAACCTTTTATAACTGACAAAAGTTCCATGGCGACAGGGCACAAGTGACTTCATTTTGTTCTGCAGCTCAGGGTGCAAGAACAAGAAGTTCTTGCATCCGTTTTTATAACACCATCTTTTATTTTTACATTGTACAAACGACGTTCCCAAAATGCGACCCAAGGTGTATGCTACAACAAAAACAAACAATACATTTATATTTACAGTATATTTACAACAATGAGGCAAACAAGGCTCTCATAATTACCCCCCTTGTAGACAGACCCACAGCAGACTGGATGGGGTGAGAGAGCGCCCCTCTTTTAGACTCATTGGCCCCTCCCCTCAGCCAATCACCACAAACTTGCTGTTAACTACTCTAAAACAGCATTGAACAGTTCTACTCAAATGATTACACAAACAGACTATCCACTTAAACTAAACTAGCATGTCCCAGAGTCCGGAAACTGCTCCTTAACATTACTATAATTAAAAACTGGGCTGGCCATGATGACGTCATGCGCTGGCGTCCCGCGTGTGACGCAATATAGCCGGAAGGATGCAGATGCTCGGTTTGCCCGTGGGGACATGGACGAGGAGCACGGATTGTGGGGAAATGTTTGGTGGACCACGGAGTTATGGAAGGGGGATGGTTCAGCGACGGCCTAGTGTGCACCCAAGACCCCCGCGATGGATGTTTGAATACAAACACAGAACAGACGGAGGGGAAACGGTAACGGGCAACAGGTGAGTGTCAATGTGTGTGTGTGGGCCTAGGTGGGTGGCGGTAACTTTCCCCCGGGCTCGGACGGGGCCACTCCGTCACAGAAGTTAACAGAGTTTTTAGGTCTTTTAAAGGGGGGGTATTATGCAAAATTGACTTTTTCAAGCTTTACATCATGTTATTTATTCATTCCCTCATTAAAAACATGCCTGCCCAGATAGCAAAAGGACATTGTTTCAACATTGAATTAGTGTTATGACCTGTCATTGAATAGATGTTGAAAAATGACGTTTTTTGATTTTTGATCTTTTCTGACATGGAATCAATGTCATGTAAATAACGTTGATTAGGAGTTGAATAGATGTCGAAATTCAAACGTTTTTTAAACATGGATTCAACATTGATTAAACTATTGAAATATACCTATATTCAACCTTTTTTAAACAAGATTTTGATTATTCTTACCGCGTCACATAGCGTCACCACTTAAATCATCCACCGCGGTCATCATGTTGAGTCATTTCCAGCATAACCAGTCCAATCTATGGATCTGAGGCATACAATCCATCTCCTCCTGTCTGTTCACATTGCGCATCCATATAGCACTCAAAATCACAAGTTTACCACGGTATTTACATCACAAAACTTTGCGGCGCATTCCCCATTTCAATCGTTTTCGTTTTTTTTATTGTGCCTATAGCGTGACAGTGCCTCCTGCAGTTCCAAGACAGATATTACAGCATAAGTTACTGCATGTGACACGTACAGCCCAGCACTTCAGCCTTTGCTTCCATGAATAAATATAGTAAAAACCAATGACCTGCCTCCGTGAAGAATGTACAGTAAATTAAATCAATCAAACAAAAAGCATTTGGAGCAGATGAGCATGAGACATGGAGAAGAGACAGAAGATTGGGTTTGTGACCAAATACCTCAATTTGTTGCCAACGCAATGTAACCACTGTGTAATACTTTTTTCATAAAAGTACTTTTTTACAGGGCCATCATAATGAAGGCTATCCAGGTAATTGTAGTGTAGCAGCAAAAAGTTTGTAGAAGTGCTGCAGATTTGGTTGGTGTCACGAGGAACACTGGTACACACAGCATCATTTTCAATATTTAACGGTGAATTGTACACGAGCAATTTGTGCCAAAAATGTGTACAATTTCATTCAAAACTTGAGTTCAGTGTGTTTTGGAGCTTATTTATTGTATTTTCAATGAACATTTGCAGTAAAACAGTTGTATAACATCACTATTTTCAAAGATATTTAGAATTAATGCCAGTTGGAATACATTTGAATGCGTTTTAATTACATGTAACGCCTTTATTTCACAATTCATTCAATCAATCATAAATAATTAAATTGCCACAAAATAGTGCATTTCTTTAAAAAATAGAAGAAAAAAAAGAACAGAACAGACCGTTTTAGAACACACCATTTTTCACAAAAATGACATAGCACATGGACTTGGAACAGTATTCAATACTCTCACAACTCAATACTACTCTTGTATTTAAAAGAATGTATATAAAAGAATATACTTGTTGGAGAACTCACAACACTAAAACTCTTCATATTTCATAAAGCAATGTTTGACATGACAAAAGTGAAGATTTACCAAATACATGTAAACAGTAAAAAACATTGCCGTTTATAATAATGTGTACAACTGCTGTGATGAAACGATATATCTTGTAAAAATGTAACCCTGCAGTGAATGTGTTTTTATAAGCTATAGTAGCATAACAAATAGTACAGAGTTATTTTTTAAAGGTCTGTAGGCCCGTTTGGTATAGAAAGTCATAAAATCCATTTTCCATCTGAAGTGAAAGTAAAAATAGTTGTATAATAGGACACGTTCAGGTCTCTATGGATCCTGACCACAATTCTACTTTTCAATCTCAAAATTGTCATGAGTTTAAAGCCGTTTCTTTGGCAGAAACAGCACCTAGTTTTGGAGTTTGGATGAAACAATGGAGGATTTTTGTGCAGTAGTTCTCAACTGGGACAATCACCCTTGGATAATAAATATATGTTGTCAAAAAATGTTGCTGAATAAGCATCAAATCAGAAAAGCTTTAATTATGATCAAACTAGCCTGATAACAATCATTTGAGCTTGGCTTGAGACCCACTGAAAACAGCTCTGACATTTTTTTGTTCAGAAACCACTATGTTAAAGAGGGGGTATTATTCTTTTTTCAGCCACATAGCACCAGTCTAAAGCACACTACAATGATGACCAAACCTCCTGTTGGTCTGTCAATGCAGTAAATTAGAATAACTGCCTTGTATAAAATTGCTCTTTCAAAATGGCGTTAGCAAATGACTTGAAATAGGCCCCTGTCTCTTTAAGAACCTCTGACCCTTTCCGACACGCCCCCTCCACACGCTGTCTGTGGCATCACAACAACACTGCGCTCGTTGTCTCAACAGTATTGAAACTACGATCGGTGCATTTTAATTTTTATTGTTGGAAAGGAGCTACTGTTTATCACTTTGTGAACAATGGCCACACAGGATATGATTTGGAGACGAACCTTCCACACCGGACACTTGGAAGGGGCTCTGAAAAATAACTGCTGTTTGGAGGCTCTCTCTTTGCATCTGCCCTATGGATCTCTAACTATACCCCCATGGACGACACCAGGATCTGCAGGAGCCCATACCATTCAAAGACGGACATTATCTGTGCAGGTGGACAGTGGTTTTTCGAGGTTACCCGTTAGCTTGTTATAATCGACTACAGCTCATTGTTGATGAAAAGTCTGCAATAAACCACAAATGTGTAAAAGCCAGGCTCATTGTGTGATCGTCGTAAAGGCTGCTTCGAGTAGTTGCTGCTTTAATGACGTTATTTGTGCATAATATGCTGCCTGTTTTCAATGAATGTTGTGAAGGTGAAGGTTGTTAGCTTGTCGCGGCTAGCTTGATAGCTCCGGGAGAAAACCACTCGGCTATGACCCATTGTAGATGAAATGTGAACAATAAACTTCCAAATCAACAAGCCAGGCTCCGTGTGTGATCATTGTTAAACGGTTCTTTATGTGTGTGGTGGTTTTATTGACTTTATTTGTGCATATTTCTCGTTTTCACGTGATGACTCGAGGTTTAGCTTAGCATTAGCTTTCTCCGGAGGCTCTGTGCATCATCAAGGCCCAGCGCAGAACCAGACACTGAAATAAGTGTTCTTGTCACCTGTTTTAATCCTGGGTGTTTCGGTAACAGAAACACTGATGTGTGTCTTTGTAAAAGTCTGCTGTGGCTCCGGTTCACAACACATGAAGCTAATCCTCCATGATGACTCTGTTTACATCTTAGGGCTAGACACTGCGGGGAGGGGGTTCTGCTAAGGAGCAGTGGTTGGTTACTCGGCTGGTGACGAAAGGTTGGAGGCGTATCCTGGAGGTTCGAGGGCGTTCCCTGAAGGAATCAGACGTTTTATCCCTAAAATGGCCGCCATCAGAGTTTCTACAGATTACTCGAAAATACGTGAATGTGCCAAGGCAACACTTCAGGCATGTTTTTAATGAGGGAATAACTTGATAACATGATGTAAAGCTTGAAAAAGTCGATTTTGCATAATACCCCCCCTTTAAATGATACTGGAGGGAAGCATTTGTTTTTGTTTGAGCTGAAGTTTGTACAAACGGACTGTTAATCAATCAGCTAGCCTATATATTTTATTCTGAAATACTATAATTGAATCAAATCCAGATCGATCAAATGTAAAAAAAAAATAGTGATTACATTTTTTGCCATAATGTCTAGCCCTATATAAACATATACATACTTGTATTAGGTGGATCAGATAATTCTTCATCCTCTGGGCAGATGGCTCTGGAGACTAGACAAACAGTATTGTTATTTGTATCAAATTCTTCTTTTATTACATTCATTATGTCTTCTTGAGTAATAAACTTTAGGTTTTTGGTTTCTTTTTGAAAGACACTAGGTAGAAACAAAAATGTTTAAACACCGACGGACAAGGAACTACTTCCGTCTTCGTCAGAGGCGTCTCCCGACGTGCATGATGCGTCTCTTATTGGGATGTTGTTGTTCCCAGGCGTGGCCACACTGACATAAGCAATAAACCTGTCAGTGTGGCCACGGCACTCGGCGGAAGGCGTTCTGAAGTACCTTGAAGTTTACTTGCAGTTTGTTATGTTTGTCAGTCAGCCTGCTTTGAAGATGTTTGTGTGTGCACATTACAAGTAAGTGTTGAATATAATGAGCCAAGTTTTGTGGTGAGATGTACCTGTTTTACTGTTAATTGGTGCCATGCACTGTTCACGTGAGCACTTGTGGAGCTACCCACGCGGTTGTTTTATGTTTAAAGTGATTATTACTGTAGTATTTTTCGTTGAGCAGAGACTGATACCTGATTAGTTTCTGTTTTAGACCACACTGACCACACATGAAAGTGTAAAGGACAACTAATTCAAGCCTGCATTAAAATGCCACCACATCATCAGCCCCCAGTCCTCTGGTTTAAAGAATGGCATGTTAAGGGCTGCGCCTAGCTCACCAGCAGCATGCGGGAAGACAGAGGAAAGTGAAGAAAGGAGACGCGTGACAGTTTACAGTTGCTTGTTTTTTTCAGCACTTTTAGATTTTTGTTTTTTTGTCAGCCTGTTGTTGCTGTTGCTTGCAATCAATTTCATTTATCACCTAGCACCTAAATGGCAAAAAAAAAATCGATAAATAAATACTCACCACAGGTAAACATATGACGGACATTTACATATTTGGTCCAGTCATTTTGGGGTGGTGTTCTCTCTTGGACAGCTCTGGTAACATGTACATTTTTCGGGGGCCAAAATACAGATTTCTCTGATTCATTGAACCAACTAAAGGACACATTTCCTTTTCACAGAACAGAATCCACAAACCTCCAAAGCATCAGATAGCTCACTCACTTTATAAATGCCCAAGCAAGAGGAAACACAAGGATAACTGAAAGATGATGCTTTTTCTGCAAATCTTTTGTAAATCACATAGATTTCTTCATCTTTCTTGACAACATTCTGTACTAATGCAATGTCATCTCCCATTTCAAAACAGTTGTCTCCCTGCTTTACAGACAAAGTAAAATTCATGCAGGAGACCTTGGAGTACTGGGTAGCAACACAGAATTGTTCTGGAAGTGGCACATTTGTATGCATCTGCTGAAGGACTGGTTCATTTGTTGGCAATGGACATGCCGAATGCAACACTTCAGACAACCTCTTCACTACTTGTTGCAAAGGCTGATGTGTCTTACGCAAAACCTTCTTCATTTGGCTAGGACAGTTTTCAAAGGGAAAGCCAGATATATTATCAAGTTTTTGTATTCTTCAGCCAAATGAATTAGTTGGTGCACATTGTACACAATGTGCTCCTGGCCATACACCTTCCATAATGCTGCACGAAGGAAACCATCAACCGGTGTGCAAAGTCAATCATTTGCCCTGAGAGTCCTGGAGACAAAAACAAATACATAGCCACCGAATACAACATGAAGTTCTCGTATAGCTCACTTGGAAGGCAATCTTTCAGTACCAGAGGACCCCAGTATAGCATGAACGACCTAAACTCTGTCGCTTTCCAGCGATCAAGCTGCACCAAAGCCCTTGGTTTGCGGTTAAACTCATAGATGTAACAGAGTTATATTATTGAATTTTATCAAAAATGCTTAGAATTAGTTGTTTTTCCTTTGGAGCCACCTGCTGGTTGTTTGGGGAAACTGCATGCAATGGGTCTCACACGCGCTCTCCCTGCGCCCCAGCAGAGCAACGGTTGAGGCTGGTGGAGGTAGGTGCGGGAGAGATCGCTCCAAACGTCAATTTGCTGTTATATATATTTTATGCTTTTATAGATCATATCTCTTTGTTCTTACATGTAAATTAGTGTCACTGGACTATATTTTGTAAATTTCCCCCAAGTACACGTTAAAATTTCCAATTTGTTAAGTTTATTGTATAAGCCCCAGTTATAACGTTAGCCTAACGGCCGTTTTCTGCCCCGCTCAGTCACGGAGCTCTAAGTAATTTTTATTTATTCCTTGTCCTGTACAGACCTTTGAATGCAGTTGTCCCCTCCCTGATGGACCTGTGTATATATTGTGTGTTAAAGGTAGGCTCCAAAATGTATTTTATAATGTTAAAAATGTATATATGTTTTACTGTTGACCGTTGCCGTTGGCAACAATGTTATCTGTTTTACTGTCATTGGTATAAGGCTAAATTTTCTGTTGATTATTTTAGAAATGTTTATTACCATTTGTTAATCCTGTAAATATTTGAGTAAATCTTACTATACGATCACTTGTAAAATAATAATAATAATTTGTATATATATCTGTTGAGAGCAACGGTTGAGGCTGGTGGAGACCTTTGAATGCAGTTGTCCCCTCCCTGATGGACCTGTGTATATATTGTGTGTTAAAGGTCCCAGTAAAGAAGCCATCAGAACTGCAGTCCTGAGTTCGTGGTCTCTCTCTCTGCACACACATCGGTCACATAAGGAGTATGGACATGTAACTCCAGCAGCTTCTCTGATAGATGTTTAACTGACTGTGTAGAAAGTCTAACAGTTAGGGGGCCCTTTAGCCACATATTCAACAGCTTTCGGGTTACGCCAAGACAGCAAAGGTGCATGTAGTCTATTGGGAACATGGACACCATTTTCACTACACCTGCCAAAGGACTAAGCTTCTGCTTCAAGTGATGCTCTTCGTCAACCATGTCACAAAAACTTGAGTCTGTTCTGAGCCTGACATTGGTTTCTGGATATGTCATCTTGTTTCTCCAGACACACTCCTGATCACACTTGTCACATCCAGAATAGCCATTATGAGACTTGATGTTCTTTACATAGGCCCTGGCAGGGGCATCACACACAAAGGAGGAAACAAGAACCTCAAGACGCCGACCATGGTGACTTATGCCTTTGGCTAAAACATTTTTAAGGTCACTTACAAATTCCTGCAGAAACTCAAACACACACTTTGGCTTACTCAAACCACAGAATATGCCAACTGCAAATGGTGAGCGGGTGTAATCACATTTCAGCATGGCAAGAATGGGCCAGAATTGAAGCTTGGAGCTTCTGAAGATTGGAAGACCGTCTATGTTAAATTGCAAAGCCAGACTTCGGACACTCGCAGGCAAGCTCAAACATTAATAATAATAATGCCTTACACTTGTAATGCGCTTTACAAGCCTGTATTAACAAGTTTCTCAAAGCGCTACATTGCTACATTTCAGTCGGGATAGTATTCCCTGCTCCAAGCCACAATGAAAGTAGTCGCCGCCTTCCATCTTAGTCGTTGGAACTTTAGATAGTGTTCCGAGCAGTGTTCCACCATCTTTGGGAAGAGAAGGGTGAAATTACCTCAAAATAGACAGTAGAGCAGTCAAAGCAACTAGACTTACTGAAAAAGAAGTTGCCCAATATCGCAGGCTTCTCATAAGCAAATCCCCACTTGGCTCATCATCAGAGTCCAAAAAATATTCAAATTCCTCACCACTCTCTACATGATCTGATTCAACTTCTGTTGAACAACATTCAGTAAAACCTCTTTCCACCTGAGCAGTGGAAGCTGGAAGTTGGTGCTCAGATGTTGTGGGGACTGACACATTTGATGTCTGCACATCTGTGTCATTAAATGAGTCCTCATTCTCCCTTGATTCCTCATATTCCCTCAAGATGTCCCTCTCTGTGTCCCTCACTACCTTGCTGACTCTACGTCTTTTAGCCCAATATGAAGACATCCTAATTGTATTTGAGGTGGTGCTGTAAAAATTGCATTACTTGATTGCTTTGTTCGAAATATCAACTTGGGACTTCTGTGGCTGATCTGTAAAAGAGAAATGGAAATCATTAGTAAGCTTTTTGATTCTGTTTTTAAGCTTTTAGATTTTCTGTCTGAAAGTAAATGTAAAAAAAAAAATTAAAATGAAGTGTATGTGAAATACTGTATTTATTTACTCACAAATAAATATTTAATTAGCATTAAACCTTTTAAAAATTGTGTCTAACCATGAAATAAAATACTTTTTACATTTTTTCATTATAGGCTATTAAACTTTAACCGTGTAAATCGCAGTGTTATCGTTGCTTTTACCGGTTTAGCACCCTCTATTGGGTGGAAAAAGTTATCATTAAACAAAGCAGCTAATTATTGACTACCCGAAAAGTGAACACATTTGCATATCAACCGGGTGCTGAGGAATTGTAAGCAGCTAAAACAGCCCCTCAAACTTAGCTTTTCTCCGACCTTTCTTGTTTTAAATGTATTAATTAATTAATCTCGGGTATTTGGCTTCCTCAAGAAAATTGATCGGGATGTAGGCTACGGTTGGCTCCCCCAGACAGGAGAATTGGTTTCCCCTTCGATCCCCACGCCAGCTGCACTTGGACACGACGAGTGAAAAAAGGCATCCCCCGGAAATTAAGTGGATTTATTGATCACAGATGTGGAAGGATTCGATCGCAAAGCAGCGGGAACGACAACGGGACCAAGACGCTTAGCCCCGGACATGAGAGCAGTTTGCCTGCTGGGACTAGGGCAGGGAACAGATACGGGACTACGAACGCTAAAACAGCATCCCACATCAAACTCTAAGTTTAGTATCTTTTTATTACGCTGGATTTTGTGTTTGAATTGATCTCTGATGTCTCGCTCTGTCAACAAAACATCTCCGCCTGATTCCACATTACTATGCGCTTGTCACCGCCTGCCATGTCATGCGTTGTTGATCCATCCTTTGCCGTACAAATCCCACGTACAAAGCGGTATCCGCCTTTACTACTGTTAATTTATAACGGAATCATGAATGGATCTTATCCCGTTATGTTGCTGGGTTGTGTGAAACGTGTACGTTTTCATTGGTGGCAAAGTTTAACGTTAGCTTGGCATAACCTTGTGTTAGTTACACATCAGCTTCTGAAAAACAATTGACAAAATAACATAAAATGGCCTACAGCGACACCTTACGTTCTAGTTATTAGCTCATTGATCACATCCAAGACGATGATTTAAGTTTAGATGTGATGAGCACTTACCAGTTTAGACTTTCTCCGTCTCCAAGATGCAAGAGCGCTGTAAATTTAACTCAAATCTCCCGGGCCTTTAACCCCTTATGTCGAAACAACGTTGATTATCAACAGTGATTCAATGTCACACTTTCAATGGTTAAATTTCTATCTGTAAAATAAGGTTGATTCAATGTTACACTTTCAATGGTTAAATTTCTATCTGTAAAATAAGGTTAATTCAATGTTACACTTTCAATGGTTAAATTTCTATCTGTAAAATAGTGTTGATTCAATGTTACACTTTCAATGGTTGAACTTGTGTCCGTAAAATAGTGTTGATTCAGCATTATTTTTTTAATTATTGATTTATTACCTGTAATAAAACATTGAATCAACAGCTATTTTTCAACCTCAACCAAAAGTCAACCATCTGACTCTAATTCAATGTTGAAACAATGTCATTTTGCTATCTGAGTGAAGTGTTGCCTTGGCACATTCACGTATTTTTGAGTAATCTGTAAAAACTCTGATGGCGGCCATTTTAGGGATAGGTTTGCCTGAGTCCTCCTAGGAACGCCCCCACCTCCTGGAGACGCCTCCGAGCTTTCATCACCAGCCGAGTAACCAACCACTGCTCCTCAGCAGAACCCCCTCCCCACTGATGCCACAGACAGTGTGTGGAGGGGGCGTGTCGGAAAGGGTCAGAGGTTCTTAAAGAGACAGAGGCCTATTTCAAGACACTCCCTACAGCCATTTTGAGAGAGCAATTTTATACAAGGCAGTTATTCTAATTTACTGCATTTACAGACCAACAGAAGGTTTGGTCATCACTGTAGTGTGATATAGACTTGTTTTTTTACAGTAAATTCATTTGTCCGCAAAGAAATATTATTGCCTATTTGTTCTTAGTACAACACTGTTTATTTTAAATGTATTGTCCTACCTCCTACTTGTATAAGAAGTCCATGCGTCTTTCCTTCTTGGCAAAAATGTCCATGACCTTGTTGTAAAAGTCCTCCTTATTGCTCTGTAGTTTCATCACTGTCTCCCTTTCGATGGATATTGTGGCCAATGAAGAAAGACGTCCTTGGGCTGTTTTGTTGCGGTGTGTGTTTGTAGTCTTTCTAAGGCCGAAAATGACCTCTCCACAGATGCCTTAGTAGCAGCTGAAGTAGCTGAAGACCAGCTGAAGTAGCTTTGTCGCCTCGGGAACATGTTTGTGTTGCACCCCTGCAAAGGGGAGAAAGAATCATTTGTAGTAGCTTTCCTCATGCAGTGGTTTATTGCAATCAACAAACATCGCAGTTTACATAAACTTGTTGATGTCACATGGTGGTCAGAAGAGCTGTTTCTAACAAAATAATATTTTCATGAAACTCAAAATAAATGAAACAATGTTAGCTTCATGTTACTTGTCTAAAAACAAAATGGCAAACGGCAAGTTCACGGAACACAGCGCAATTTTTACTACGCACCAAAGTTCAAAACAACTTTGCAAAAACATCACAAAACTATTCTATATTAGCTGATAACTCTTTTAACAATGTACAAATGTAAGCAATAATGTGCTCGGGCAACTGATGCCTGCAAAGGGGAGAAAGAATCACGAGAGTGATTTGTCTAGCTTTCCTCATGCAGTGGAGGAAAGCTAGATGAGTAGAAAGTAGAAAGCGCGAAATCCCCCTAGTGGTGGGCAGTGGCGGCTCCTGACAATGTTGATTGGGGGTGCAATGGGGGTCCTGGTCATTTCAAGGGGGGTCTCATGAAAATCAACAAAAAATGCAGTGGACATGGCTAATAACAGCATATGACTGCTACTAAACAAAAACAACACAGCAGATCAACTACTTTGTTTTTAATTAATTAATCAATTCCAGTTTGCAAACAATATGCTCAAACTTTAATTACCACTGCCCACGACAGAAAACATATTTACAAAATAGTAACTATTCTCATACTCTCACCACCTTTTGATTGCCCTGTTCAGTTTCCCCCGTCCTCTTCTCTGCTCCTCTTGAATACCCAAAAAATGAAATGGGCTTCAGATGTTTAAATTGGTCCACTTTTAGTAGGCCTATTTAAATTTAAAGATATCACATTAAACAGGGGGTTGTACTGGGGACGCAGGTATAATAAATGTAAGAAACAGGCATTAAACTGCTTCAAAACGCTAGTTTATATTAATTCATACAATATATTCCCTCATGGCTGTGTATTCCTAACCTGGCTAACGCCAGACTGCTGTGTGCGCTCGAATCATTTCGAACTGCACAGCAGCCTGGGGACCATGGCTGAAATTTTCGCATGGATTTGGGAACCAATCACAGAACGAGGAGGGACGGCAAGATGATGACAAGCTATTCGATATACGGAAGCTTGTAGTTTATATACGGATTAAAAAAAACAAAACGTTTATTTACAGATCAAACATGACAGCAGCAGATGCGAGGCTATCTTTTGATCAAGCTTTAGGCCGTGTTCTAAATAGTTCAGCTCGAGCGTTTACAGCGGGTACGTCATACGTCATCGGATACGATGATACGATTGGCTGTGGCCACGTGCAGACCCATGATAGACATTTGTATCGCCCAATAAACGGCTATGGACGATCGTAAACCACACCTCTCCTACGAGAAAATGAATTGGTGGTCCCCAGACTAAATATCACTTGTGATTTTAGTCTAAATATCACTTGTGATTTTAGTCTGGTGTTAACCAGGCTAGTGCATTCCAGAGTGAAACTAACAAAGACCAAAGCTTAAGCCTGTTCTGGTATTGTTGTCACGGGCCATCCCATACATTTTCACTACGTCAAACGAGTCTCTAAAGCTGCACATTTAATAATGAACGAGTCTGTAAATGTTCGCAGCTAGTTTGCATAATTAATTAGGCGAAAATAGCGGGCGCGATCTGTGGCCTTTGTCACTGTTTTAGCCTGATGGCAGTCAACAGATAAAAGCAAAGAGAAATTTCAGTGATTAAAATGAGGAGAGGAGTGGAGAAGGCCAGAGAGCGCGCTCTGCCTCAGTCTGCACCAGCAGCAGCAGTGAGGGCAGAGAGGGAGGCACTCGCCTCAGCTCATGTTTACTGTCATTTATCACACAAAGTTACATCTCAGACCCGCTATTATACTGTAAAATAAGAGCCAAGAGCGATCGTAAGACTATTTCTCTTTCCTAACTCTGTGTCATTGCATTGAGGAGCTCACCTCCCTCAAACACGCATTTGAGTTGAAGCACGCGGTACTGAACACCAGAGTGTAGGCTAAAACATTTGGTACATTTTAAAGGGGTGTCCGGCAGTGGCGGCTCCAGACAATTTTGATTAGGGGGGCAATAGGGGGTCCTGGTCATTTCAAGGGGGGTCCCATGAAAACCAACAAAAAACTACACCCGGCTAATAACTGCATATTACTGCTACTAAACCATAAAAACAACACAGCATATCAACTACTTTGTTTTTAATTAGAATTAATCAATAGGGGTTATGCGCTAACGGCTTCCGCATTCCGCTAAGTGAGTATTTAGTTTAATAAATAATAATATTTATATATATTATTTTTAATAAATTTATTTAATAGGAGCAAGAACTTTTTAGCAGCTGAAAACACTGTCACATGTTTTACACATTGTAAAACGGGTCAAACTAGCTCCACTACACAGAGATACAA
>NC_136860.1:6878650-6956682 GCF_951799975.1 Gobius niger | reverse complement strand
GGACCATGAACCAGACAAACAAATAAATAATAAATTATTATATATATAAATCTATGAGTTTTGTGAATTCAGGCTCCGCCAAGCAACAACAGATCCCATAATCACTGAGGAAAGCAAAGCAGCCGAAAACAAAACCACAACAAATCACAAATTTCCTTCTTTTGCTCCATTTATGCCACGTATTGCTTGTTTTTACTTGTTTTGACACTGTTTAATAATAAAATAAAATCTTTTTTTTTGTTTTTTTAATTTAATTGAACTTGAACTCGATGGTTTACGCAAGTTAAGAAACGTGCACTATTTTCAACTGTGTTATTTGTTTTCCTAGAATGTAATATTACATTCTCAGTATTACAAGTATCTCATGCATTTCACATTATTTTGCAAAACAATTCTGAATAATCATTTGAATAATCAGGATTTGATGTATGCATGATTTATGATTGTGATTATTATTACGCTGAACAAAAATCACTTTTCATGAACTCAAGGACTCATGAATATTGCACAGGTTGGGGGGGGGGGGGGGGGGGGGGGTCGAACTATGCTCCCACTGAAGAAGGTTTACTGAAGGCTTCTGCAAGGCTTTGTTATGCCGTTATGTCAGGGGTAAACAGCACCCTAAGATGGCGCTGTAGGTGGAGCTAATAATAAGCAATGCCCACAGCATGAGAGGTGTCCATGGCTGTGCAGGGGCTGGCGTGACCATTTGCATCTCTTTCCCGGAGCTGATCAGGTTGTGGCCTGTGAATGTTGGTCCGCTCCTTCTCCAATGGATTTGCAAAGGAACTGGAGCGTGCTGTTGAATATGCCGATCCAGAGCATCCCCAAACATGCTCAATGGGGGACATGTCTGGTGCTGGTCGTGCAAGAACTGGGATGTTTTCAAGCTTCCAGGAATTGTGCATCATCAATTTGGGTTTCAATGCTCAAAAGCAAACTGGACAAACGGAAAAGCTTTGAGCAAATATCTGTGCGCGACCTCTCTCCTGACATACATGTGGCATACAGAGGTTGCTCCACATTACTGGCAAAGGTGTAACTCCTCATAATGATTCAGTCGGCTTCGGAATCCCCACACTTTGGTACACTTTGGCGTTCCGTTTGATGCCAGCCGACTGTAAATACGAGGCTTTTTGCTGTAAGTGAATGCATCAGCGCAGAGGAGTTTCCAACAGGAAGCTCTGCTGTGTGTCTGGACATTCTGATCTGAGAGAGGACACGGGGTATGTCCTCTGGCTCTTTCACAACTAAGGGCTTTTCCTCAAACTTACTGGGACGAGCCGGGCCCTGGACATACCGCCGCCAAGTGTTTTCCCGAAAAAACGTCATCATGTGCAGTGAAATCAACTTTTGAGGCGAGACGCTGCAGGTGAATACGGGTAATAATCCAATTCAGAGATGTCAAACTGAAACCTTTGCTGAACATCACTGATATAAGTCTGAGGAAAAAATGTGTTGCAAGTTCTCATTTTGAAAACAGTTTTCAAATCTAATAAGGCATTTTGTGCATAAAAATCGCCAAAATTCAACACTCAAAGACACTTTACATTGCATTACTCATTCACTCCATACTCGATGGTGGTAAGCTACTACTGAAGCCACAGCTGCCCTGGGTCTCGGTCTCCCATCCAAGAACCAGCCAGGCCCTTCCTGCTCTGCTTCAGAGGTGTGAGGGGCTCAGGCCACAGTGATGAAATCTAAATAATGGATAGACCCCGGTTTAAATTGATGGTTTTATTTTTTGACATATTAGTCACAAAGATTTTTTTTAAGCTCAATAAATCAGGCTGGGAATAAGATATTACAAAATCCTTCTGTAAAAACCTTCAGGATATTGCTAAGTCCGAGCCTGTAAAGTGTGGAGTCCGTAGGAGACACCTTTAGTAGGTATCTCCCAGAAAGGAAATGACCATATTTGGATTATAGCGTCATCCTGGGGAGCCTTCGCAGGACACGTCGATTATGTCAATATTTGTGAATGAATCTGCGTGGGAACCCGGCTTTGGTGACGCACTGTCAGAGTTACTTCCTGGATATCTCCAGCTCCTCGCGACAAAACATCCGAAAATAATCCTCGTACAGGGGAGGTTTTGTCATTTGTATACTCTGATGTGAAAACTAACATGTTAAGGGAGAAAAGAAGCTAAAACTCCACCTCTCAACCCTGCGTGGTTTTCACCTGCCGTGTCTCGCCTTAAACCTTGACTGGAGTATTTCTTCTTTCACAGTCACTTTGGTCATTTCCTCTTCCTTTCCACATCTTTCTGCTGAAACACTCCACTCTGCACTTCCTGGGTTTTGTTGCATCACAGAAGGAACGCGAAGCTGCTCCACTCTTTATATGGACAAGTGAAAAGTGCTGACATGTAGAAAAGAATGTTCATTAAACCTCAAATATCCACTAGGGTCTGACAAAAAGTTCAACTGCACCTGCTTTTCATCATTTTGCTCATGTGCAATAATATAATATAATAATAATACATCTTTATTTATCGAGTGCTTTTCAAACCAACATTTACAAAGTGCTCAAAAGTCGCAAACAAAACATTTCAATTCAATCAGAGCAAAAGGCCTCAATAATGACATCACATAAATATAAACTAAATAAAACGCCTGATGAAGAGGCCCATCTATAAAAGAGAGTTCTAAGAAGGGTTCAAGTGTGAAATGTACCAGGGCTTTGTGCTTTATCACACTTAGTCCTCTTTACATTGGCTTCCAGTTCCCTTTCGTATCAAGTTTAAAATTCTGTTGATTGTTTTTAAATGCCTAAATTCGCTGGCACCTAAGTATCTGTCAGAACTGCTGCAGCTCTACTGTCCTTCCAGAGCTCTGAGGTCTGCTGACCAGCTTCTTTTGTCTGTTCCTAAATCCAAGCGTGTGTCCAGAGGTGACCGAGCCTTCTCAGTGGCGGCCCCTAAACTTTGGAACAGCCTTCCTCTACATGTGCGCTCGGCTCAGTCTGTAGAGGAGTTTAAAACTAAATTAAAAACTCATCTTTTTGCTTTGGCCTTCGGTTCCATGTAGACCAGATACAGTTTGTGCCTTTATATATTACCTGTGTTTAACTTTTATTGTGTTTATTGTACATATTGTTACTGTTCTTGTACAGCACTTTGGTCGACTATGGTTGTTTTTAAATGTGCTTAATAAATAAAATTGACATTGACATTAGTACGACTGGCTCGGGATGTCCCGATCCCACACGCCTCCAGCAGAGGGCACTGACATAATAACAGATCAGGATATGAACAAAATGGTCAGTTTGTCCCAGGGCGGCTGTGGCAACAATAGTAGCTTGTAAAGTGCAATACAAATGTAAACCATTATTATTATTATATATTGGGCTAAAGTCCTGTCAGGCTTTGTCAATATCAACACAGTGCTCATATTATTATTCATTTATTGGTAGCATTTTCCTGTTTACAGTATACTTGGTCTTGGAAGCTGAATTTTGGCCCAGGACCCTGAATGAGTTTAACACATTGGTTCAGAAGGTTTCGAATCCACCGTTTCCCTGCACTCACCGACTTTATAGTGCACGCAGCCCTCCAGGTCGCCCACCGTGGTCCAGCCCTGCTTCTTCTCCACCTCCGGGTCGTTGTGGAGGATCTTGTTCCTGAGCCACGACAGGTAGTACACGCGAAGCTTGTTCTTCTTACCTGGCAACACAAACACAGTTCATGTTAAAGGGCGGATATGTCGGATCACTTTGCTTTGACGTGTCCTGGGTTTCATGTCAGCAAAGTCAGATACATAGACATATGACATGCACTTTGTTTGTTATCATTTTGATGAATATAGCTTACAGTCCATTTTCAAGATTTTTAATTTGGGGTTTTTACAAGCTGAGCCATAATCATCAAAATGATAACAAATAAAGCTTCAAAATCACTTAAAAAGTTCCATCATGCACCTTTAAGTAAATCTGGACAGTAGGTAGCGCTTGTAACCAGCCTGTATTTGAATAATGAGGTGGAGGTGAGGTTTCTACGTGGTAACTATGGTAACCGTCAAAATGTTGATTATTATTCTTGGATAAACAATGGAAAGATCAGTGTGACTTTCAGCCAAAAGATTAACAATGCAGGTTTTTAAGGACCTAATCCAAACAAATCATCAAGTCAAACATTAGTCTATTTTCTGCGTCTAAATGACAAGAAGTTTAGATCATATTTTGACCCATCATTTTGTATTTTCGATGTAAAAGTCATAAAATGGGTCACAAAATGCCGTTATTATTTTTTTTTTACAGACATCTAGATTTAATGCTTTTCAAAGACATTTAAGGCCTTAATTTTGACTAAATGAATTCAATGACTAAAGCAGAAGCCCTTGTTCGATTGAACAACGGTAAACACGTTCAGATCACGTAACAATGTAGAGTTACAAAGTTTCCCATGATGTAACGGTTATCTAATGTTCTGTGCTGTTGCCAGATCTTCAAATGGTTAGAAACATGTCAAAAGTGTCAAAAGAGTCTGAGCGCAGGAGGATGTTGGGACACACTGGAGGACGTGTATGAGGACATGGCAGCGACGTGTGAGTGCGTGTGCCAGTGCGTGTGTGTGTGTGTGCCAGTGTGTGTGCGTGTGTGTGTGTGCACGAGTGCGTGTATGAGAGTGTGTGAGTGTGCCAGTGCGTGTGTGTGTGTGTGTATGTGCACGAGTGCGTGTACGAGAGTGTGTGTGTGAGGTGATGTCATGGAAAATGTAGAGTTACACACAGGCCACAGAAACATCACCTAAACAATACACCCGACCAGCTTTACAACTGCTGGGTTTGTCCGGCCAGCAATACATGGACTGAGGCAGCAGCAGCAGCAGCAGCAGCAGCAGCAGCAGCAGCAGCAGTAGTAGTAATGGTAGTACTAGACTGTAGTAGTAATAGTAATATTACTTCTAGTGGTCTTTGTCGTACAGAGCAAGTACACTAAATAAGCATTTCTTCACAAACTGAATTAGCAGAGATGGTCCCTCTGCAGGAAACCGCCTGGTGACCCCATCGTCATCGTCCTCCATCAAGTACGATCCAGGAGCCAGAGTGTTGATGTCCCAATAATAAACCAAACATCCTTTTCCTCACTCCAGCTGCAGGGTGTGTGTGAGGAAGGGCTGGAAACCGTGACCCGGCTTGTTCTGTTTGTGATGAGCCTGCCTCAAGCTCCTCAGTACCCCAGTTGTCCACCAGAGCAGTGGTTCCAACCAGAGGTTACATCAGCCCAAAATTCTCCGTCACTTACGAAATATCTTTAGCTTTGACGGAAAATTTTGAAGGTCGTCTGTCATTTTGACGGATTGAAATGCACTGTGTACTGCTCTGTCCGTAAGCGCGGCCTCTGGGCTCTCTCCAAAAGTGCAGCTACATGAATGCAGGAAAACTAAACAGCATTTACTGCTGCCATGATTCCAACACGATGCACACTGGACTGAGAGCATCGATAATCCACAAGAGAGAGAGAGGACAGAGGGGAGGTGGTGTGGTGCATGAAGGAAGATCGAGCCTGTGGCTTTGTGCTTCTTCAACACCAAGTTAAAACAGAGGAAATACTAAAAAATAAGTTCCAATTTGCATTTGTGTTAGTGAGAATTAATATTGAGGAGCAGATGATGCTATGGATAAGTTGTCTGAGACCTTTACGCACGAGTTTGAACACATTTCTGTCAAAATTCATGTTCCATGACTCTGTTCAGAAATTATGTTTAGTTTAGCACCATTTATCTTACAATTTCACATTATTTCCTGACATAAATAGGTATATATCTCATTAAACACAAAAAATGCAAATAATGACAGATAAAAATAGCTCATGACACGTTTTACAGGACCCTGTCCGAAACCACTGTTCCCAACCCTTTCCCTTAAAGCCCCCCCGCTGTAGTCGGGCTCCTGTGCAGAGTCACAGGAGAAACTCACCGTGAAGAACGACAAGACAACGAGGGGGAAGAAAACGTCTTTCTCCATGTTTTACAAATGTAATGGGCTGACTGGGCAGTGGGTCTCCTCAGTGTAAAGTAGAACAGTTCAGACTGGCTTCAGACTGGCCTAAAGGCCATACGGGCAGAAGTTCAGAACCTCTGCTTTATCCTTTCAATCCGAGATCTTTCAGTCCTGCAGAACCCGTTCTTTCTGGATTCTCTGGCAAAACAGCGGCTAGCAAAGGGGCCGTGGTCGTACCTGATATAGTGACCAGCACGTTGAGCCCCTCTAACACGTCCATCTGTTGGAAGCGTCGCCGGTTGATGAGCGGGTACACTTTGCCCTGTCCACTCCGGTCCAGCAGCATGAGGCCGCTCTCCGTGCCCACCAGCAGGTTCACCCCTGGGTCAGGACACAACAGGAGCAGCGGTCAGCCACAAAGTCACAATCACCCAAACACCAGGTTCACAAGAAATATGAGGGGGGAAAACAAGTAAAAACATTCTGATGTCTTACTATCATTTAGAATTCATGAGAAATATTTGCAAAAACCTTCTACAAAGGTATAAACAAAAGAAACAATTTCACACAATGAACTATTTCTTATTTAAAAATATATTTTAACCCAGTACGTCAGTGTCACATTCATGAGCATAAGCAGCAATAGATTTAAGTGAGAAAAAAAAGATGGGGTTAGAAACAAAAATCGATCCTTCATCACTTGGTGTTTTCTGGGGTTATGAATATGAGGTCCCACATTGAAATAACCCGGAAGAGAATGTGTGTCTAACATTAGTCAGGTCCAAAAGTGTCAGTGCTTGAGAATCCCACAAGTCAAGGTCTTGGGTCCAGAAAGTCTCCAGAGGTTCATCCAGCCCTCACCTTGACCCCCCCCCCCCCCCCCCCCTTTGGCATCGAGTCCAGTGGTCACATTAATGACAAAATAGACATTTTTGGTTAACACTAACCATTAACACCAGCTGCTAGCGCCACCTAAAGCTGCACTACCTCAAACAAACTGTGAAAGTTGTACTGTAGGTAGTAGGGTAATATCTGTTGGGTGAGAAATTGTTTTTACGGATGGCAGTTGTAGAGGAAAACTAGCCTTTTAATCATTTCCCCTATTGTGAACAAATTAGACTGATGAGCACGGCTGATACTGCCATTGTGCCCCCTACAGGCGGCAACGGAAAATATTGTTTATGATATGGCATAAACACTAAACCTGCAAACTTTTGTTTTACTCCATTTTTACCCGGTGACGCTGGAATTCCTTACAAGGTTTTACAATTATTTCACGGCGTTTCCAGGGTGCCAATGTCTCTTGACTGAGCTTGGTTTCTATAATGGCCACACAGTAGTTCCTGTACAGAGGAGTAAAGACAGAAGGACTCTGCTGCCCCCTATAGGCAGACTGTGTTCGGGAGCGGAGCGTGTGAACCGCTGCAGTGGCACGAACGCGGGGTTTTCACACATGTTGTACAAGAGATTTTTTCACGTTCCTTCCTCTTTGAGATTTCCTCCTCCGTGAACCGCAGACATGTCCAAATACTTAAATGTCAAATGCATGCAGTGTTTTGTACATATTATAAAACAGTTTTATTTATCAGGGGCAAATTAACAAAGGATTATGCTCTTAGTGGAAGTGTCCCACTGACTGTATGTGTCCCAGGAAAAGATATCTAATAAAACTCTAGATAGGACAGAAAAAAAAGCATCCGGGACTTTCAGGTCAAGCTACAAAACAGACAACAGCTGCATGTCGTTTCTGCCGAACTCAAGCTAACGCCTCATAGCACTCACCGATGTAATCTGGTCATTTACAACTTGCTGTAACATTTGTGAAAATGACTAAACAATCTTAAAATGCACGCTCTGTTAATGAGGTTCCTCTCAAGACTGCGACACAAATAAACTTCACAAACAAACATCTGAGTGTTGCTCTTAGCAATATTATGAAGGCTTTTTCAGAGGGATTTTCTAATATCTAACTCCAGCCTGATTTATTGAGCTTTGAACCGCAAAAAAAACTAAGAATAATTCTGATCTTATAGCTTATTCAAAAAAATAAACAGCACCCAAAATCCTTTCTGAACCAATATTTGAAACTACTGCAGAATAACTAAATAAACCATACATTTAAACCTGGATTGATCCGTTAAAGTATATATAAATGTCTTAAAGCAGTACTAAGTAACTCTATAGAGGCCATAAGCGCAACTGCAGGTGTCGTAGCAAGTTACGATTTTTGAACTTATTAATTGTCTTGGAGAGTAAATACTACGCTGACAGGAAAGGCGAAGGGAGAGAGGGTTACTGTGCATCCAATTATACAATGGAAATATTTTTTTTCACTCAAACTTGGCTGTAAATACTGTTTAAAGTGACGCTAGCCCGCAGTTAGCTTTGCCCGTTAGCATGTTAGCTTCTTCTTCGTGATTCCATTAGTGTGTATTGGTGGCTCTGGTCCGGTGGCAGTCAAGATGCAAACATGGTTTTCTGGCAAGAGACACCAGGGGGCGATGAAAGACCCTCCAATCATCCCATAAACCCTTGTATTACCCCCACAGGAACTACGAAAAGGATTTATTAAGGTAAACGCGTTACTTAGTGCTGCTTTAAACATAAGATGACAGAACATTTTTTTCCCCCTCATATTTATGTCAGTAATCTATAGCAAATGTTTCAAACTGATTTCTATAAATAATTGATTTCCCCTCTTCACCTCCAGCCTCTCTCCTCAAACATTAGGCTGAAGTTGATGTAAAAGTAAAAGTAGTGTACTCCGTTTCAGCGTACTGCTTACCCCAGAGCGCGGCGCACAGGATCTCGGAGTTGAACCTCTTCTTGTACTTGCGGATCTCCGGCGTGTCGCTCTGGGGGCGCGTGTTCACCGGGTTCACGTTCACCACGGAGCCTTTGCGCGCCGCGTCCGCCCTCAGCGCCTCGGCTAGCCGCGCGTCGTTAGCGTAGCCTAGGACGTCAAAGGGAAGGGCTTAAGGGGGGGACAGTGAGGGGAGCAGAGCGGGCGGGGCGGGGCGGGGCGCGGCGGGCGGGCGGTGGTCAGGACGGGCAGGAATAGAAATGGCATGCAAAACATAAATGAAAAAGGAATTTACAAAAAAAGCAAAACATTCACCGGTTGTACAACATATTCCTCATGACAAAAATGAAATCAAAGAATAATCATAAAGAATAATCAAAACCACATATGAACACACAGATATTTTAATAACAATAAACATGCCTTTCCAGGGACGTCACGCATAGTAAAGGCCGCCATTTTGAAGAGGCTCTCCAGGCACTTTAGAAGGATCACACCATAAGTCTTAAGTTTCCTTTACAGTCATAGTCTGTAAGTTTAAATGTTGAACAAATGAATATTAAATGCCTATAAGTTAACGCCTGGGCTAACAATTTGTGGTAACCTAAGTCATATTGAATTCAAAAATATATATTTTAATCAGAATCATCATCACTTTGACCAATGAGACGAGCTTTCCTGAGAACCGGCCAGTAAAGTCCGAGGAGGGAACTTGATTTAATAATTATAAAATCTTTTCATCTCTCTGCTCATTTTGCAAACTAGGAGGTTTTTAGGTCCAATCAGGACGGAGGGGCGGGGACTTCAATGTTTAATTAGAAATCGGTCTCTCTCCTCATTTTGCAATCTTTCAGACTAAGTAAGAAAGTAAGTGCTTTATTTGTCATTGTACAACGAAACAGTGTTCAGGTGTTAGTCCTGAGCCGGTGCGACTGAGCAGCGCTGCCACTGTGGGTCAACCTGACCAGCATGTTTTTGGAGGTCGGGGGAACCCGTAGCACCGGGAGGAAACCTGGCTGGCTGCCTTCAGTCTTATCTGAAAACCTCCTGGGTTTGTCCCTGTTTCAGAGCGTGGTGTCCTGCACTGTCCTTCCTCTTCCTTCTGCGCAGCTCCCTCCGCTCCACAACAGTCTTCCACCATCTTCAGGGAAGAGCTTAGCAGTTCATCTGCTTTATTCTCCAGTGAACGTCCATTAGCCAGAACAATAGAAGGCATGTGTGGCTGAGCTGTGAGTCTTGCCCAGATACCTCCTCGTTTGTCCTTTCCTTGTTTCCTGTTGCGCCTCTTGTGACACCTCCTCTGTGCTGCAGCTATGGGGGCTCTTGGTGCCTCTTCATTGACTCAGAAGAAGAAATGTGTAGGTCTCAAATGGGTTTAGCTGATATGCTAGCTGTTTGTTTACTTTCAAAAAGCTGCTTCTTCAGAACCATTGTGGACTCTCTGCAGCATCACTTTAAGTCTCAGCTCTGCTCATCTCCATGAGGTGATACTTTTGGATGTCATGTTACTTTTAAAGACTTTTAAGACTCAAATACACCCACGTACACAATACATAATTATCTACTTTCAATAAGATTTGTTTTTGTGTGGACAGCGCCCTCTTCTGGAGGAGTTTCCCCGATGTTCAGAGTATTTCTGGGATGGAATTACAAAGTGTCCGTCTGAACACTTTAGAATCTGCTTTATGGAAACTCAGACAAACTTTTATCTGTTGCAGCTGAACCTTAGATCAGAGGCTCCACAATCCTGATCGGTGAACATCTATCACTCAAACATCTCAGCCTCTTGAGGTTTTTGCAGTAGTTAAAACTATGATTGCAATTTGATATCGATAAACCTTTCAGCCCAATAAAGCCCCAGTAAAGGTTCACAGCGGTCTCCAAAATGACGGCCACACCAACAAAAGTCACGGGATTGAAAGGCATGTACTGCATACAATCAATGCACAGAGACCTCTGAATGATACGCACCGACATTATTAAGTGCACTGCCAGTAGAGGGCGACACCTGCAGCAGCCGCGGGTCGATGAACGGCGTGAAGGACGAAGAAGACTTGTGTTTCTGCATGTTGTTGCTCGATTGGCTCTGAGCAAAGATATAAAACATGTTAAATGCAAATAACAACACTTTGGAAAAGTATCAAAGAGAACACACGATGGCAAAATGACAAAACTGCTCCATGCAAACAGAACTGACTTCCAAATACAGGGTTGAAAATGTCAAATGAACAGGGGTCAGATGTGTGGATAACCGAGGGGGGGTTGAAGATACTGGGTCATACTTGCCGCTGTGCTCCTATCTGCAATGTGTGACTACAGCTAGAAAGATTTATACAGTATTTTAGAGTTTATTCTCCATCAAATGTCGAGATATGTAGAACTAGATCTGATGGCAGTTGTTGAAGTCTGCAATGCTCTTTACAAACACCAGGGGGGAGTATTGACCAGTGTTTCATTCACGCATTACTTCTGTGTCCAAGTCACTCACATAAGCAAAATCCTTTATTCCCTGTCATTTTTCCTGTCTGATAGATTACTAAACATCTACCCAACGTTTTTCAGTCACGGTCGCATGAAGCTACAGTAATTCAATGTGTTTTCAAAACTGGATGCCCTTCCAGTGGGAAATGAACAAGGAAGCGGTAGGCAACGTCAGGCCTGGGGACAACATTTTCCCTATAGCCCCCAATACACTTCAGAGAAATATTATTACTTTTGACAAATTTGACAAAACTCCCATTATATGATTATTATTAGGTCTTATATTTTGTGATTTGGAGGACATGGTTTTGGGCCTCGGTTGACAGGAACAGCTCTTGATCTTTTGAACCGAGAGAAATCGGCCAGAAAAACAAACCTGCAACCACTGAACTAGGGGCTCATTGGTATAAGGTTTGAATCAGTGTTAATTTTGACAACATATTTTAATTTAGTCTTAGTCTTTTGACGAAAATGTAATTCGATTTTAGTCTAGTTTTAGTCAAAAAAATATCTTCAATTTTAGTCTAGTTTTAGTCGACTAAAATTGCAAGTAAATTTAGTCGACTAAATTTAAGATGAATTTAGTGGACTTTGCATTGATAATATTCATTATAATCATATTTAATCTTGTTCCTCTGCTTCATGGAGCTGCTCCACATGAACAAAGCTCAGAGCTGATCCTTTAGCAGTGAATTTACATGATCTGAGGCTCTTTCAGACGGTCAATAGAAGTTTGGATGATTTTAGTCTCTCCTTTTCATTTTTATTTGGTCTTATTTTAGTCGACTAAAATATCTGGACATTTTAGTCATAGTTTTAGTCTCATGAAAAACTTTTAATTTAGTTTTAGTCAAATTCTAGTCGTCAAAAATAACACTTTGACTAAAATTAAGACTAAATAATAACGAATAACGAAATGAACATTGGTTTGAATCAGCACTTTCCTGAGCGCATACAGGTCAAAACAACTGGGCTACACTAGGGCTAAACCCAGGCGGCTATAAAACTGGCTTACTCCGTGAGTGAGGCTTATTTAGTTGTCTTTTGGGTTTCATAAACCAGGCTCAGTTACTATGGAAACTGAGCAAGAAACTCTTTCTAAACACTGTACTTTGATCACACACTGAAAGCTCTATCTATTACTGTCGCAAATGTTATTGTGTCACTTAAACAGTGTAGTAAAAATGATGGTTTATGGAGATCATTAATCAGTGCATATTTAATGAATATGTGAATGTAGATGTTTGTATTTTATATTAGGTCTATCATACTTTATTCTTTATGTTAAGCACAAAATAAGCCTTTCAAATGAACTTAAGGATGGTCTGAGTCTCTGCACTTTGTGACAGTAAAACACCTGTGTACGCAGCACAGAGTGGTTTCCCTCCTCTCCTTTGCGTCTCAAATGAAGGTGCTCCTCCATGGACGCCCCTGTGATGACGTTTAATCATGTCTCAGCTTCTCCCCTGACTGAGCCTGATCTCCTGTGTTTTACGCTCTGTGGAGGAAAGTCGGGCCTTGAGCCTCGCTTTTCTGAGTCACTTTTATGAAAACACAGAACTATATCAGGACTAAAACAAACACCAGATTTAGTCCTGCTACTTTCTGGTTAACGGGATACACTCAACCTACTGTGCCACTGTTGCCGTCTTATACTATATATTTCCCCCCCAATGTAGAGTGATTCAAACCCCGTCTACTCCCAACATTACGGTACTCCCATACTGGATAACTGCAGTAACTCTGGGCCCGTAGCACGTACCTCCTGCAGCAGGACGATCTTTTCCAGCGGGCTCATGGGGCTGTGGGGTGACGTGTGGGGGGACACGTGTGGGGACCTGTGGGGGTGGGACTGGCTGTGGGGCGGGGGGCGACTGCTGGCTTTGCTGGATGAGGTCGGGCAGCAGGTGCAGGCGGCTCCTGTCCGAGCCGGGGTGGGGGTGATGATTCTGGGGGGAGGTATGTGGGTGCTGATGGGGATGGTGGTGGTGGTGTGGATGTGGGGGGCCGGACGTGACGTGGTTGAACCCGGGCGCGGGGCCCTGCGGTTGGGCGGGAGCGCCTCGCGGACGTCCCCCCGCACTCTGGAAGTAGAAAGACGGGTACAGGACGGTGGCGGGTCTACATGTGCGCCTGAGGAGCTCTGGCGAGGGGAAGGTGTTAGCTACGGCAAAGCGGGGGCTAATGTGGCTAAGCTACAGGCCACAGTGAAGAAGCCGGTTAGTCCAGAAAAGTGCAGAAAGTTAGTTCAAGTTAAAAGTCTACCGCGTCATCATTCATGGTTTTCGGTGACATCGCTTGAAGGGATTAGCAACGGCGACACAATATGAACTGGACAATAGCGGTTACATTTTTAGACGACCAACTCTAAAAAGTCTATCACATTGACTAGACTTCAGGATCGAATGTTGTTAGAAAACTCTCAACATTTACCACTGCTTGAAAAATCGCTGTTTTCACCTGCCGTGTCTCGCCTTAAGGACTGTATAGTAATGGGAAAGATGATTCACTGCTTTAAAAAATAATCTGGTCCAGGCCACTATGGGAGTGACCAATAGGTGGCACAGTTGAGTAGCATTCAAGCTAATAGCTAACCCTGTGAGACACTGGAAAAAGCCCATTAAAATTTGATATAGTTATGACAACACAATACACTTTTCTGTGACTAGGGTGGCCAGATTTCCCTTATTAAAAAAACAGGACACGATGGGAACTTGTGGCGGGAGCTAAAAAGTGACTTTTACCCCCAGGTTGAACAGTGAGGTTGGTTCTAAAAGTGTTAATGTTAATTAAATGGATCATAGACGTTAGAGCTGTTTTCTTGGTTCATTTGATGTGGAAACTTTGCGTTTGATGCACACAAAGGTTTCAAGTAAAAAACACTGATTCTGGCGTGGCAGGAAGAAAAACTGGGACTGTCCCGGGTAAACTGGGACATCTGGTCACCCTACTTTATGAGCAACAAATGTAGCTTATCGAGTTAGTGTTGTAAATACACTGTTTCGCTGCTAATGCGTGTGTCCTGTGAAGGGTTTTTAAATGGCAAAAAAGATTTATTTCTGACTTCATTATAAGATTCTGGTAAAAAAAAACAAGACTTGTGAGTAAACAGTGTGTCAGACAGTGCTGTGCCTTCCGATGATGTCACACGAAAACTATGAATAGAAGGAGCATTGACGCAAGGCTTTTGAAAGTTAAAAAGAGGAGCTTTTTGTGAACAATTTTCGATCCGTGGCTACCTGAGTTTATTACTCTGCATTACTCAGTGAACCCCAAGACCCAAAGTGCACAGTTCTCCCACTGGGATTCTTGGATTAAACCAGGACTTCACCGGACTAAGGCTGAACCAATGGGCGAGGAACGTGCTTCTCTATGATCCTCAGGGCGGGGAGCTGACAATGCTGTAATACCACCCCCTTGTGGTCCGGGGCGACTCCAAAAGACACTTGGTAGATAGGATTCTAATGGGACCTCAAATGTCCCTTCCCGCCTTTTTGCCCTTTTAAGGAACAGGCAGCCATGTAAGTTTCACAGAGGATTTGGGACCATTACCGTGAATGGGGCTGAATGGGACCCACTCACCTGCATTACATTATATCTATGTTCTGAACACAATTCTCTGAAAACCCATTATTTTCCCGTGATGTTGGGAAATCCAGGTAGAAATCATTTGGTAAACGTGCTCAATGACCCATCCTTCAACTAGGACAAGCACCAGGGGAACCGTCTTCATCTTTGTGGTGCATGCAAACTGGAGGATGAACCTGTTGTGCATGTTTTATGCTGATGGTGGAAACCAAGTGTGACGCAGGGAGAACATCCAAGCTCCATTCCCGGTGAAGAATTGGGATGTTAGATATGCGTTGTTGGGATTGAGTTTAGGGCCTTTCAGCTTCATTTTAATTAAGAAAATCACAAATGCAAATAAAGTGGACCAGGATCATCATCATTTATGACCAATGGGACGGAACAAACTACTCACAGAAGTAAAGATGGGAATATAAGTGGGCCAGTTGGGACTAATTTGACCTATTGGTGATATCTGGACTATACTGTTGCAGAAGTCAAAACATAAGCAAACAAAGCAGCGATCCCAAACAATGCTCCTAATTATTACTGTATACATTTTTATTCTGCTATCTAAAGTACAGTACAGTAAAGACACTTGATTTTAGGTATGTTTCCACCAATGTAAACAGTGTAATGCTACGCAGTGTGGCTTTAAGCTGCCCCAACCCCTCTGTAATTCACTGACTCTTGATTTTTTAAAGTGGGGAGCGGCTCCTTGATGTGAAAGAAGAAAAGGAAGAGGGGATGAACAGAAGGTGAAGGAGTACAAACATAGGAGAACTCAAAGATGGCGGGTGCACATATACCACACGTGTTTAGGTTTGGCCGTGGACCGTTACCTGCCGGACGATCAGAGTGCTGTCCTTGCAGGGAGTGGAACCCGCGTCAATCTCCCCGTCATGAACCACCATGGTCTTGGCTGACTCGCTCTCGCCGTTACTCAGTCTGAGGGAATCAGAAAGGAAAATGTGGATTACAGATCACGAGCTGATCAAGTTATTGCAGTCCCACTGAGTTTTCAGAGTGACTTTTTCAAGAGTCTTAGCCCCAGAGGCGAACCTATTGTACATGTTTGTGTTTTGCTTTTTTGTGGCAGAAAAAAAAATTGGGAGAACATGCAAACCCCACAGAAGAAAGACCCGACCGCCCCAGGGTTTGAAACTAGGACCTTTTTAGTACAACAGGAATGGCAACTACAGCATTGGTAAGTTAAGGCTAGGGATGCACCAAACCGATACTGGTATCGGATATCGGAGCCGATACTGGAAAAAAAAATGATATCAGGTATTGGCAACAGATATCGGATACTGAATCGATACCTGTTTTAAAAACACAACTTTCACCAACAAAATTTAAGTCAATATGGACATGCTGTATCTCATTTTAAGGGCAGAACTTCACTAGAGAATTCACTCGTTCATTTTGCACACTCATTGTGCGCAAAATGCCACGGCTAGCAACAGTATGCTAACGCTAACAGTAACTAATCAAGGCTGGGACAGAAACACTGATTGGATCACCCAGAGTAATACAATAAAATGGGCCACTGCTGGATTCATTCAGTTTCGATTTATGGCGTGGTTTTGAGCATAGTTTTTTTTTGTTGCAGTATCGGAGCAGAGTTTGAAATTTCAGTATCATGACAAGACTAGCTGTAAGCCACTACAATGCTTCAGCTTCTCCGCTCTAAAGACTAAATGAAGGCAACATAAAGGCCACTTCAGACACTTGCTTTGCTTTGTTGTCTTCGGGCCCCGACGTGGACTCCTCCCCTCCCTCCTGGTCCACTTCTTCGTCCTCCTCATCCTCGCTGGTGTCCGAGTCCTCGCTCGACGAAGAGTAGTCCGTCACCTTGTTGGGCGGACGCACGTCGTCGGCCGCGCGCAGCTCTTTGGCCAGAGCCGTCAGGTCCTGCGAGAGATCGCAAAGACAAACACGGTGGATTTAGCGGCGTTAGGAGAGCATGTTGATTCGACGTCTCCTCTGGGTTAGCTTTAGCGAAGCTGTGAGAGAGGCGGGAGACGGGAAGCTGCGAGGAGGAAGAGATTAGAAGAGCCAGCCAATAAGAAGCAAGTATTAACGTCCAGGACCGGAGGTAAACACGGACAGTGGGCGTGTAAAAGGTTCCGCCAAACTTGAAAAAGACCATGTCGTTTTTAACGTTAGGTAGGATAGATGATAAGGTTAGGTAGGATAGGCAAAAGATGAATTTTGACATTTGTTTTGAATTGATGTGTGTATTCATGGATGAGGCTTCACTTTTGACGCCCTTGTCCGTGTTCACCTGGTTTAAACCCAAAGGATGAAGAAGCCCATGAGTCCAATTTGTAGAGGTTAGTCGATTAATCCGAATCATGAACAAACAGTTAGAGCTGAAAAGATGAAGAGTAGGATTAGAATCTCAGCAGAAAAGGCACAAGCTGTTAGTGAAGGAACCCACAGCCACAGCACTTAAAGCAAACCCCAAACACGCTTCAGAAACGCTACATCCAAAAAGACGCTAGGGCTAGCTAACGAAGCTAGCAGCTACGGGCTAGTCGGTGCTAGCTCGGGTCTACGCCGCTCTCACCGCAGGTTTGCCCGGCCTGTGCACGTCCCTTCGTTCCTCCACTTTTTTCCCAGCCTGTTCTGCTCGCCGGAGGGGAGAGCCCTCAGACTTGGACGCGGCTGAGGAGGGTCAAGGGTCAGAGGTCAGTTTTACTGATGTTGCAAGTCCTAGAACAGTTCTAGAAGTCTTTTTTTTGTCTGTCTATTCAATTGGGGGTAGCACTCACAGCGCGCCCGGACCCGCTCCCCGGACCCGCACTGGGACCCCGGGTGAGAGGAGGAGGAGTTACTGGAGCTGGAGGAGGAGCTTGACCCCCCGCTGCCCGTGTGATTGGTCAGTCTGGACTCGGCAGACGGGTGATTGGTGGGCTTGGGCGTCAGTTTCTCCACTCGCTCCCACAGCAGCCGAGGCTCCGCTGCGCTGTGGGGACAGGACAAGTACGGGTCAAATACACTCACATCAAAGTCACACTTGGTAAAGGCTGCATTTGTCGAGGTAATAATAATAATAATAATAATAATAATAATAATAATAATAATAATAATAATAATAATAATAATAATAATAATAATAATAATAATAATAATAATGCATCACTTTTATATAGCGCTTTTCTGGACACTCAAAGACGCTTTACATTGCATTATTCATTCACTCCATACTTGGTGGTGGTCAACTACTATTGTAGCCAAGGCTACCCTGGGGTAGACTGACGGAAGCGAGGCAACCAGTCTGCGCAAGTGGCCCCTCTGACCACCACCACTCACTCACCGACTAGGCCCTACCTGCTCAGCTTCAGAGGTCAATGTCCTCTAAGAGGGCCGGGGTCTGCACGTTAGGAACCCCTGCTCTAGATTGTCCCCGTGTCTCCATGAGGTCTTCAAACTGTATGACTCAAAACCAAAGTAACTTGGCCCCTCGAGGAGTTTGATTTTGCCCGTGAGGGGCCATTTTGATTGATTACCGATATTTGCAAATGTTGTGGACAGAGGGGGTCAGTAAAAATCGAGTTGGTAAGTCAAATCCAGTCGAGTTTTTGCATTTTTGACAAATAATTCGGATGTTTCAAGATCTTTGTTAGAAACTGCACAGTGACGTTTCTTTTTTGTGTGTTTTTTTTTGTTTTTTACAGAGATTACCTTTACTATTTTTCAAGGTTTGTTGACGCACTGGGGTGGTCAATTGAAAATCAACTTTTTATAAAGAAAAAATTCGCCCAGCTCTAGTCAGTAACTAAGTAAATTTGCTGACGTAGAGTTTTTGAGTATCTGTACTTTAATTTAGTAGTATTTGTGTTTGTGAGAACTGATTTATGTATTCAGTCATTCTTTATTTAACCAGGAAAGTCCTACTGAAATCAGGAATTTAATTATTTCGAGGGGAGTCCTATTATACATGTTTTTATTACTTTTACTCCACTTCATTTAAAAGATAGATATACTGCTTTCTACTCCATTTCTAAAAAGACTCCAGAGTAAAAAGCAAAACTTGGCCACACATTTTGCTCCACTTTAACTCTTATGACGCACACTGCGGAACAGTAGGTGGCGCTGTGCAAGTGCACTATCAATGCCAATGGCTCACAACAAAGGAGGAAGGTTTGCCCCTGCACTGTTGCCGTACAGGTGATCAACTTGATTCATGTTTCAAATCATTACAAAAAATATTTTTTGCCTTATGGTAAATGCAAAACAAAACCGTGCTCTCAAGTAAAAAACAAAGCAAAAACAAAACAATGTCACATGTCGGCCATGCTTGTTAAGTGTTATGTTTCAGTTTCGCTTTAGTTAAAACACACACAGAGCAGCGCACATGATTCTCAGCTTGTGTTAGGGCTGTTCTTGTACGACTTTACGCTTGTACGTTTAACTTTGCAGGTCTTGAGTGTCTGCAGACTTCGCTTCAGCGGTTAGTGAGGATGACACAAAGTAAAAAAATACAGACTGAAATTTGCACTGTCACTATCGATGCATATGGTCAGGTTTTAGCACTGCGAGGCATCGTGGCATTGCTACACCCCCAGACATTACATTTTCTCAATAATTGTCTCAATAATGGTTTAAAATTTTCATTTGGATGGCCATGGTCTTTACGTGCCAATCTACTCACTTCCTCACTGGGCGAAATGTTAGGCAGTGTGGCTTTAAGTCCAGTTTTGTAGCACCGGGAGGTTAGACAGTGCGGTTACATAAGCCTCCTACCACTCACTACAGTCCGTACGATCTTACAGTTTTGATCATGACGCACAGTCTGAGGAGAATTCTCATTAAAATCTCAACCAGACAATAGCCCAGATTCACAGCTCCGCTCCGACTGGCACCATAAAAACACTCTGGCAAATCTATGTTGCTTTGCATTACGAGATTACGATTTGAATGATCTGCAGAGAGCTCTTTGTCGCTGCTGTATAATTCTGAGCTCAACAAACTCATATGTGTAGCATTTTGTTAAATGTTAAACGCTCGTGGGTGCGTTTCAAACGTGCACTGGGCCCCAAGTAAAATTTCAAATGTATTCATTTTGTACACTAGACGTGGGGTGCTCTCGATTCCTCGCTGCTCGGTCAATGTTGAGTCGAGAGAGAAATATCGCCCTCGACGTAAACATGAAGTATTTCGCTTTTTCTTCTCTGTTTTGAGGGAGTGTTCCTCAGACTGGATGTTTCTCTTTTCTGCTGCTTCCACTAAGTTTTGCACTTCTCCGTTACGACGCTTTCAGACTGTGATTCCCCTGGACTCTCTCTCGTGTTTGCACGTGCGCAGCTCACCTCAACACTGACCTGCAATAAACAACCTTGAACTGGAGAACAATCTCTACAGACTGACACATGGCACAGACTCTTAAAACGATATTATACTGTAATACTGTAATACTGCACTCAGGTGATGGATACAATCATGGAATGAGTCTGTTCCATTTTCAAAAGCATTTTTTTTTTCTCCCAACCACAACCAAAAACACTGTGCTCTTCAAACACGTCAGACATGGCAAAGAAGTCTGTAAAGAAACAAACTTCAGCTGTGTAAATTCCCTGATCAATCCGATAAATTCCCATATATTCCTGTTAATTTCCATGGTAGAAGTTGAAAATGCCTTATTAAACCTTATTAAAAATCTAGTCTGCTCTAGCTCGCTCCTCCAAGAAACCCTCCCAGGAGCCTGATGCTGCAGGTGCAAAGGTCTAGCCTTGTCCAATGGCTGTTGGGACACCTGACACTTGCGATGCATGGCCGGCTATACACATGTCTAATGTCATTGTTTACAGTCGGTGATCCCACACATGCGCACTACGCTGTGGGGTGGGGGGGGGGGGGGGGTGGAGTCTCACTTCCATAATCAATACAACCCACTCTAAACCTGGTTAATATCATTAACATCATTGTAAGACATCCACCGGCAATACGGTCGACCTGACAGACCACCCACCAAACAGAAACTGGCCACATATATTGTAAAGGACTGTGGCCTCATAAAGAAACTTATTGTGCTTTTCTCTAATTATTCAAAAACTACTTTAACAAATGCTGAATTATGAAAATCGTTTTCTACTAAATAATGATACAAAGACATGGGGGGGGGGGCAAAGTGGTTCAACAGACCATAAATACATGAATAACGGTGAATGCTAACTTGATGCTACATGTTAGCATCGGGCTAATGCTAACGGTTAGCTAGCGCTTGCTACAACTGCCGTTTTTTCACTTCTACTGAACAATCTGTTGCGACAAAATATCCATATGGGCCTGATTTACACTTGACTTTATTTATGTGATAAATAAGTTGATATTCCACCAGAAAATGGCTAAAAAGAGTGGAAAATTGTGTTTCTCTAAAGATTCTATTTTCCCCCTCGGTGAAGCCACACCCCCTTCTATGACAAGATGCCGTCTGTATCTATTGTAGCCACAGCCGCCATGGGGCAAGACTGACCATTTACCACGTGGCTATAAGATGCTGTTTATATCCTGATCTCTTATTATGTCAGTGCCCTCTGCTGGACACGTGTGCAATTCTTTCCTTTTTATCATTTAAATCGCTGCCCCCTAGTGGCTGGAGTTCAAATAACCGGTTTCGTTCTTTTTTGACACGCTTAGGAATTCATGCTCCTCGAAGGGCCACATTAAATCATCTGATGACGGCCTTGACCTTGACAAATGTGATTTAGACCATCGACCACGAGCTTCTGCACTAAACGGATGCTGCAAGCGGAAAACCCCCCTTTTCATCCGTGCCAAATACGGCAGCCACAAGGCCATAAAAAACTCATTTTCACATTTTCGCTTAAACCAGTTTAACAAATACATTTAGGCTATTTATTTATCATCATTACCAGCACTTAAATGTTACTAAATCACCAAGGTTGACCTAAGACGATAAAGCGGCTCAACCATCCCCAGTTTGGACAAAATGACCTGTTGTACGTTCAGAAAGTGCTCGTTTCCAAAAGCCTGACATGTGCCTGGGACTGTCCTGACTTCAGCGCGGGAACATCTACTACACCAGGCTTAGCAGACTCGATGCAGACACTGGAAAACTTCCTAAGGCGTGACCACGTGATTCCCGAAATAGTGACAGGTGAATGCTCTTACCTGGCTGGGGTCCGGTGTCCCGATTGGCTGCTGAGAGGGGTGTTGCCGTGGCGATGAGGCGAGTCTCGCCGCGGCAACACAGGCGAGCGTGACGTGGTCCTGGCGGGAACCTTATCGTGAAAGACAACAGACTCTCTTGACACGCACACATTGTAACAGACACAAACATGGGAAGCTGCACAGGCCAAAGTGTCATGGACGGTTCTAGAACATGGCTCTACAATCAATCCATAAGAACAAGTCATCCAATAGACTTTACCCCAGGATGACGAGCAGCGCCCAAAATAAACATGGTATTTGTTAAGTACAATGCAAAACACCAGATTTCCCCCACAGTGCATTACTGCATAACAAGAAGACAAGCCTGTAAAGCTGAAAGTATGATCAGACTCAACTCAGTAACAGTCTTTGTAACAGTCGTGTTTCTTCACTTTATCAGTTGATCGACATGGAAAGAAATGTTTTCTTGGAAAGGATCTTCTTTTAGCACAATACAAGGGGGCGTGGCCTCGCCGAGGGGGAAGAAAACCTCTCATGGGAATCACAATTTTTCACTCTTTTTAACCGTTATAACTACAAACGTCACACACAAAGGCAAGCCAAAGTCTGGTCCTTAAGGAGGTTTTTTCACAGCAGATTGTTCAGCAGAAACAAAAAAGGCACTCGTTGCTAATGTTAGCATAATAGCCTGAAGCTAACACTAGCTTTCTGGTTAGCATTGCCCGATTTAAGCATGTATGGGCTGCTTTTTTTTATCACTTTGCTCCTCTCCATGTCTCTGCATTGTTATCTTGTAGAAAGTACAGATACATAGAGGGATACAAAGTGATAGAATCCTGGTTAGCATGTCTGTTTTTTAACATGAGCTTCATGCTACAGGTGTAATTTAAGTGTTGCTCAAAACATACAAACATCCTGTAGAAGTGGCTTCAGATAAATTATATGCAATAGACAAGACATGGTTAGCAGTGGAGGCAATTTGAGCTCAGAAAAAGATGTTTAGACTGAATATGTGAATGAAACAAACATGACTGTATGTTTCTGTGAGGGTACAGCATTTGGACGCGGTCAAGCTGCAGAGCCTTAGCTTAGCCTCCTGCACATGCAGTTGTCTAGTATCCTCTCCTTCCTATACTTAACTCGTGTGCAGAAATGCACACACACTGGCATTTAGAAACCCACATATACCCGAGCTGTGCCTATATATGCGTGTCTGGTCATATCTGCCAAAACGGCACACTGCAGGTTATTTGTACATTGTAAATGACTACTTTCCGTGTCTGCGTTGTATGAAGGCAGACTGTAAGACTGACATCTGTGACATAACCACAGTGTGAGTGGGACTGCAGCTCAGAATAGCTCAGAGTGAGGCTCCTGCAGCCAATAATAGAAAAAACACTATAGGGAATACTATTATTATGAAGGCCAGACACTGCAGATGACTGGGGAGAGAACAATCTCCAGATATCAATTTGAAAGTGGCTGTTTAAACGTGAGTATACAATGTATTGGAAGTCATTTCATGTTTTATTAGAGGTGCACTGATCAGGAGTTTTAGGACCGATCATTGATTACCAATCACTAACATTTTGATCGATCGTGACCGATACTGATCACATGGTTTTAATTATTATGATTCATAATTTAGCAGTGAAAAATAATAATTTATATTTCTATTTGAATATTATACACTAGTAACAAATCTGCACATTGTCCTGCTTTACCTCCAACTTTGATATTATTATTTATTATTATTGATGTTATTACAAAGCTGTATTGGTTTATAGTTTATTGTTTTATTACCATGACAAAAGAATTTCCCTCATCAATGAAGTCAGTCTTTAATCTTTTTTATAGTCGTTCGTAAAGTATTTTTTATAGTGCGTTATATTTCGGCCAATCAAATCCCAGTCTGAGATGTGACTGCAGTTGCTTCAGATGTGTGTTCTGGTTATGGAGATGCTTTTTGGGCTGTAACTCCGGACAATATTTGACACGAGGTGCCAAACACCGACACGTTTTACTTTCTCTTCTGACTCGCAGCCATTTTACCGATCACACAAACCACGCCATGATCTTAAATCATCTCGCGGGCCGGATCAGGCTCACGGGCCGTATATTTGACACCTCTGCTTTAGACACATTTAGTCCAATTTGAGGTCAGTTTTCCCTTTGTACACACAGTTTAGTCCTGATTTGTTCTTCGTCTAGGCCTTGGTACTTGGAGGGAGGAGCTCTGTCTTTTATGAACATGGACGTGATCTCCAATTCAAAATGTAAAATATCAATGCTGAGGAAGCCAAAGGAATGTTTTCAAGCCCGTGTTAAAAACAAAAATTCCAAATCCAAATGGAAAGGCAAACTTGAAATGAGAAAAGTCAAATTTAGGCATGTTTCCTAACTCAGTCAAAGTTCATTTCAATAAACAGAGCTGTAGCCTCAAAAGAATCTACAGTGCGTGTTTGTCATTCGTTTGCATCAAAACAGGAAACCCACGGCCCGTTTGGGACCTCAGGGGACCTGCGGAGGAACCGGACTTCCTCCTCCTCGCTCTCCCCGTTTCGGTCACGTTTCCTCATGAAGTCAGTGGTCTCCGTCTCATCGTGGGAAGGAAAAAAAAACCTAAACAGCATTCCTGACCTGATTCTGAGCTACTCCCGAGCTCCTCCGGCTTTAATTCAATTATATTAATCCTCCACATGAAAACACGGAGCTGGAGGAGGAGCGGACGAGCGAGAGCGGCCGAGCTGTCTGGGTTCTCAGACGCATGACCTCATTTCTCTCACAAACATTTACACTCTGTGTCACTCCTCCACCTCCCTCCCTCCTCTGATCTTTCTTCCCTCTCTCAAACTCTAAGTGCCCAGTCCTTATTTTTCAAGTAATTCATCAAACAATATTCAGCATTAGGTCAAATGTAGGTTGTAGGAGATGGAGTGAATGAGCATTAACAAATCTCTGCCTGATTATAGAAACATCATTTATATCCACTACATTTACCAGGTACACAATGTTTTATATTTAAATGGATCTTTCTTGGTTCTTTTAGAAACACATTAGTATATGAAAGGCTATATCTTTAGCTTACTAGTTTCCACTGTGGTGCTAGCGTGTTTGTCAGAGGCGTCACATGACATGCATGATGTGTCTTATCAGCTGTGGCCACTCTGACAGATTTATTGCTTCTGCTTTACTTGGTGAGCTACTTTTATGTGACAAAAATGGCAAAGAGCTACTAATGCTTTGATAATAGTAGACTATGTGGAGTTCAGAGGATGCTTCAACACAAATAAAGAAAATAAGTTGAGTTTACAGTAGGGTTGGGTGTTACCAACTACTTCAAGATACGATACATACTAGGGCTGTGCAATTAATCAAAATTCGATTACAATTTTGATTATTACACTAAACGATAACAAAATTAGCATAATCGGGGAATAATCTGCTTTTTTTTGCAAAGCAGACTGGGATTATTTTCCCTTCGCATTTCGCGTGCCACGGCTCATGCTTTTGCCTGACATGAAAACAAACAGCGCTGTGTGATGATGTCATCAGGCCGCGCTGCTCAGTTTACTTGCGCAGGTGTAAGGGCGGGCCAGCAGGGGGCAGGTGTGAAACAGACACCTCTCCATAATCGAGGCAAACTTGAAATCATGTGTACTTTTAAGACTGTTCAGAAAACAGAAAATATTCAGCATAGTTTTTTTTTAATCAAAAAAAATATAAATAAAATAAAGACTTTTTTTTTAAAGGCAACAAATAATCGTTTGAATAATTGTGATTTCAACTATGACTAAAATAATCGTGATTATTATTTTATCAATAATCGAGCAGCCCTAATACATACATTATACATTAACTTGTTTATTTGGCATGGACAAAGTGAAGTACAAGTAAACATTGCCTCGGTGGCCGATGTTCTGTACACAGGGCGTCTAGCCATAGGCTTATAGATATAATATAATAAAGATGAGCGGGTCCCATTCAGGCCCATTCATTGAAAAGGAATAGCGACCTGTATAAGTGGTGAAATTGACAATAATGCTGACTTTGTTCTTTATGTGCCACCAGAGACAAGGGGGAAAGACGTCAGGGTGTTTTCAAGCGTGTGCCTAAGTTATGTCCTGGTGCAACTAAATGAAAAACCTTGGTGCAACCAACCCTAGTTAGTCTAACCCTGACACCGCTTTGTTCAAAAAAGATTCTGATCTTTTCAGTACTCGCATTGCCTCCGCTACAACACACTTCTTGCTTTCCACTGTCAGCTGTTGTTTAGGGCGACATACAACAGGTCGCTAAACATTCTAACCCGTAAAGTTAGGACACAAACAATATTGTACATTTTAATTGTGGCATAAAAGATCCAAACATGCCGACTTAAATGACTGTCATGTTTTTCTGTGACGTTTAAGGCTTTGATTTTGGTACAAAAAACTCAGAAACACTGACGGATAATTTGTCATTCTCTGTGTAAATTATTGAAAAAATTGAACATTGTCTAAATAGGTGGGACAGACCAGTTCTTATCCGGGGCGGGGCGTGGTCAGGGGGGGCCGGGTGAGAGGGGGCGGGGTCAGCGCGTGCAGGAGAGTACGGAGATGAAGATGGAGAATGATGATGATGATGACCGTGTAAGGGCCGGGTCTCCGGGCTGCTGAAGGCCGAGCTCTGATTGGTGAATGAGAGCGAGCGAGACACGGCGGGGGGTGTGGCCTTGCACAGGTGAGAGAGCACCTTTGCAAACACAGAGGGGGAGGGGTCAGTCGGCATGCAAGGGCACAAGCATGACGTCACGCGGTCAAAACAGCCAAAGAGCATTCACAGGGGAGCTTCATCATGCACAAACCACGGGGGGCAATGGGTCACACTAGGGGGCGTGGCCTAGCGAGGGGGATGACATATTGAGCACACACAAATAAAGTCGAGTCAAAATCAGGAATATTTTAACACTGCAAATTATACAGTAGAAGTGAAAAACACGGCACTCTAAGCTAGCGTTAGCATTAGCATGAACCTAGCATTAGAATCATGGTTAGCATGTACAAAATTTGTCTTTAGAGTAGTGGTGGAGTGATAGGTGAAAGAGTTGTTCTTTTCCCCTTTGTTTTGCCACTTCCTCTGTGTCTAAGCTAGTTCCGCTAATGTGTTGTTGTGAGCGCCAGCACTTTCTGTCCCATTTATTAGTTTGTGTTTATAAGGTCGGCTAGTTTGTCTTGATGCTAAAGGCTAATATGGATTAATAAACATTTAAACTTATATTACATCATATTATATTATATTATATTATATTATATTATATTATATTATATTATATTATATTATATACTTACTGTATATCTATGAAATTAAAACTATAGACAAAGCTATTTATGAAGATTTGTTAGCCTTTAGCTATAAAGGAGCTATACCTTATTTTACTTGTAGAAATGGAATGAAATGTATTTTGTCCTCCTTTAATATATTGTAAACTCAAACGTTTGTGGGGAAAACAGTGCGCATCAAATTATAAAACATTTGTATCCATTTTATGAACTTTCAGGCTATTTTTCTTGCATCTTTATGAAAGTGATCCTGTAAAGTGACCCTGCAAAAATGTGCCTATAAATTTGTCCCTGTACAGAATTTGAACGCTACAAATAGATTAGGGAAGTAACGTATGAGCTTGGACCACAACTAACGTTTTAATTTAGTGGCTTCCCCTTTCATTGTTTGCAATCACAAAAATCAGGTAAAGGGCCTTTAAGACAAACTCTCCAACGTCTCCGCCGATAGATGCTACGTCAGGTTTTTTATAACACGCAGTAATTGATCATCTACCAGGAAGTGGTTACAAATATTAAGCTAATCTTCATAGGAAACTAATAGGACATGATGTGCTGATGCTAGCAACTTCAGGTTAGCGGAAATAGCTTAATGACGAGCCAATAATAACAATGGGAGTGAATAAAAACTCATCATCATTTAACACATTTATCACATCCCTAACATCACAAGCACCTTTGATATGGAAGTTTTGAAAAAACTTTTCTATTTTCTGAATAGGAAACAGTTTTATAATGATTATTACACCCGCACAAAACAGCAGTAGCAGTAAAGTACAGTTAGTTTAGAGTCTGTGTATTCTCCACATAACCACATTACTACATTAGTTGAGGATAATTTCAGTAATCGATTAGTTTAATCAGATTATATGTTTCGGCCCAACACTGTATGTCAGTTGTACGACGGTGAATTTGTAACAAGCATCTATGTCATGGCTGCTCTAGGACTGAAATGGGTTTGGGGATAACACTCTGGATCATTATGACTGTGATAAGGATTTGGAATGAACAAAATGAACCAAGATGATCATGCAGCACAGACATGCAACAGTCAGCAGCAGGGGGAATGAGGCTGGTGCTCCCAAATGTTGTCTTCCAACATTCTTCCATGTTCGAGGTACAATCCAGCATTTAAGATAATAAAGAATGTCACATGTATTTCTGTGAATGCTCCTGAAGTGGTTCTCATTCATTGTTTCAGCTGGGACAAGTAACTTTCTTTAGTCTCCAGACCCAGCATTATACAATTATGACACAAAACAGAAAGGATCATCCTGTGTCACCAATGAGTCATTTGTTCAAATTCATAATCGACTTTTAAAACCGCAGCGCTCAATCCAAAAGAGAAAAGATGTGTTTCTCACAGCAACACAGCACACAAAGGAACAATAATTACACAAGTCCTGAAAGTGCGTCTGTGAGTCTGTGAAAGGGGGAGGGCCACCTGCCAATCAAACGGTTATAGGAACAAATCACACAGTCAGGGTATTATTCCAAAACACAAGAGAACAACACGCTTCTGCTTCCTGAAAACACACAACAGCACGCAGTCATTTTAAAGATCACATGTCAAGGGCTGGGAACGTACAGGCAGTGGACATTCCGCATCAACCAAATCCTTGTAGGCTTTAGTGTCAAAAGAGTGTAGGGTTTTTGTTAAAGTTTTTATAAAGTAATGTACTGTACAGTGGCTTCAAAAAGTTTCAACGGTGACGTTTGTAGAATGTGCTCTTTGTGGTTTAAGAAGTGACTTAAAGGTGCATTATGTAACTTTTTATGCATGGCGCCTTTACTTTCCATCACACGGCCTCAATTACACTCTAGAGTTAATTGTTTTTTAGGGTTTCTGGTAGGTTGCCCATACATGTTCGAAGTAGCCAGAGGAACTTTCTCCCATTTCGCCACCATTACTTTCATAAATGCTGAATATTGAATATATTTTTCCACTAAGTAAAGATACAGAGGAGCAAAGTGGTTGAACAGCCCATAAATACTTAAAAATTGGACAAAGCTAACCAGGAAGCTACGTTAGCTTCACGCTATATATGCTAACGTTTGCAACAAGTGCCGTTTTTTTTGCTTGATCACAATTTTTCATCATTTTTTTCACATTTTTTTCATCATTTTTCCATCATATTTTCGTCCTTTTTCTCCCCTTTTTTTTTATTATTTTTTCACAATTTTTCAAAATGTTTTCATCATTTTTTCACACTTTTTTTCATCATTTTTTCACAATAAGGCTTTTATAAAGTAATGTACTGTACAGTGGCTTCAAAAAGTTTCAACAGTGACGTTTGTAGAATGTGCTCTTTGTGGTTTAAGAAGTGACTTAAAGAGGGGGTATTATGCTTTTTTCAGCCACATAGCACCAGTCTATAGCACACTACAATGATGACCAAACCTTCTGTTGGTCTGTAAATGCAGTAAATTAGAATAACTGCCTTGTATAAAATTGCTCTTTCAAAATGGCGGTAGCATATGACTTGAAATAGGCCTCTGTCTCTTTAAGAACCTCTGACCCTTTCAGACACGCCCCCTCCACACGCTGTCTGTGGTATCACAACAATACTCCGCTTGTCTCAACAGTATTGAAACTACGATCGGTGCATTTTAATTTTTATTGTTGGAAAGGAGCTACTGTTTATCACTTTGTGAAAAATGGCCACACAGGATATTATTTGGAGACGAACCTTCCACACCGGACGCTTGGAAGGGGCTCTTGCCTGAAAAATAACTGCTGTTTGGAGGCTCTCTCTTTGCATCTGCCATGCCCTATGGATCTCTAACTATACCCCCATGGACGACACCAGGATTTGCAGGAGCCCATACGATTCAAAAGACGGACATTATCTGTGCAGGTGGACAATGGTTTTTCGAGGTTACCCCGTTAGCTTGTTATAATCGACTACAGCTCATTGTTGATGAAAAGTCTGCAATAAACCACAAATGTGTAAAGCCAGGCTCATTGTGTGATCATCGTAAAGGCTGCTTCGAGTAGTTGCTGCTTTATTGACGTTATTTGTGCATAATATGCTGCCTGTTTTCAATGAATGTTGTGAAGGTGAAGGTTGTTAGCTTGTCGCGGCTAATAGTGCCTTAGCTCCGGGAGAAACCACTCGGCTACGACTCACTGTAGATGAAATGTGAGCAATAAACTACGAAATCAACAAGCCAGGCTCCGTGTGTGATCGTCATAAAGGCTGCTTCAAGCAGTTGCCTGTTTTAGTGACGTTTTCAATGCATAATATGCTGCTTGTATTCGGTGAATTTTCCCGTTAGCTTATCGCGGCTAGCTTGTTAGCTCCGGGAGAAACCACTCGGCTACGACTCACTGTAGATGAAATGTGAGCAATAAACTACACAATCAACAAGCCAGGCTCCGTGTGTGATCATCATAAAGGCTGCTTCAAGCAGATGCCTGTTTAGTGACGTTTTCAATGCATAATATGCTGCTTGTATTCAGTGAATTTTCCCGTTAGCTTGTCGCAGCTAGCTTGTTAGCTCCGGGAGAAAGCCACTCGGCTATGACACATTGTAGATGAAATGTGAGCAATAAACTTCCAAATCAACAAGCCAGGCTCCGTGTGTGATCATTGTTAAACGGTTCTTTATGTGTGTGGTGGTTTTATTGACTTTATGTGTGCATATTTCTCGTTTTAACGTGATGACTCGAGGTTTAGCTTAGCATTAGCTTTCTCCGGAGGCTCTGTGCATCATCACGGCCCAGCGCAGAACCAGACACTGAAATAAGTGTTCTTGTCACCGGTTTTAATCCTGGGTGTTTCGGTAACAGAAACACTGATGTGTGTCTTTGTAAAAGTCTGCTATAACTCCGGTTCACAACACATGAAGCTAATCCTCCATGATGACTCTGTTTACATCTTAGGGCTGGACACTGCGGGGAGGGGGTTCTGCTGAGGGGCAGTGGTTGGTTACTCGGCTGGTGACGAAAGGTCGGAGGCGTATCCTGGAGGTCGAGGGCGTTTCCTGAAGGACTCAGGCGTTTTATCCCTAAAATGGCCGCCATCAGAGTTTCTACAGATTACTCGAAAATACGTGAATGTGCTAAGGCAACACTTCAGGCATGTTTTTAATGAGGGAATGACTTAATAACATGATGTAAAGCTTGATAAAGTCCATTTTGCATAATACCCCCCCTTTAAAGGTGCATTATGTAACTTTTTATGCATGACGCCTTTACTTTCCATCACACGGCCTCAATTACACTCTAGAGTTAATTGTTGTTTTTAGGGTTTCTGGTAGGTTGCCCATACATGTTCGAAGTAGCCAGAGGAACTTTCTCCCATTTCGCCACCATTACTTTCAAAAATGCTGAATATTGAATATATTTTTCTACTAAGTAAAGATACAGAGGAGCAAAGTGGTTGAACAGCCCATAATACTTAAAAATTGGACAAAGCTAACCAGGAAGCTACGTTAGCTTCACGCTATATATGCTAACGTTTGCAACAAGTGCCGTTTTTTTTGCTTGATCACAATTTTTCATCACTTTTTTCACATTTTTTTCATCATTTTTCCATCATATTTTCGTCACTTTTTCACATGTTTTTTCATTATTTTTTCACAATTTTTCAAAATGTTTTCATCATTTTTTCACAATAAAGCTTTTATAAAGTAATGTATTGTACAGTGGCTTCAAAAAGTTTCAATGGTGACGTTTGTAGAATGTGCTCTTTGTGGTTTAACAAGTGACTTAAAGGTGCATTATGTAACTTTTTATGCATGGCGCCTTTACTTTCCATCACACGGCCTCAATTACACTCTAGAGTTAATTGTTTTTTAGGGTTTCTGGTAGGTTGCCCATACATGTTCAAAGTAGCCAGAGGAACTTTCTCCCATTTCGCCACCATTACTTTCATAAATGCTGAATATTGAATATATTTTTCTAGTAAGTAAAGCTACAGAGGAGCAAAGTGGTTGAACAGCCCATAAATACTTAAAAATTGGACAAAGCTAACCAGGAAGCTACGTTAGCTTCACGCTTTCCATCATTTTTCCATCATATTTTCGTCACTTTTTCGACCATTTTTTTCATTATTTTTTCACAATGTTTTCACAATTTTACAAAATGTTTTCATCATTTCTTCACAATTTTTTGTGACACGATTTTTTTTATTCCCGTTTCATTCCCTTAACCACCGGGAAAACTAATTTCCAATTAACCCCTTAACTCCCGCCCAAACCGATTCACAATTCACAAAAAACATCCATATGGACACGATTTTGGCTTTGACTTTATTCGTGTGTGTGTTTTTTTTAAATGGCTAAAAAGAGTGAAAAATTGTGATAACCATAAGGAAGGTTTTCTGCCCCCTCAGCTCGGCCCGTGTACGGCGTGTTGCCGTCCAAATCTATAAGCAGCGAAAACCTCCCAGAAACTCTCACCAGCAATTGATCCTGGAAGTGTAATTGAGGCCACCGAGATGGAAAGTAAAGGCACTATGCTAACTGGGTCAGTAAAAGGTCAAACACGCACCACGATCAACCTTTTTTCGGCATAAAGTTATATAATGCACCTTTTAAAAAACGCCATAAGCTGCATTTGAGGACACAAGCACACGTTTAAAATATGTGAACTGAACGTGTCACTTTAGTTCCAACTCAAATGGAAAAAGAAACTTTTTGTTTAAAAAATAGATGTTTAAAAACAGATGTTTATGAAATATTTTGCTGATTTTTTCTCCAGGCCCCAAACTGTTTTTAGCACATCTTACCAACTGTAAATTCGCAGCCCTCGACATTAGATTACCCTCATAAAAGCTGGGAAAAAAGCCTACAATTACAACATCCAACAACAACAAATGAGACGGCAATTAATGGGGAAGGTAAGCCTTCTATGATGAATACAACATCAACAAACAGATAATGCAATAAGACTGGGTCACATCTGCTGTAAAAGAATTGCATAGTGAGTAGTGGTCTTACCTGTGGTTCCCCGGGCCGGTGCTGGGCCTGGTTCTCGGAGGCGGCGTTCCCGTTGGCGTGTGTGGACTCGGAGCGGACCGGGGGCACAGGCGGCTGCGGTTTGATCTGAACCGCTTGTGGGGAGCCCTGGACGTTCTTCCGGTATCGCTCATCCGCCTAGACAAGAGGAGACAAAATGCCTTGTTTTTGGAGGAAGCCACATTCAAGTGCCAAGTTGGCAGTTCAACCAGGAAGACTGGGTTTTCTCTTTTCACTTGTCTGTGTCTGTCGACCAATCAGAACAAGGAGGTCCTGGGTCTTGATTCCCAGATCGTGTGGACCCTTTCCGAGTGGAGCTTTAAAAGGCATTGGCTCCTTTGCTTCTACCTGATGTTTCACCTACAACCCTCCGTCCCACATCGCCAACACAGCATTAGAAGCCTCCTTGTGTCTTGCCACAATAGATTGGGCCTATTTTTTCCAAAATCTCATCACGGACATCTCCACTTGCCCGAGCACCAAAGTGTATCCATTAAACATGAGTCTTTCCTGGTTGAAATACCACACAGTTAATGACAAACAGTTAAAACGTTCCTTGCCATTGACAGACACCATTAGACAGTTAGTGAAGCTAACCTCAGCACCACATTATATTGCCAGATTGCAAACCCTTTAAGAGAAACTGAAGGTTAAAACACTAGAAATACCACCAAAAACAACAGGCTTAATATTATTTTTGTAAATATTCCACAGCAGCACCTCCATGCAAAGAGCCCAGAAACTGTGAGTCCACACAAGCAGCGGGCAGTAAGTCCAGCACGGCGAGGTGGTCACCTCTGAGGTCTGGTCCAAGGTGGGAGCCAGGTATGGGAGGGTTTTCAGGCAGGCAAGAGGGTCCAGGTGGTTCTCCAGAGACAGATTCTGAAGATCTTCTAGATTGTGGTTTGTTCTGGACCTGTCATGATAGACCTCAGAATGATGGTTTCCTTTGGATTTATCATGGTTGATCTCAGGACTGTGGTCTTCTCTGGTTTTGCTGTGATATGCTTCAGAATTCTGCTGTCTTTTCTGGACCCTGGATGTTCTCTCATGGACCTCAAGACTTTGGTCGATGTTCTGGACTCTACACTCATCATGTTGGACTTCAGAACTATGGTCTTTTTTGGATTCATCATGGAGGAACTTCAAGCTATCGTCTCCATTGGATTTGTCATGGAGGAACTTCAAGCTATCGTCTCCATTGGATTTGTCATGGAGGAACTTCAAGCTATCGTCTCCATTGGATTTGTCATGGAGGAACTTCAAGCTATCGTCTCCATTGGATTTGTCACTCTGGTCTTCTCTGGTCTTGTTGTGGAATTTAAGACTTTGGTATCTAATCTGGACCTCAGACTCTTCATGATGGACATTGGGACTCTGATCTTCTAAGGTGTGGTATACCTCAGGATTCTGGCTTCTGGTCTTGGCTCGGGACTTTCTCTTGTGGGCCTCAGGTCTCTGGTCTTCTCTGGTTTTACTCTGGAACTTAGGACTCTGGTCCATGTTCTGGACGCTGGGCTTGTCATGATGGACTTCAGGACTGGGGTCTTCTCTGGGCTTGTTGTGGTGAACTTTAAGAATCTGGTCTCTATCCTGAACCATGGATCGGTCAGGATGGATCTTCAGACTCTGGGTTCCTTTGGTCTTGTTGTGATGAACTTCAAGACTCCGGTCCCTCTGAACCATGGACTTGTCTTGGAGGACCTTTGGACTCTGGTCTCCTCTCGGTGTCTTATTGTGGACTTCAGGACTCTGGTCTCTGTTCTGGACCTCAGACTTCTTCTCGAGGGCCTTTGGACTCTGGAGGCTGTTGTAGTGTAGGATGTTGTGGTTCTGCAGGGACAGCAGATAGGCCTGTTCTCTCTGAAGTTGCCGGTGGAGCTCCTGGGCCTGTCTCTGCTCCTCCAGCTCCTTCCACTTGTACTCCTGAGGACACACTGACTGCATCATGTATGTGGAGGACAGGGTCTTTGGACAGAAGATCCTGTTCAAACTGTAAATGGTCACTTACATCGAGCATGCTACGATAAAGAACCAAATTCACCCATTCACACTCTTCAATTCAAACAGTCATAATCTAATCATTTTAAACACATCAGCCACACGTTTTTGAAATATAATCCCCACTTTTGGAGTTCATGAGAAAATGTATTTAAGTTTATGCTTCATTTGAGTAGGCCCAGTAATGACAGAGATATTAGCCAAAAACTCTTTGTTTTGTCACATGAGCGCAACTGTTTGTGTTTCTAAAGAGTGCAACATTTCCGTATGACAACCTTTCGTAATGGAACATTTGTATGATGTAAGATTGCTGTAAATTACGGGGGGGTAAAGGTACAGTAAAATTACATTTCGGTTCAGTTCAATTATCTGGAGGACACGGATCGGTATTCCTCCAGTGCAGAAAAACAAAAACTGACAGAAAATACATTTGCAAATGGTAATAATGTGGATATCCATTTTTATTTATACATTGTCTCTTAGAGGGGGTATTATGCTTTTTTCAATCACATAGCACCAGTCTATAGCACACTACTATGATGACCAAACCTTCTGTTGGTCTGTAAATGCAGTAAATTAGAATAACTGCCTTGTATAAAATGTCTCTCTCAAAATGGCTGTAGTGAATGTCTTGAAATAGGTCTCTGTCTCTTTAAGAACCTCTGACTCTTTCCGACACGCCCCCTCCACACGCTGTCTGTGGCATCAGTGGGGAGGGGGTTCTGCTGAGGAGCAGTGGTTGGTTACTCGGCTGGTGACGAAAGCTCGGAGGCGTCTCTAGGAGGTGGGGGCGTTCCTAGGAGGACTCAGGCAAACCTATCCCTAAAATGGCCGCCATCAGAGTTTTTACAGATTACTCAAAAATACGTGAATGTGCCAAGGCAACACTTCAGGCGTGTTTTTAATGAGGGAATGACGTAATAACATGATGTAATGCTTGAAAAAGTCGATTTTGCATAAGACCCCCCCTTTAAAGAATGCAAATTACAAAAAATTCAGGAGATTTATCCACATTATTAGATTATTTCTGCAATATTTTGCAGATCATTAGATAGAGCGATGACAGTGCACAAAACCAACAGAAGCACACGGAGGAAGCCATGTGTGTCAGACGCAGCCAGTGCCACACAGCTGAAGTTTACCTGGAGGCTCCGGGATCAACCACTGCACCACAGTGTGTCACTCAATAGTGTCTGAGTGAAACGTGTCAAACATGGTTTCCACTGCACTTAAACTTGAACGACTAAATAAATGAATCAAATGGACTGAACCAATTGTGCTGAACCGAAACAGTCCAATGCTTTCCGTGTACCGTTTTACTAATAATAAAGAAGCATAACTGTTGTTTTTGTATTTGCCCATATTAAAGATATACCGTGACAGTAAAATAATTAAAATAAAAACTAAATAGTGTCATTTATACACAACTGTAGAAGATCATAAGATCCTCATTACAGGCCCTATCTCACCGGAGGAGAGCAACTCGGATTGATTGCATTCATGCAAAGGGCCAATCTCATCAGCCTAGAGACCAGCTCCCCTGGAGAAAAGGCGAGTCTCCAGGTACTTTGAGCTGTTGTAATTGTGAACCCTATTCCTCAACCTGTGAGACGTTGCTGTGACGTCCATGCAATGTCTCCGAGCCCTGTCGGAGATCTCAAAGAGACGTAAAGGTGAAATTGCAGAGAAGTCACAGAGACATTTCCGCCATCAAGTATGAAATGTCAGAGCCCAAGTTGCAAAGATGTCTGTGACTTCACTGCGACGTCACCGTTACGTCTCTTCATGATCTCCAACAGGCCGCGGGGACATTGCATGGACGTCACAGAAACGTCTCACAGGTTAAGGACAACAAATAAGATCCGTGACATAACAGCTTGAGACCAGGCGGAGACGTCTCGGAGACCACACGGAGACTGCACAGAGAAAATAATAATAATACATAACTTGTATAGAGCTTTTTTGGAAGAGCCGTATCTCCAGGGGACGTCTCGGAGACATTTCCGTGACCAGCGGTAACTCGAGTCTCCAACTAGTCTCCAGGCCAATGAGATAGGCCCTTTAGACAGTCTTCTTACCCCATACACTTGTCAGAGATTCCATTGCCAATCGCTATATCTGTTGCTTCCCCTGTTCTGCTGCAGACCACTGTGATTACCGTGCCATTTTAAAGCCATTTCAAATCTCCGAGGCGAGGAAACATTTAGTCAGCACTTAGTGAGCAGGGGCAGGTGACCATCATTCATACCCATACTCCCAAACCCGTGCCAAGTCCGAGAGGGTAACTGAAGCCCGACTTCCCGGTGACTTCACTCTTGCTTCCACTGGGGGAGATTTAGGAGGCGCGTTAACTGCTCCTGTGGGTCTGTAAAAGTTCTGAACTCATGCCAAGGAGAGAGAGAGAGCGTGGAGGAGTGTAATACTACTGAGAGCGTTTAACAAGTGTGGAAGTGTGGAAACTCAACAGTGTGAAAGCCTACCACATTTAAAAGCCCTGTGCCTGGATTGGATCGTTCTTTGCGTCTCGTGCTTTCACACCAACCAAAGTCTCCTCTGTGCGTCTCCAAACCACTTCATTTTAGCAGGACTTATTCAGCGCATCCACATCAGTCACACTCTTCCACATATCACGACACATGGCAAGAGACCAGAACGCAACTGCAGATATTTTACGGCCCTGATATCTCGCTCTGAGCAGACACTCACCAGTAGCATGGCCTGTTCGTGCAGCAGCTGTTGTTGAAGGATCTCCAGGTGCCTCTGCTCTTCCTCCAGCTGCCGGCGGATGTACTCCTGCCAATCACACAACACAGCGCTCAGTGTGTTTTTCTGGTCTGTTGTTTTGTGGAGAAACGCGGCGACTTCATCGGGCTCGTGCAGTTTGGGCTCTACTGTTTTTCACCTGGCTTATGCTCGGGTCGCACATGACGACGGATCACCGAGGATCCTGAATCGTGGATGGCATTTGATGACTCGTGGGCAGAGGCTTTGAGGCGGCGTCACAAACTGTTATGAATTGTTGCCATGTGATTAATGGCACAAACCTTTTACTGTTGGGAATGGTCGCACTCTGTCAGGAATCTGTAGACAATGTCAAGAATGAGGCGAACGTCGTACCTTTAAATATAAGTATTGCCTTTCTCGTTTTGCTCAAAGTCGCTCCTCCTAGTCCTTGGTGGAGGCTGCTTTGTAGGGATGGGTATCGTTAAGGTTTTAGCGATACTACTGCTCTTAATAATACTTACCAGTACTTTAACGGTACACTTATTGGTACTTTAAAGGGCAAAAGAAATATATATACTGTGTGTCTATATATGCGCACAATATTCATTTTTTATTGCTCTACATTTGGACCTAAATTATTTCCAATTTGCGCATACATTTAATATACGGGAAGCAAAGTACAAATATAGACCAAAATGCAATATAAATATATTTAACATGATCTAATAAATGAAGGATTAAAGGAATAGGCCACCTACATACTGAGATATGTTCTTACCTTAGCTTTGACGAGTTCTTTAGGACCTGTCTGGTCTTCACCCGTGCCTTCAGTCACGTAAACACAGCGCAGACGGCGTTAGCATTTAGCCTCTCCCTCTCTCCACTATAGCTCCAAAACAGGTCAAGATAGAAGCTAGCTAACACTTCACGTAACCATATTTAAATAGGGAAAACGTGGAAGAGCTTGGTAGCTTCTATCTTGACCTGTTTTGGAGCTATAGTGGAGAGAGGGAGAGGCTAAATGCTAACGCCGTCTGCGCTGTGTTTACGTGATAGAAGGCACGGGGGAAGACCAGACAGGTCCTAAAGAACTCGTCAAAGCTAAGGTAAGAACATATCTCAGTATGTAAAAACGGTGGCCTATTCCTTTAAGGCTCACAAGTGTTTTGTTAATCACAGGCTGTTAGATTTGTCGCTCTGGGGACTGAGCCTAAATGAAAACTTAGTGCAGTAAAATAATGAACGAGAGCCACAGTCTGTATTTCTCCTCTTTGCCACACTCAGCTGTGTCCAGTGGGTCAACAACACCCATTTGGATTTGCAACGAACGTACGCAACAATAAAAAAAGCAATGATGCCAGTGTGGGTTGAGTTTAATGCCTTCAAGTGATAGTTTATAAGACTGCAAAATGAGGAGCGGGACAGGGAGACTTCCGCTTGGACCTGAAAGCCTCTCCTAGTTTGAGAGACAGAAAATTTCAAGAGTAAACCATCAACCCCCCCCCTCCCCCCCCTCTCTCTCTCTCTCTCTCTCTCTCTCTCTCTCTCTCTCCTCCGGTGTGTCTGCAGTCTCACCTGCTCTCGATCGGCCCGGCGTTTCTCCTCCTCGGCCCTCCTCCGCTCGTCGTCCTCTTTGCGCCGCCGCTCCATGTCCTCCATGCGGCGCTTCTCGTCCTGCTCGCGCCGGCGCTGCTCTCGCTCCTGCTGCCGCCGGACCTCGCGCTCGCGCCGCTGTTGCTGTGGGCCAGACGGGGGGAAAAAGCAAAACCGTTAATCCGTACGGTCTTTCCAGTTTGCATAGAAAAGTCTTCTTGATGCACAAAATGTACAAATAATTCATGAGCCCCATCCGTTGTCCTTCACACATGCTTTTAGTCGTAGAAAAAACAGAAAACTTGTACGTTTTTGATGACGGAACAGCACTGTAACGTGATAAAAAGCTCAATTTGGTATCGGACAGGTTTAGGTTCAGGCACTCACTGATACCAATACCAGGAACATCTGTGGTATTGACTGTCTAATAGCGTTTCTAAATTAATTGATAACTTTCTCACCTGTAATTAGAACGCTTAAAGACCCTATGTCTTATTTTTTTTAATTTTTTTTTTCTTACAATGAAAGAGGGGGCCAGTAAATGTAATGGTTGTGTCCAAACTCATTGCTAACTTTTCCAAACATATTTGTAGCAACCTAAATCTTCACAGGGTCAACTTCATGGGCACGTCTCACAGAGAAAGCGCCGACCCAGGACTACGCGTCCTTGTGAAGGTTTGGCCAGGCTATTCCCCGAGGGTACAACGATGCAGAAATGGGTATCAAACTGGCCACGGAGCTACCTACCGCCAGCCTGAGCGGCTACTGGAGCCTTAAATGAACAAACTTGTAATGTGTAACCCTATCCGCACCCTGACAGCAGTCATGACAGAAATGACAGATGAAGACGTGTTCCAACCCTCAGCTGTGCACTTGAAAGCATCATATTTCCACACACTGGTCTCTCACAGCCCCCGCTCCACCGTCCCATTCAGGCCCAGTCAGCGAGCACCGGCCCTGTCACGGAGCACCCGCCTGGGGAGGTGAGGGGTTCTGTGGGGGGGGTCTGTGGGAAACCGGAGCTGCAGCCCCGCGGAGGTTTTCGGCTGTGACAGGCACCGCTGCGGTCATGTATGGGTGTCGTCAGGAGAATGGAATAACAAAAAGTAGCGTATTATGAACCATTTTCAGCTATGGTGAACCTGGGAGAAGCACTGACGCTGAGCTGGTCTGGTGCAGACGATGTAACAAAACTGCACAAGTAAAGCTCCGCGCTCTGAAAGCTGTGAAACGTGCTTAGGAAGGTGGTAGGAAAGTAAAGGGCTGTTTAAACTTAAACTTCACATCATCATTCACCCTGTAATAAAGTAATCCCTTTTACTTTGGTTCTTCTACTGTTGAAGCGCTCCCATCTGTACTCCATGGGTTATACTGCGTCATAAGCGTAACAGAAAAACTGTCCTCCATATTTTTAAAGCCTGTAATCCAACAATGGATCGTTTTTAAGGGCACTGGGCAGATTTTGGGCCAGATCTTGTGGTTCATAGCGCAAACTGTCCCTTCGCTGCTGCAGCCACTCGCTGCAGATCCAAGATGAGCGGGCGGGAACAGAGAGGCAGCAGCCTCGCGTTGAACACCGTTCGAATGCGCAAAGTTACGAAATGTACAGGATTTAATTGATCAGAAACTGTCATATTGGCTGTGGAGGAGTTGCAGAGTTATGTATAGTTGCAAGAAAACTGTAGCGTATTGGAACATTTGCGCTACAGCTGCAGGATTCTTGGAGCGACTGAATTGGAAAAAAAAAAAAAAAAAAAGTTACTATGTGCCCTGTAAAATGCGCTTCTTTCTTTTGGACTGAGCTGTGGCTACACAAGGAGCATCATCAGGAGGTAAACACTGACACACGATGGAAAAGTCTCCTTAAAACACAGATTAGACGTGGTGTTGCGGCACTTGAAGGCATGTGTGGTTTATTTATGGAAAACTGTTGTTGTTTTGGTGTTAGGGGTGTGCGCGTTGATCTATCAAAGTAAGCCCGTGCATAACCTACGCTCAAACAGACTTTTTAAGGCAATTTCCCTTTTGTTTTCAATTTGACGTTGATTCTAAGGAAGAAGACAAGGCAGCGTGATGTAAAGAGGAACATAATGTGAAGGTTGCCACAGAAGAGCAGCTCCGAGTGCTGCTTGTAATGAACCACGCCTCAGTCGGCCTCTTTTTCTTAAATAACGCCCTCTCCCTAGTGCCGCAGCCTTCAGCGCAAAACCTGCGCCACATGCAAGATCGCGCGTGCACCACGTTGAGTTTAGAGTTGCGCACGGACTGCGCCAGTCACAAGATCTGGCCCCTAGAGTTCTCAGCTACATTTCACACTCTGAAAACAACTCATGGGTCAGTTTTTGTGATCTGATTTCCCGGGTCAGCTCCTGCAGACTCCCACTCCCACAGATAACAGGGGTAATGAGAGCGGCCCCTGGGGAATCTCAGCCGCCGGTTTATGAGAACACTGTAGAATCTATTAGAGGAAATATCAGCATGTTCATCTGAACTCTTTAATTCAGCTCTCACAATCTCATTACACAGATCAGCGCGTACGCCGGGATCACCACTGCCGAGCCGACTGCAAAGATCCAAGGAGGAGCCGACAGCAGCAGTCATTTAGCACGCAAGGCTTTCTAATAACGGTGACTGATAATATCAAACGCCCCTGGTGCAGACGTGTGAGTGGTTACCTCCTCGAGCCTCCTCCTCTGCTCCTTCTGCTGCTCGATGCGTTTCTGCCTCTCGGCCAGCAGTTGGCGCTTGTACTCCTCCTGCTCCCTCATCTGCTGCTCCTGCAGAAGCTGCTGCCTCCTCAGGGCCTCCGAGCGCTCCTTGTTCTCCTGCTGCAGGCGGATGAAGTCCCGGCGCAGCGTGGACTCCCCGGGAACGTTCACTATCGAGCTGTCAGGTGACACGGCGTCAGGGGAAAGTGCAGTCCGTGTTAAATGTTTGCAGAGCCGGTGAAGAGCTTACCTGGGCTCTCCCTCCTGCTCAGACGACTCCTCCTCTTCCTCCTCGCTGCCGCTGTACTCGTACTCAGTCTCATCTGAGGACACGCACAGGAAACACAGTCGCTGCATGAGCCACTGGAACTTTTCTCACTTCTGTTATTGAATGTACAGTTGCATAAAGTAGCACAGAAACGCAACATGTTAGTAGTTTTATGATGCGTCAACTAGAAGAGCAGAGACCAAATGTGAGCCATCTAAGTCACTTTTATCAGAAAAATGTAAGGATACGAAGCGTCATTAGCAACTCGGGTCAGATTTTAAACTTTTTTCTAATCAGTGGAAAATGGCCATAGGCATGTTTCGTGTTTCAATATGCACGAACTGCTAATAACCCGGCTGAATGCCCTTCACTGAGTGGTCCTCTTCTGATCGGTGAGTTGATGTGGCGTTTTTTCCAGGCAAACAACATCTACACAGGTACATTGTTATTAAGTACATTTAAGAAAATATTTTGATTGGCTGTTCGCAAAGTTCCAGAAGCTCCTGCTTTTGAACGATCCAAAAAGCAGGAGTGGACGGCTGGCCAGGCTAAGCTGACCGTACTTTTCTTCTTGGAACTTTTACTTTAGCGCCATTAAGAAGTATTTATTCACTGATCCTTCTTCTTCTTAGTACTTTTACATGAACAGTACTCGAAGCCCGTGAGCCTGCGTGTGGATACTGACCCTTCTCGTCCCTCTTCTTCTTAGTACTTTTACATGAACAGTGCTTGAAGCCCCTGAACCTGCGTGAGGATACTGACCCTTCTCGCCCCTCTTCTTCTTAGTACTTTTACATGAACAGTACTTGAAGCCCGTAAGCCTACGTGAGGATACTGACCCTTCTCGCCCCTCTTCTTCTTAGTACTTTTACATGAACAGTACTCGAAGCCCGTGAGCCTGCGTGTGGATACTGACCCTTCTCGCCCCTCTTCTTCTAAGTACTTTTACATAAACAGTACTCGAAGCCCGTGAGCCTACGTGAGGACACTGACCCTTCTCGTCCCTCTTCTTCTTAGTACTTTTACATGAACAGTACTTGAAGCCCGTGAGCCTGCGTGAGGATACTGACCCTTCTCGCCCCTCTTCTTCTTAGTACTTTTCAGGGCTCAAGACTAACTTTTATTTTAGTAGCGCTGGCGCTACCAACGTTTTCATTTGGTCGCACAGACAATATTTTGGTCGCACAGACTCGAGACACAATATCAAAATTCACCATTTTAATAAATTTAAAACAAGGACAGTTATAAACATGTTCGAAATAAATTATAATTGATCACTATGATTAAAATAGTGTTAAAACTTTTTAAAATAATAGTGATTTTATATAGTTTTATTATATATTTTTTTTGCATTGTTCTGCTTTAATTTTGTGTTTTCAATCCATTATTATTCATCTTCCTTGACAATTGCTTGTCTCTTTCTTTCCAAATCTGCAATATCACTGTCACTTGCAGGATATTCACTTATTAAATTATGTATTACTGCCAATTAAGACCGTGTTAATCACAGGCAAAAAGTACCTGTTTTAGCCTAAAGCCTAAATAAAATACCTCCTGTATTTTATTCTCAATCTGCTGCGGCTGAGGGGGAGGGCGGGCCATAAAAGCAGCTGTGAGCTCTCCGTTAGCTTTACGTTAGCTCTCCGTTAGCTTTATATTTGCGCTCTGAAACAAGCTTTTTCTGACCGCGAGGAGATCAGAGCGAGCTCAGGTAGGAACATAAACCGCTAAACTCTTTCTGCTCCTGTCTCCTCCTCTGGTGCGCGTGCTTCTCTCTGACCTGCGCTCGTGAGCTCGCCGCTCGGCTGCAGCGCTACCGCCCCAAAAGGCGAACATAAAAGTGAAAATAGATACTTCTTTGGGGAATAAGCTGTCGGAAAGTGCGTATTGGCAGAACATAATAGAAGGTTAATTCATGTCGGGACACGTGGCTTCTGTTGCTGTCTGTATTTCACCTGTCCCTCGGACAAACAGGGAGAGCGGGGCACTTGCCTGGACAAAACGTTTAGCGTAAACTACCAGCTGACTTCTTCAATAATAGTGAAAGCTTGGGTGGTGCGTGCGTGCGAGCGTGTTTGTGCAGTGTGTGTGTGTTCTCAGAGAAGTGCTCTGGAGACGCTGTTTGTAACGTTATTTGCAGCACTCCTCATAAAGCCTATTAGACTTTCTTTATTTTTTTTGCTCGCACAGGTGCTACCACTTTTTTTTTTTACTCGCACATTCTCTAAAAATAGTCGCATATGCGAGCATTTTGGTCGCAGTCTAGAACCCTGCTTTTACATGAACAGTACTTGAAGCCTGTGCGTCTACGTGAGGATACTGACCCTTCTCGCCCCTCTTCTTCTAAGTACTTTTACATGAACAGTACTCGAAGCCTGTGAGCCTGCGTGAGGATACTGACCCTTCTCGCCCCTCTTCTTCTAAGTACTTTTACATGAACAGTACTCGAAGCCTGTGAGCCTACGTGAGGATACTGACCCTTCTCGCCCCTCTTCTTCTAAGTACTTTTACATGAACAGTACTCGAAGCCCGTGAGCCTGCGTGAGGATACTGACCCTTCTCGCCCCTCTTCTTCTTGGTCCGGTCGATGTGGTCCTTGAGCTGGATGCGGACCTGCCTCTCGTTGGGCTGGTCCCGGATGAACGGGTGCTTGAGGAGCTGGTCCGTGGGCGGGCGCTGGGTGTAGTTCTTCACCAGGCAGCCCTCGATGAAGCTGAAGAACTTCTTGGACCTGGGGTTGCACAAACACACGCACAGACGGGTGCTGGGTTTAGATGGCGGTCACTCGGACCCTCCGCCGATGAGGACAGACAGATACAGACCATTTCTTGGACTTGAGCCGTGGAGGGGGGTTCCTGGGGATGAGGAACAGCGCTCTCATGGGGTGCATGTCGCACAGCGCTGGAGGAAGACAAAACCACCACACATATAAAGAGTTAGGCTATAACTTTATCTCATGCTGCTCACTCAAGAGAACAATCACGGCCAGAGCTGCTGGAATACACAGAACTAACTTTTTCTGTTGCAGTTGTTTAGCATCTCATTTTTATTTCTGGATTATTACAATGTTTCCACAAAGAGAATGTTTCTGTGGATGTCAAGGAGAAGCATCATGTTCAAGTTTCCGAGTAACGGCACAAGGCAAGATAAGACAGAGTTAGTCTGTTTTCAAGTCATTTTTGGTCAACATGTCAAATTTAGTTTAGGTTGATGAACATGTCTAACACATTAAAGGTCTGTGGCGGTACTTGTAAAGTCAAATATTCTATGAGATAGGGCTTGTCTGAATACTATGAGAAACACTGACAGCTATAAATTCAAAGCACCAGACTTGTTCCTTGAGCCTTGAAGTCGAAAATGACTGTGTAATTGGAAGCTTCGATATTTTATTCCCTTTTTTTCATTTCTTATCGTTTACCAAAAACCTCTGAAGGTTTACGTCATAGTTTTAGTCACCATGAAGTACGTTCCTTTCATTTTAGCTTGGTTTCAGTCGGCAAACAGATTACTTTGACTCAAACTATGCTGAAACATTGTAGTCGGTGAAATGAACACGTCGACAGAGACACTTACGTGGAGCTCCCTCCGCCATCTCTATAGCAGTGATTCCACAGGACCACAGGTCGCTCTGAGAGAGGACACAGACAGTGCATTATTAGACTGAGCCAAGCAGCAAAATCAGTCTTTTACATTTTCAAAGATAACAGAAGAGAGAGAAAATGACCACAACTAAACCTTGGGCAGTCTGTATCTGTACCTTCCAGACTTCCAGAGAAGAAAGATTTCTGGGCAGCTCTTTAGAGGTTTATCCACAGATCTTCAATGTTTAGATCAGGGCCGTTAACTCGGACGATTTTACAAAGCAAACCGTCAAATGCATGACTTCTCTGAGTTAAACAATTCAAGAGAACCATGGCCTATACAGGTAGCTATTACTCTTAAAGGTGTTAAGAACTTTAGTAATATTATTCATTCAATCCACCCATCAGACTGAAGATGCTTTCTTATTTAACCCCAGACACTTTGGCCGGCTGACCAGACATAAAAATAATTTAATGAATTTTGTATGATGTGATCAACAAAGTGTACCTACATTTAATCAAAGACAGAGCGCTACACAAGTGCTTTAATATAAGTGAGTGAGTCCGGTTCCTTTCATACGTGCCCCACGAATCTGCACAATAACTCAGACAGGTGCAAACCCCATCGCGGTCTCCCTCCAGCTCTGTCCGTGGTGTTTGCTGCACACCGGGGCAGTGCTGGAAGGTGCTCTCCCACATCTGCAACGTGGCTTCAGGTGCAAAACAAATGCGTTTAAGTCTTTCACCGTTGAAATATTATAGAGGGACAATGCAAAGCGTGGGATAAACTGATCAAAAGTCACCCAGAGCGATTCAGACCCAGCTATGCCTCCTCCCAGAGGAGCTGCTACGAGAAACTGAACACACACGAGTTTAAACAATAATCTACGCGAGTTCATTAGCTCTTGAGTTCTTAAAGGAATAGGCCACCGTTTTTACATACTGAGATATGTTCTTACCTTAGCTTTGACGAGTTCTATAGGACCTGTCTGGTCTTCCCCCGTGCCTTCAGTCACGTAAACACAGCGCAGACGGCGTTAGCATTTAGCCTCTCCCTCTCTCCACTATAGCTCCAAAACAGGTCAAGATAGAAGCTACCAAGCTCTTCCACGTCTTCCCTATTTAAATATGGTTACGTGAAGTGTTCCACTACAAAGTATAATTACACAAAATTAAACAATGTGGATTTTTTAAGCGGATAAAAGGGGGAACTATATTGTAAGGCGTAATAATACCAGGAGTAGTTTGGCATCCGCACAGTAAAGTGAAGATTACTGTGCAGTAAAGTGAAGATTACTGCGCAGTAAAGTGAAGATTACTGCGCGGATTTCGAACTACTCCTGGTATTATTATGCCTTACAATATAGTTCCCCCTTTTATCCGCATAGAAAATCCACATTGTTTAATTTTGTGTAATTATACTTTGTAGTGGAACACTTCACGTAACCATATTTAAATAGGGAAAACGTGGAAGAGCTTGGTAGCTTCTATCTTGACCAGTTTTGGAGCTATACTGGAGAGCAGGAGAGGCTAAACGCTAACGCCGTCTGCGCTGTGTTTACGTGATTGAAGGCATGGGGGAAGACCAGACAGGTCCTATAGAACTCGTCAAAGCTAAGGTAAGAACATATCTCAGTATGTAAAAACGGTGGCCTATTCCTTGAACACACTTTTCTAAAAGTAAATGCACCTGTGGGTCGCCAATCTCCTGGAAAATTTCACGACGGACAGCCAACTAGCAAAAACCCTGATTGATACATATTTAGTTTAAAATTTAAATAAAGGGTTACATATGTGTCTATTATTCGACTGTGTGTATTGTAATTTGAATAAGCTATATATAAAAACTCTTAATCCTGTCCAAATAAGTGAATCTGACTTGGTTTTTGCATTTTGAAACAATCATTTCATGTAATTGGACTCATAATCCTCCATCCAGTCTGCCCCATCGGCCTCTTGGCCTCTCTCCAGACATGGTGGGGTGGGAGGGGAGCCTCCCATGTGTCTGTCCTCACCCTGTAGTCGTAGGTGGCGTCGGGGTTCTCATCACAGGCGATGACCTCCGGGGCCATCCAGTACGGCGTCCCGATGAAGGTGTTCCTCCTGCCCACGGTGCGGTCCAGCTGGGCACTCACGCCGAAGTCCACTGGAGGACACACACACACACACACGTGAGCATTTAGAGTAATATTACTATTACTAGAACAGCAGGTTTTAATGGACACTCTGCATAAATGACTTCATACAACCAGTTTTGTATGAAACGGCTTCAAGCTTTCCCTTCTTGTTCATACGGACTTTATTATTTGCATTAGCAGTTTTCATCGTTATCATTTTGGCATTTTTGATTTAATGTCATTTATCTACATTGGCAGATTTCACTTGGCAAAACCTGGAGCTGTCCTGTTTTTTGTATAAGCTCTCATTTGTCCAAGGGTGTTCCATTTTAGCAAAGATTTTCAACAGTACTCACCTGAACTGGGTCATTCTGAGGGGAGGAGTTTCTGGCCCCTATAATCCCTTTAAGCGACCCTACTGTACATGATTTAGGGGAAACACCTGCAGAAAACCTGTGACGACACAGGGAGAACTTGCAAACTCCAGGCCCCATGTATCCCGGGAAAGGACCTTTTTGCTGCGAGGCCGTGTGCATCACAGCAGAAATGACAAACACAGAGCTGCGTGAAGGACGTACCCAGTTTGACCTCGGCGTTCTCCGTCAGCAGCACGTTCTGTCCCTTGATGTCTCTGTGGATGACGTGGTGAGCGTGGAGGTGCGCCAGGCCCTGGGACGGGACAAGGGACAGTTAGGACACATTCCCACTGGGGAGGGGGCGTAGAAGGTTCAAGATTTAGGTGTTTATTCTTATTTATTTATTAGTTTTGTACATAATAGCAAACAATCCATTATAGCATTAAGATATAACAATAAAAGTGCAGGAAGAGGCTTTAAAGTCAAACCTAAAGTGCTCTGGTATAACGCTTTGATTAAACTGAATTCTGTGCATAAAAATACAAACTTGATAAACATTTAAACTATAAATAATATTAAGAATACTAAGAGTTAAGCTAAGTTTAACAAATACATTTGCAGACGGTGTTCGCTGCGTAGAATGGGCTGCAACTGTAAACGACGCAAACATTTGGAGTTAACCTGATGACTTACTTATACTGTAATACCCAGTGATTTGTTCACTTTTTTAGTTACCCCCTCAACATGCTTCCAACGCAAATTTGGTTTCTACTGGTATTGATAGGGATTTCTTTTTTTTTACCACAAAAAATAATATAATGATCATTTATACAAATTAACAATAGTAAAGGCCCTAAAATGGATCCCTGGGGGACTCCACAATGTATACTTGCCCTATCTGGATTGCACACATTAATACCATGCAATATTATGGAAACAGTATTTGTGCAGTTTTGAGAGTAGCTATGATTGACAGTCCATTAAAATACTACAAGTGTAGTTGCTGTTATCTAACGCACATGTAACACCATCTACCAAATGAACTAATGCCATATAAGTACTGTTTATGAAAACCACATTAATGCCTGTAAAAAATAAATAGTTGTATAAATGGGTGAGAATTCTATTGTGTATAACCTTATCCAATATTTTCGAAAAACATGTCAATCCTCCGCTTTAAGTAGGGGATCGCCTTAGCTACCTTTAGATCAGATGGGACAACTCCTGTTTTTAAAGACAATAAGATGATATGCACTAAAAGCATCAGAATAAATTGTTCAATTTGCTTTATAAGCCGGGCAGATATGCCATCATGCCCAGGGGCACAGGATTTTAATTGATTATCAAAATTATTTCATCTATTTGTTTGATATGGGAGGCTATTATTCCAATGGATCTTCATTAGAGCTCTATCAAAACGATTATTACACCATCTACAAAAACAGATGGTGTATTCGTATCTGAGGCTATATCTTTCTGCAGTAACTGGTTGATAATCTTCCATGTATTTTTAATATTACTTGAACTATGTTTTATTTTATCATAATAATACTTTCTTTTTGCAGATCTTAACAAGTGTGTATAATTATTTCTATGTTTTTTTTTTAATAAATATCTAAGACAAGTACATCTTACAGTATCTAAAAAAGTGTTCAGACATGATACAGTTATTGTATGTAAACAAAGATCATACAGTCACAGCCTAATACATCAGTCCGGCTGGGAAGTGTGTTCTCACCCGGAGGATCTCTCTGGAGATGTAGGCGATCCAGTCCTCCTTCAGGGTGTTCCCTTTGGTGTTCTTCACCAGGTCAGTGATGGAGCCGGCGCCGCAGAACTCCATCACCAGCTGCACACAGCACAGCACACGCTCACGTCACATACACGAGCTCACTCATGGTTTGATGCATCTATTTGACTTCAATAACTTCATAGAGGCCAGGAAAGAAAACAAGCAACGAGCTCTATCATCACCATGTGTCAAAACTACGGCTACACATTCACAAAATACAAAAAAAAAGTATCTAACTGTAAAAGTAGAGTTCTATCCAGCCTCAGAGACAGTGGAGAGGACGTACCCAGAGCTGGTCATCGTGTCCGGGCGGGCTCTTCTTGATGAAGGCGCCGTAGTACGTGGCGATGTTCCGGTGGTGGGAGTACTTCTTTAGCATGTTGATCTCCAGCTTGATCTCCTCCTCCTCGTCCTGGACACAAACACGTCGCAGGGGTTAAGGGTTGGGATAACGCATGTTGCTTATTTAGGCAGTGATAAAAAGTGATAAACGGTTATCATGATTTTGTTTCCTTCAAGTATATAAAAAGCCGTAAATGAGTTTGTACTCACTTCATGTGACAAATTTGCCTGATGAAGGTCTCAGGACCGAAACGTTGACCTAACCCTCATAAATTATTTTTGCAAGGTTGGCAGTGTGCGGGAAGTATTATTATTTTTACTCATGCATGCTGGGATTTTCCCTCATCTCCTACGAACCTGCCTCTAGTAATTGATGTGCGAAGTTTCCCTTTTATTGTGTGACAAATTTAAAGAAGGATATAAACCACACATTATATCCATGTGGTAAATGGTCAGTCTGCCCCAGGGCAGCTGTGGCAACAAGCCTTGTGACACAGGCTTGTGTAAGATTTATTTCTGAGGCCTGTCGGGCTTTTATTTTAAAATCACAGCTTATTTTTTATCATTCATTTATTGAATCATGTTTTCTCAACAGTGTTTCCCTGTTTACGGTATATGTGGCCAGCGACCCCCCATGGGAGCGGAATTTCGTCCTAAAACTCAAAATGAGCTTGACACCCCTGGTGCACTAACAAAAACTTTCCTCCTTGATTTAACACAAAAAATCATCCATTTTATTCTTCCAAATTCCCAAAACTTACTGCAGAAGAAAAGGCTGTAAATACATTATTTCTTTTTTCAAAAGGTCAGCCCTATCTGAAAAACATGTGATTCTTGGACTTTGCCTTGACTTTTCAATTTTGCTACACTCCTTTGTCCCATTTTTTTCTCCGTTCAACATGCCAAACAAGCAATGAAAAGAGGAAAAACTATTCCAAAACATCTTATTTACCCCACAACCATTAAACATTACGCATTATAAATATGATAGGTGAACTGTTAAAATGAAGACCTACAGTCCCAAGTGCCCGACTACAAACACAACAGTCTCAGAGATGGTCATCATAAACAGCGTATTTTGTCCCGTCTTTATTCTCAGTCTGCGGTCACGAGTGCTAACAAAGAGGGAGCTCCACTGGGACGTGTGTGTCAGCAAACCAAGATGGCCGACGTGCAGTTAATGCACAATAGCCCCGACCACATCAGAGGTCTGGTGTTTCCCTGCTCAGACTACCACAGGACCTCCCCAGTCTGTTACATGGACAAAACAATACAGAGACAGAAGAGACACGAAATATCATGGTCTACAATGGTCTTAATACTTTCAACGCCATTTTAATGACCAAATACTATGTTTTTAATGCCGCAAATACCAAAAAATATGTACATGTTTCTTATAAACGCTGTAAAGAACTTTTCCCAACAAGTATTTTTCATCGTCTTGCTTCACATTTTCAAACTCCAAACGGGTGTAAAACTGAAAGGCTGTTGGATTGAAGTGTCCAAGGTGATTTGTACTGAGAGGAAGTTTGGCCAAAGCAGGTCCGCGCTTTGAATCAGGTGTTATTATTATGCAGATTCTTTCCCTGACACAAAATGGGAAGGAAAAGACATCTGAAAAACTCATCTTAAAAGCTGGTCAGAGGGATGCAAAATATTAGGACGGGACCAGAGAACGAACAAACGTTGTGTTGCCAATTGCCAACGAGGTCGTAAGAAGTGAGATGACAGGAAAAGACACAAACTAAAGGTCAAAGACTTGAAAAATTAGCCACCAGGAATCAATAATGTACCAGCGCTGCCGTTTTCAGCAGCTACCCGACCTGAAGTGTCCAGAAGTACAAGGAATTGTTATTAAATTATTATTATGATTTTATGGGTCGATGAGATCAAAGTGGACCTGCTTTGGCGAGACTTCCACTCATCACCTGGGACGCTTCAATCCAACAACCTTTGGGTACCCGTAATTTGTAATTTTCCCCAAATGGCCATACTTTTAAAGAAAAAATGCAAATAAAAGAGTCACTCCAATGAATAATCCCCGATGGCTTTTCAATACAATGCAGAAAACGGAGTCACATCACCCTATCAGGGGAAAGGACTCGAGTAAGATTATAATTATTCGCTGTGTTTCAGAAGCAAAATGTTATAAGTAAATCTCAAATACAAATGAGACGAAAAGGGCAAGTCGTCTGGGAAAATGAGGCCGATGTTGGTGACATTCACAAATAATAATAATCATAGTCCTCCCAGTGACTCAATAATGGGATGAAGTCACCAGTATAATGAAGGACACTCTCAGACGGACCATTGTCCCTGTCCCGAGCGTCTCTCTCCTGTGTCCTCTGTGTCTCCCCTGTCCCTCACCGCCTCCACAGAACGGTCTCCTTTGCTCTGTCCTTCACCGGCGCGTCTCCGTCTCCTGAAGCTGCTCATTGTCATTCAGTCCTGGTGGGCTTTGGGCATTGCTGTGTGTTTAATGGTGGAAGGTGGACGTTAGTCACAAGTTAGTGGTCTCAAGACTAAGTCAAGTCCCCAGTCAAAGACAGACCAGAACAGGTCAAGTCTCGAATCAAAGATGGACAAGAACAAGTCAAGTCCTCAGTCAAAGACAGACCAGAACAGGTCAAGTCTTGAATCAAAGACGGACAAGAACAAGTCAAGTCCCCAGTCAAAGACAGACCAGTACAGGTCAAGTCTCGAATCAAAGACGGACAAGAACAAGTCAAGTCCTCAGTCAAAGACAGACCAGAACAGGTCAAGTCTCGAATCAATGATGGACAAGAACAAGTCAAGTCCTCAGTCAAAGACAGACCAGAACAGGTCAAGTCTTGAATCAAAGACGGACCAGAACAAGTCAAGTCCCCAGTCAAAGACAGACCAGAACAGGTCAAGTCTTGAATCAAAGACAGACCAGAACAGGTCAAGCTTCGAATCAATGATGGACAAGAACAAGTCAAGTCCCAAGTCGAAGACAGACCAGAACAGGTCAAGTCTCGAATCAATGATGGACAAGAACAAGTCAAGTCCTCAGTCAAAGACAGACAAGAACAGGTCAAGTCTCGAATCAAAGACAGACCAGAACAGGTCAAGTCTCGAATCAATGATGGACAAGAACAAGTCAAGTCCCAAGTCAAAGACAGACCAGAACAGGTCAAGTCTCGAATCAAAGACAGACCAAAACAGGTCAAGTCTCGAATCAAAGACAGACCAGAACAGGTCAAGTCTCGAATCAAAGACAGACCAAAACAGGTCAAGTCTCGAATCAAAGACAGACAAGCACAGGTCAAGTCCCAAGTCAAAGATGGACAAGAACAGGTCAAGTCTCGAATCAAAGACGGACCTGAACAAGTCAAGTTACAAGTTGGTGGCTCACCTTTCAAAGTGAACTATCCGATGAGTTTCAAATCATTTTCATGTCTCGTGTGGTCAAATGAATGCAGAGAGATAATGGCCTTTGTGACTAACATAAATGATCAGGTTAAACTTTTTCCCCCAGTGATTCTTTAAGTTTTCCTTTCATTTCGTAGATTTCTTTTGAAAACACCATAGTTAATACGCAAACACAGCTCCTGCTCCATCCGAGAGAGGGACATCAGCACATTCTACTGACTGACCAACTAACAATTAGAGTGGTACACAATGTTAAATCAAGGGGCAGACCACAGGGGAGCGGGGAGAGACCAGGCGCCATCATGACCAGAACCACAGTGCATGATGGGAAACGTGGTTTCTGACAGAGGATTCTGACCAGAAGCCTTTGGGATCTCATGTAAGTAGTTTGTAGTGAATGTGGGTAGGGCGCTCTGCGCATAAATCATTCACTGTTTGTGGATTGTCAGAGCGAGGCTGACTCAGGACTATAACTGTGCCAGAGCCTGCAGCACTGACAGGGAGGTGGTGGTTCTTAGGTTTAAGCGAAGCAAAATACTCGTCGTACTCATCTTATCTATAATCTGTGATTAAATCTGTCACCTCATGATATTATTTATCGCATCAATATCGAGGTCTGGCTGCTGTGGTAACCTAAAAGCCTGAGTTGTTTTTTCCTGCCTAGCACCTTTGCTATTTGAGTTAAATCAGAATCAGAATTATCGAGCCTCACTGGACAATCAAAAGAGGCTGCAGGAGAATCCATATGAGGCAGAGCTTCATAAAACAAGCAGCGATTTGCAGCTTGTGATTCAGAAAATGTGTTAAAGTAGCCGCCAGAGTTCATTTTACTTGACGTTTGCTCCCTTAGCAATGCACCACGAGCGAGAGCACAGGCGGGAGATGGAGAGATGCAACTTTTAAAACTGCCCTTAAAATACATCTGTAAGCATTGGAGTTTTGATTCAAGTTGAGCTGCATTTTTTATACTTTATTATCTTTGTCTCTTTTACTCTCTATTTTTCACATTGACAGTGTCTTTTTGCTCATCCCTGTAAGTGAACCTCGCGTTGTTGTAAATTTGCTATATAAATAAAGATGACATTGACATTGAGAGCTGTTTATTTGAGAGTGATTAAAAGTTGTGATGTTTATCTGACAGCTCCATAAAATGCCTCTTTGCCTCTTGCTGATTTGCATCTCGTTGCTGCATGAAGCTGAAATGTAATAAATGTGTACCGTGATGAGCAACAGCAGTTTTAGAAGTAGTACAACTTGATGTTTAATTGCATTAATAATAAAACATAGGCTGTATATGAAATATAATTTTTTGTTAAAATCGTGCAGCCGTGTTGTGCTTAATCGCTCTACCATGAGTGTGACGTGACTCAGGGTCTTGGTGAAGAGGGAAGCGACTCTTCTGTAATAAGATCCTGGATACAAGAGGTCGAAATGAGGGAGAGAACTTTTTCTGCTTGGCCTGTTAAGACTTCCAATCCCGTATGAGGATGCTGGTTCTGCACTGACGACACCTAAGAGCACACATAAACACTCTGCGGTTTAAAGCTGACCGAGCCTGGAGCGTAAAGCAGAGTTTTTCAGGTGCTGTGCTGTATTCACTGCGTCACATGACTCTCCAGTAGAGACAGACACAGTGCTGGTCTCCCCCCGTGCCCCAGTGGCCTCTGCTTGAACCTGCTCAGTCACAGGAGCAGACCTCGAAGGAGAAGGAAAGAAAAACAAAGCGTCTGTCCATCAAACGATCACCTTTCACTTCCACTACGACACACAAACACACACACCCAACACACACACACAATACTGGTGTCGCCTTTCGTTTCACCGGTCACTATTCAAACCTTTAGTTATCTGCTGAAGCGCTGGGCCTCGCGTGGGACGCAATCAATTATACAGGATGAGCTGCATTTGATATCAGTTTTTTTTGTGGATGAACTTGGAGCTCCAAGAAACCAGGTCAGTTTATTTTCACTTATATACGAACAAAACAAAAAATATCTCCCCTGGAGTCTAGGACTGTGTCTGAATGTCCACCCTAGTCCCTAACCCCTCATACACTACATAGGCCCGCACTATATAGTCGACTATGTAGTCCACTGATTCAGACAGAAGCCACTACTTTCTCTGAGCTGCGTGACGTCACGGGCACTGCGGCGTGCAGACTTCTTTCTTTTTTCATATCAGAATATATTTTTTGTTACAAACACTTATTTTATGAAACAGAACGACCGTTTTGGCACTTTTACAATTGTTTTATTTGACATTTAAATCATCACAAAAAAAAAAAACCAACCGATAAAGACCAACCAAACTCATGAGACAGTGGAATATTTATGGATAAATACGAGTCAGATACACTTTATTTCACATGGATTTTACGTAAATGAAGCCTTTTTGTCCGAGAGAGGAAGCGATCGGTCATTTACCAGCTCGAGCTAAAGGCTAGCAGCTAACGTTAGCAGTTTTTCTTTTTCTTTTTTTTAAATATTCAAGTGGTTTTTCATGTGAAATACAAACACACGACTGAAACAGCTGATTTCATTCAGTTGCGTTGTTTAGTTCAAAAACCAGTCACCGTCAGGCTCTTCTCTGACTCTCGCAATGCATTGTGGTCTATATTGACCCGTTTAGTGACCACCGCTGCTCACTACTTTTCAGAATGCATTGCGGGAAATTTGGAGTGCACTACTTTTTTCTCTCTGGACATTCGGACACCCCTACAAAATAGCGACATAGTGCACTATATAGTGAGTAGTGTGACACAGCCTAGATGTGGTGATCTCGAGGAGGACATGAGAGGCTGAGGCGGCTGATGGTTCAGCTGCTGTGGCGGAATGAATCTCAAAGCCACTGCGTCTCCAGTAGTAAGTGCATTTCTCTAGCTTTGCCTTGTCAACTGATATGTTTTTTTCTAAGGCTGATGCCGTCCTTTTTGTCCAATTTCAATAAATGTCTTTTCTATAATACTGTGTTTGAAGCTTTTTAAACGCACTATATCTGATGTTAGCTCCGGTGGTGGAAGGAAATGTGTCCTCTTTTTGTTTATTGTCATGTTTGTGCAAATAACACTGTGCATCGAATAGTAAAGCAATTTCATGAACTTGCCGGCGAGTTTTCAAGCATTTCTGTGAATGACCCTGAAGGGACACTGCAAGCTGTGAAATGTGCTGATAAAGTCGTCCCTTTGAAAGTTACAAATGACTTTGGACATAAAAATCAGGTGTAGGGCTGATTATTCACTTTAAGACAAAAATCAGCAGATTCCAAATGCTCCATCCACAAAATATTGGTCTGTTGGAGGAAAAAGCTCAGGGAGGGGCCGCTGTTGAACATATCATTGCCATTGGCCACTGGTGTCTGTCCGGCCCATGTCCAGCTCCTGTTCAACACTATTACTGCATCAGGAATGAAGCCGAACATTACACAGAGCTCACCTCGTCAGCACATACGTTATATAGTATATACTTTTAGAAACTCAAGATCGGGCCCTCTATCTCTTATGGTTCCAAAACTCCAAGCAAAAGTCTGCAACATTAAATATAACACGTCCAAGCCTCTACAAATTTCTGACAGACTTTCACCGCCATGTTTCTTAGCTCCCCTGAGGCCAAGGAAGTTGTGGGAAGTCTCTATCATATAGCCCATATTATTAATTACCAGTGTTAATTTCGTCGACTAAAATATTTAGTCTTAATTTTAGTCAAAGTGATATTTTTGACGACTAAAATTGGACTAAAACTAAATTAAAAGTTTTTCATGAGACTAAAACTATGACTAAAATGTCCAGATATTTTAGTCGACTAAAATAAGACTAAATAAAAATGAAAAGAAGAGACTAAAATCATCCAAACTTCTATTGACCGTCTGAAAGAGGCTCATATCATTTAAATATATTAAATTTAAATTAAATTTAAATAAAGCTTTGTTCATGTGGAGCAGCTCCATGAAGCAGAGGAACAAGATTAAATATGATTATAATGAATATTATAAATGCAAAGTCGACTAAATTCGTCTTAATTTAGTCGACTAAATTACTTCAATTTTAGTCGACTAAAACTAGACTAAAATTGAAGATATTTTTTTGACTAAAACTAGACTAAAATCTAATTACATTTTTGTCAAATGTATTTTTAAGACTAAAACTAAATTAAAATATGTTGTCAAAATTAACACTGTTAATTACCCATATATCAGCCAGGTCGACCTCCAGTTCGTAAACCCATGAGAATCCATTTGGAGCAGTCTGCACTGATTGGTTTAAGTCCGAACCAGCAGTGGTTTGAGCCAATCACGAGGCAGTATTGCAGAGAGTGGGCGGGTCGTTTTATTGATTCTAACTAACAGCGCGGCGGCGACCGAAAACACACGGTCCTACAGATTTACAAACATATTTCATGGATTTGCGGTGTGTTTTGAGACTTGGCTGTGACTAACTAAACGTATATAGTTGTTTGAGAATCTCCGTTTTGATGAACTACTTTCACAGTCAATCCAGAACCAACACCGTTTGCGCTGAAGTCAGTGCCGTGACGTAGAGCTTAAGTGACTGACCAGTCCAGATGAGTGTGTGTGAATGTGGGTCAGGCACAGTCACATGTCCCAAAGTAAAACTACACATTGTACACACACAGTGACCACTGCATAATCCTCATAGTGTCCACTTTCACTGCTCCACTGACCAGTCCGCACCATCAAAAATACAATACACGCACTTTAGAGGCGCGGGCTGTGGAAATCCATTTTCATTGGTCAATCTCACTTATGGAGATGGGACCTTCTCCTGTGGCAAAACAAAATGGAAAAGCGTGTGGAGTGAGATAGTGCCACTGTGGAGAGTGTGGAGCCGCATTCTGTAACAATTTTTCAATAATGAAAATGAAGCAATAAAATGTGTGGTAACACTTAAATACTTATTTACAAAGCTCTTTGGTTTATTTGTTACTGATTTATCAGCAGCTAAATAGTGGTGATTTTATTGTTCTGTCGGGACTCCACTATAAACCTGCCCACACAGTCCCTGACCTTAACCAGACACAGATGGTGCACATGGCTCTGTACTCTCTGTGGTGAGATACACATTCATGTTAACAATGGTTAGTAAACCTAGTAAATGTCTTAAAGAGGGGGTATTACGCTTTTTTCAATCACATAGCACCAGTCTATATCACACTACAATGATGACCAAACCTTCTGTTGGTCTGTAAATGCAGTAAATTAGAATAACTGCCTTGTATAAAATTGCTCTCTCAAAATGGCTGTAGCGAATGTCTTGAAATCGGCCTCTGTCTCTTTAAGAACCTCTGACCCTTTCAGACACGCCCCTTCCACACGCTGTCTGTGGCATCAGTGGGGAGGGGGTTCTGCTGAGGAGCAGTGGTTGGTTACTCGGCCGGTGACAAAAGCTCGGAGTGTGGGAGGTGGGGGCGTTCCTAGGAGGACTCAGGCAAACCTATCCCTAAAATGGCCGCCATCAGAGTTTTTACAGATTACTCAAAAATATGTGAATGTGCCAAGGCAACACTTCAGGCATGTTTTTAATGAGGGAATGACGTAATAACATGATGTAAAGCTTGAAAAAGTTGATTTTGCATAATACCCCCCCTTTAAACATGATGGAGTGTTTCAATGCTTTACTAATTGCTTCATAGTGTGCAGTGGTTTGATTACAAATTGAGTTGAGAGAATTTATTAGACAAGGCAGAACATTATTACAAACTGTGGTTTAACAAGAGCCTTTGTCGGGGTTTATTATAAAACATAAACCCCATAAACCATATTAGACCGAATTCTTATTCAATCATAATGGAAAATGGGGAAACAAATGGACCTGTTCCACCACATCTCCCAGAACTATCACAGTGCTTTACCGTAACCACATTCAAACACCACTAGCGACTGCTGATCCCATTTTCATCCCAAATCAACCCACTGGCCAGACCAACGGCCCTGACATTCCAAGCTCTGCACAGCATGTATGGACTCACTATGTGTCCTGTTTCCCTCAGTGAAGAGCCTCTTAAGTAGGGCTGTGCAATTAATCGAAATTCGATTACAATTTCGATTACAACAGTAAACGATTACAAAATTAGCATAATCGCAAAAAATCAATCATAATTTTTTTTTCATTTTTTTTTCCAATTTTTTTTTTTTTTTTTTTTAATTTCACATTTTTTTTCCTAATTTTAATTTTTTGTCATTTTTCTGCTGGATTTTTGTCTTTTTTTGTTGGATTTTTGTCTTTTTTGTTGGATTTTTGTCTTTTTTTGTTGGATTTTTGTCATTTTTTGCTGGATTTTTGTCATTTTTTTTGCTGGATTTTTGTCACTTTTTTGCTGGATTTTTGTCATTTTTTTTGCTGGATTTTTGTCACTTTTTTGATGGATGTTTGTCTTTTTTTTGTTGGATTTTTGTCACTTTTTTGCTGGATTTTTGTCTTTTTTTTGCTGGATTTTTGTCTTTTTTTGATGGATTTTTGTCACTTTTTTTGCTGGATTTTTGTCTTTTTTTTGCTGGATTTTTGTCTTTTTTTGATGGATTTTTGTCACTTTTTTTGCTGGATTTTTGTCTTTTTTTTGCTGGATTTTTGTCATTTTTTGCTGGATTTTTGTCACTTTTTTGCTGGATTTTTGTCATTTTTTGCTGGATTTTTGTCTTTTTTTTGCTGGATTTTTGTCTTTTTTTTGCTGGATTTTTGTCATTTTTTTGATTGATTTTTGTCATTTTTTTGATGGATTTTTGTTATTTTTTTGATGGATTTTTGTTATTTTTTTGATGGATTTTTGTCATTTTTTTGATGGATTTTTGTCTTTTTTTTGATGGATTTTTGTCATTTTTTGCTGGATTTTTGTCACTTTTTTTGCTGGATTTTTGTCTTTTTTTTGCTGGATTTTTGTCTTTTTTTGCTGGATTTTTGTCTTTTTTTTGCTGGATTTTTGTCTTTTTTTTGCTGGATTTTTGTTATTTTTTGCTAGATTTTTGTCATTTTTTTTGCTGGATTTTTGTCATTTTTTGCTGGATTTTTGTCTTTTTTTTATGGATTTTTGTCATTTTTTTGATGGATTTTTGTCATTGTTTGATGGATTTTTGTCATTTTTTGATGGATTGTTTTAAAGGCAACAAATAATCGTTTGAATAATCGTGATTTCAATTATGACAAAAATAATCGGGATTATTATTTTTTCAATAATCGAGCAGCCCTACTCTTAAGGACTGAAGGACTGAAGCTTCATATGTTCCCAAAGTGGAGTAAAAAAAACTAAAGATGAGTTTGAAATCATGTGTAATTGCATTTGTATAATCTGTATTAGGTCGTTACTCACTGTTATGTGTAAAGTGACATGTACATCAGGTAAACGTTCCATATTCTTAGCATTAATTCATATTGCTGGTGGGGTGTTTGGATGAATACATGGGGCCGCAGCAGTGGACTTGGGAAGGGCTGGTGTATTTTGATTTAACATTGATTAAAACAGCAACAAAGTCCTCTACAACGCTGGAGACACTGGGTTAGTCCTGCAGCACCACGGTCTGCAGACAAAGACTGTAAAAGTCCTGACGGCGTGATCAGTGTAAGAACGTGGCTGTGTGTTATCTGCGATCGCGGCAGGGAAACGTCGGTTCAACCACATTCACTAATGCCCTGCACAAGCACGTTCACACCGAGCAGTGGAATCAGCCCAGATAACACCGACCACTCACACAACAGGAAACTCGAACTGGAAATGATCAATGTGCACGTCCTCTGCTCGCAACGGTGCACAATCCAGCAGTTAAAAACAGTGTGTGATGTGTTGGTAGTTACCCGGCGGTGTACTGTAGAGGTGTTTTTACAGAACTCTGAATATATACATGACCTCGTCTTTGAGAGAAGAAGTTAAATTAACAAGTTAAATTCTCAAATCGACTGTAATCGCCTCAAAGGACACTGAAAAAAGCAACACAACAGCAGCAGTTCTGCATTATCTTAATGTCATTGAAAACTGGTGGTTTTCTCCCTGTTCACTCAGTTGTTTTGTGGGCCTGGATCGAAAGGGCTAGGTCGCAGCTTGCCCTCTAGCCTGTCCTCGGTCTGCTGCGGGGGGTCCTCTGAGTGGGACATGTCTGAATCACCTCCCCAAGGACGAGGGTTGTCACGATTCTAAAATGTCAAACTGCATTTTGATACTGAAAAAAAAAACCTCACCACTCACAGTTTTTGATATCATGGCAAAACAATACCCCAGTGATGTTTCTTTTTCCATCCTCGCTGTATTATCTACAGTTCAGAACATTCAACAATATAGTAGCACATTTGGCTTTACCACTGTGAGGAAAGGTCTGATTTGTTCTCTCAAGGTTTTGCATTTTCAGCTGCAATATTCATAGTCAAATGTTAAAACTATACTAGGCGACAAAAAGTACAATATAAACTATTTACTGACTGGATTTGGCCCATGACCCTAAGGTTTAACCAGGGGTGTCAAACATACGGCCCGTGGGCTGTATCAGGCCCGCGAGAGGATTAAATCCAGCCCCTGTCCTGTAGAGCATAAATTCCAGAGTATATAAAGTCTCTCGCCCATTCCTGTGAGGAGTTATGATTTTTTAAAGAACAACCAGAAAGCTCATTCTCGCCACTAGGGGGCCTTAAATGTAAAAAAGGAAAGAGTTCCACACTTGTCCAGCAGAGGGCACTGACATAATTAGAGCTCAGGATTTGAACACATTATACAGCCACGTGGTAAATGGACAGTCTGCCCCAGGACGGCTGTGGCTTCAATAACAGCTTACCACCACCGAGTGTGGAGTAAATGAATAATAACTACTATGTAGTACTTTGAGGAACTTGTGACACAGGCTTGTAGCAATACAAGTGTAAGTGTACAAGTGTATTAATGAAGCTACAGTTAAGTTTGGGTTTTGACCAAATCACAGCTTATTATTATTATTTCTCTACTATATGTGGCCCACGACCCGCCGTGGGAGCTGAATTTCGGCCCGCGACCCAAAATGAGTTTGACACCCCTGGGTTAAACAGTATATGTTGTAAGGCGTAATAATACCAGGAGTAGTTTGGCATCCGCACAGTAAAGTGAAGATTACTGCGCGGATTTCGAACTACTCCTGGTATTATTACGCCTTACAATATAGCTCCCCCTTTTATCCGCTTAGAAAATCCACATTGTTTAATTTTGTGTAATTATACTTTGTAGTGGAACACTTCACGTAACCATATTTAAATAGGGAAAACGTGGAAGAGCTTGGTAGCTTCTATCTTGACCTGTTTTGGAGCTATAGAGGAGAGAGGGAGAGGCTAAATGCTAACGTCGTCTGCGCTGTGTTTACGTGACTGAAGGCACGGGTGAAGACCAGACAGGTCCTAAAGAACTCGTCAAAGCTAAGGTAAGAACATATCTCAGTATGTAAAAACGGTGGCCTATTCCTTTAATATCAACAATGCTAACTAATGTAAAGGAATGGAAGCGGCTAGGCTAAAGTTAAAGGAAGTATTGATACCTGCTCAAATGACTTTCTGGCTTCGATACTACTTTTAGTATCGGGAAACTTTTTTTTGACAACCCTACTGAGGACTCATCCAAGAGAAATGAAGGAGCAGCGGCTCTACTGTGAGCTCCTCAGAAGAGACAGATCGTCCAGAATCTGGATGTGAATCAACAGGACACGGTGAGTCTGGACCCGGCCTCGCCTCGTCCATCAGATACTCTCAGACACACACATTTAGACAGACTGAGATAAGACACTGACCTCCGTGACGTCCATGACTTTGATGGCCGCCAGCTGTCCCGTCTTGACATGTCGGCCCTGAGGAGGAGAGAGACAGACGTGAGTGAAATCAACAAGGAAAGGAAAAGCAACATCGTACAGCAAAGGCACATCTAACAAGAAAAGCAAGTCAAAACGTGAGGCGTAAAGTTCATTTGTTTGCTTGTGCTCTGGCAGAGCTTGTGCAGATGAACAGAGACAGAGGATGGAAAACGATTCGTCAGAGTGTGAGCGGCCAGGCCGTGAGTGGGAGGTGATCGCGTTTCCTTTGTCGGAGAAGCAGACACCTGAACTGACTCGGGCCTGGAGCGAGTTGTTGAGGAATTTTAATGAGATTTTTGCTAATAACCATCTCCAAACTCGGGCCTGGGTATGTTGTCTCTGAAAGCATTACCCTCGTGCCGGATCCAGTCATGTTTGAGTGCGGAGGGGAGGAAAGAAGACGAACGGCAAACTTTCTGGCACAAAAAAAACATGGATCTTAGATGGATCAGTGGGGGGCCAGCTCATTGACTTCCGGTAACGATATTAAAGGTGATTTGTGGGCCGATTTCTGAAACGCGAGAGTGAAACAAAATGCAAAAGTAAACTACAAGGCGCCTATAAGTAATAGCGGGACAACTATATACAACAGCACCTGCCCTACATAATTTGTAATCTCAAACCAGAAAATGGGGAATCATTTGGGGGGGAAAATGGGGAAAAATTTCTGCTACTTTCATTTTTTCAATACCATACTGGTATCATTTAAGAGCCCTAACCATCCGTCCTTCTGACTAGCCTGGCCTATTCTTTAGAAAGATGTGTAGTCTGGGATCAGGAGTGATTTCTACTAATTCCCAATGGGCTTGATTGACAAGCGTATTAAAGGGATATTTCAGGATTTTTTAAATAGGGCCTCATTTCCCAGTCATCCAGAGTGTTGCTGATTTCTGGAGATATTTCTTTTTGTAATTCATGCAGTTCTGTTTGAAGAGATAAGTGATGCTAGGCTAGTGCATGTCTATGGTATCAGCTAGCCTGCATTAAAAACAGTGTGACCCGCTCCACAGAGCACCTGAGGCAAATCACTTATTACGCCAGACTAACCATATAAACGTCTGTGTCCATAGAATAATTTTAACCATTTTGCATTTAAAAGACCTTATGTTTGAGCAGCATCAGCTTCGTGGTTGTATAAGCTACGCAGCGGCGGAGTGATCTGCTAGAAAATAGTCCCTCAAAATGCGATCATTCATGTGATGCAGGTCAGTTATATTCCAAAAATTATTCTATCGACACAAACATTTATATGGTTAGTCTGGCGTTATAAGTGATTTGCCTCAGGTACACTGTGGAGCGGGTCACACTGTTTTTAATGCAGGCTAGCTGATACCATAGACATGCACTAGCCTAGCACCACGTAACTCTTGAAATATAAGAACTGCATGAATTTAAGAAAAAAATATCTCCAGAAATCAGCAACACTCTGGATAAGTGGGAAATGAGGCCCTATGTCAAAAATCCTGAAATATCCCTTTAACCAATCAGAGAAAAGTGTGACGCAAACGGCATGCAGCGTATTTTTTGTATACCAGAACAAAGTGGTTCAACAGCCCATAAATACATAAATAACGGAGAATGCTAACCTGATGCTACATGTTAGCATCGGGCTAATGCTAACGGGTAGCTAGCGCTAGCTACAACGGCCGTTTTTTCACTTTTACAGAACAATCTGCTGTGAGAAAATATCCAAATGGGTGAAATGAGTTTATTTGTATGTGATAAATAAGTTCATATTCCACCAGAAAATGGCTAAAAAGAGTGGAAAATTGAGTTTCCCTAAAGATTCTACTTTCCCCGTCGGTGAGGCCACGCCCCCTTCTATGACGAGATGCCGTCTGTATCTATACTATCTTAAAGGGACTATACATTATTTTTTTATTTCAGACAATGAAAGGGGAAACCACCAAATTTTACTGTTGGTTGAGGTACAAACTCATCCCCAATCTTATGTCAGCATATTTGTAGCATCCCAGTTCTTCACAGGGACACGTTTATAGGCACATTTCACAATTTTGCAGGGTCACTTTTCAGTCACTTGGACCAAAATGCTTAAAAATCTGTCCTGCAAGTTCATGAAACTGATACCAATGCTTTATAATGAGATCTACAGTGTACACTACAGTACACTAAAGGAATACAAAACTCATTTCATTCCATAACCAATCCGGTGGCAGTCACTGGAGCAGCCGGGATGACTTGTGCAGATCTATGGAGCTGTTGGGGCTAACCATGACCTCATCTCTGTCCACAGCCCCACAATCTCTCAGACAGACGGAAAAACATTAGAGAGCAAACTTTAGAGCGAGTCAGCACAAATGTGCGCGCTCCGAGCGGGGTCTGAGTGATGAGGGGGTGAGGGCCACCCGCCAAACTCTCACTTACAGAATGAGACTCTAGGGCGCAAGTGTTTTTGGGAAAATATCGAATTACACGCTCTTTCACCAGCTTTACGTATTTCAAGTCGAAGTTAAGGTTACGGCGCACATGTCTGCCGAACGAATCGCCCCCAAATCGACAAGATCTGACTTTTTTTTAATATCTTGCAAAAATCAATGTGTCACCTAGGGCTGCTCGATTATTGAAAAAATAATAATCACGATTATTTTTGTCATAATTGAAATCACGATTATTCAAACGATTATTTCTTGCCTTTAAAAAAAAAGTATCTGTATTTATTTATTATTAATCAAAACACTACACTACACTTTATGTTTTCTGGACAGTCATAAAAGTACAAATGATTTCAAGTACGCCTTGATTAAAGAGAGGTCCCTGTTTCACACCTGCCCCCTGCTGGCCGGCCCTCACACCTGCACAAGTAAACTGAGCAGCGCGGCCTGATGACATCCTCAAACAGCGCCGTTTGTTTTCATGTCAGGCAAAAGCATGAGCCATGGCACGTGAAAAGCGAAGGGAAAATAATCCCAGTGCTATGAAATAACGCAAGTCTGCTTTGCAAAAAAAATAAAAAAAAATTGGATTTTTTTGTGTGAAAAATAAAATAAAAAAATTTGAAAAAAAAAAGAAAATTATAATCAATTTTTTGCGATTATGCGAATTTTGTAATCGTTTACTGTTGTAATCGAAATCGTAATCGAATTTCGATTAATTGCGCATCCCTAGTGTCACCTGCAGCGTCTCGCCTTAATTCAAAAATACTCTCGCTTCTCGTTTTACTGCTCGGCATTACATACAAATAACAAAAGCATAGTAGTGAGCAACAAAACATCCAGCATCCACACACTTACTCTATCATAAACTGCTAACCTTGTAGTTTGGTGCTCTACAAACGTGTTTTAAAATGCATGGGACATTACTGCATCCTCATTACAGACATTAAATGCCTAAACAAGACCTTCCTTTGCGAGATGCCCGTTCGTATGGCATTCTAGGGTATCTCATTTCGCCGTATAAAAGCACAGGGTGTAGAAAGAGAAGTCAGCTCATTAATCCTTCACGCTTTTACAACTGTTTCAACTTTATTCAAGTCACCAGACGGTCACACGACCAGCGCAAAAGCAAGTCAGCGTGGAAAAAGCAAAACCCCCACAGAAAGCGCAGCAGGAGTGGCTTAAAGGCCCATTATCAAACCGTGACAGAGGGAGTCGCTGGGTAAGTTTGAACAGCTAGTCCTGGTCTAAACTTATTCCCAACTTTCCTCCTAACTCCGCCCAAAACATTCCCATTCTTTACTAGGATGATTTTACAAGAGTGTTTCACAAATGTAAGGGAGATAAGGGAGTGGTACCGGAACCACTAGGCTAACAATAACAACTAGCTAACAATGCTAACAGTTCTTGCTTTACGATGGGGCTGCAGAGTCTAATCGGTCGGCAAGGTAGCGCAGCGGTTAGCGCTCTCGCTTCACAGCTAGAAGGTCCAGGGTTTGATTCCCACCTGCACGGGGCCTTTCTGTGTGGAGTTTGCATGTTCTCCCCGTGTCTGTGTAGGTTTCCTACCACTAAAAACATGTACAATAGGCCAAGATGGATGATGCCTGTGAGTGAATGTATGACGCAGACGTGTGCAGTGGCGACAGCGCTTCTGTCAGTCTCCCCCAGGGGAAACTGAAACTACAAACGTAGTTTACCACCACCGAGTGTGGAGAGAATGTACAATTGTCTCATGTAAAGCACTTTGTGACCATGTCCAAGTTCCTCTTCTTCTTCTTCTTCTCGACTAATTGGGACAAACTCACTCACTGAGTTTCTAAAAGCATGTTTCACAACTAGGGCTGAAACGACTCATCGATTAATTGACGACTAATCGATTATTGAAATAGTCGACAACTATTTAAGTAATCCATTACTCGTTTTCTGGTTCACACAGACTCAAATAGAGCAAAAATGACATGAAAATGTAGCATTTTTGATGAAAACCTACTTTGTTTTACATAGAAAGGGTCTGTAGTGTTTTGTATATTGTAAATTTCATAAATATCCGTCATCCAATCAGAAGCAGAATTAGCGCCAAGAGCCTCCAACAAACATTCACTTTAAGTTTCCTCCATCAACATGTTCTCAAGCGGCGCCACTTTAGCGTTATGTGATCATTTTTGTGGGGAAAAAAATCAAATTTTCCTACACCATTCACAGCCAAGCGATTAATCGATTAATCGCAAAAATATTCGAAAGATTAATCGATGACAAAATAATCGTTAGTTGCAGCCCTATTCACAACATAGTGGAAGAAAAGTGAGTTACCGGCACATTAGCAAACAGCAACTAGCCTGCTAACAACGCTAACAATTCAATATCATAGTCTTTTTATTTTCACTTTTTATTGTCTATTTTCGGCCCCTTAAAGTTTTTGGTAGTCATTGTGTATAAGATACCAGTATTTACTACTTAATAGTTTGCATTAAGTCAATGTTGCACCTACTGAGTGTTTCTGAGAGCTGAATGTAACAAGTGAATTTCTCCATTGTGAGATCAATAAAGGTCATCTTATCTTATCTTACTCAGTTTACAAGATTGGTAGCTGCCGTTCCGACAAAATGGTAAATGTTCTCAACTTATTTGCGCTTTTTCCACCTACATTAGCGCTTTACAGCAAGGATCCACTCACCCATTCATCCTCTCATTCAGACACCAGTGTACGCAAACACTGGGGGCGATGTGGGTGAAGTGTCTTGCCCAAGGACACAACGACAGTGTGCACCTTCTGGAAGTGGGATTTGAACCCCCGACCTTCCGATCATGAGACGACCCGCTCTACATTCTGCGCCACTGTCGCCCCTAACAATGGCGCATCCAACCACACAACAGCTTTTAGGCATGATTTACTGAGAAAAACCCAATTTATCGAACACAGTCTGTCATTCACAGGCAAAAACCCTGTCTAATATCGCCATTGTGTTCACCGACACGCATGCTGGAAGAGCCCTATTGGGACAAACTCACAATGATGCGTTGTTTTTTTAAGCATGTTTCACAACTTTGGAGAAGAGAAGTGAGTCGAAATGGCCCCATTACGCTAACAACAACTAGCGAGCTAACAATGCTAACAATCCTTGCTTGACGATGGGGCTGATTAGGACAAACTCACTATGATTCATTAATCGGGACAAACAGTTTGTTAAAAATAATCAAATAAATGAATCAAAGGAAGGTTTTGTTCAAAGATGGTCATTATAAGATTGTTTTTTTTTAGTTTGAATCTCAAGCGCAATAAAAATACCCCAGTTTACTAGTTCACTAATCTAAAAAATATGTGTTTAACTTCTTATCGACGACTAAATCAATGTTGCAGTTCACTAACAGTTCATATGACGCTGCCATCCGAGTCTGTTTGTACTTTTTCCTCAACATCGTAACGTTAAAGGTACACTGCGTAACATTTTGGACTATACTGTTGCGGCAAAACATGCTCCTAATGACACAGAAAATGCTGTTACTGCAGTGTGTAATAAAAGAATGGACTTGGATGAGAAACTAACCTGTTTGAATCTTAAAATCTACTGCCTTTCCTCACATCTCCATGGAGACGAGCTGGAGACGTACCCACTCCTGGTGAAGTTTAGTCATATCTTAGCAGGGGTGAGCCTCATAAATGTTTGTTTGTACATTTATGAGGTGTTTTTCTGTGATGAAAATATGTGTCATAAAATAAATGCTTGTATTTCAATTTTATTTATTGGGTAATATTCTACGCGGTGTGGCTTTAACCCCTTAACTCCCACCTGAACCGGGCACATTTTCTCCGGTTTGGCTTTACCCCAGTCCAAAAGCTTCTGGAAAAAAAGCTGTGAAAATAGCAACAAAACTGAGACGAAAACAATGATGGAAATGTGACAAAAAAGTGAGAAAACATTGACAAAAAAGTGACGAAAAATTGATGAAAAAGTGGCAAAAATGTCACAAAAAATTGACAAAAAATTGACGGAAAAATGACAAAAAATGACAAAAAATTGATAAAAAATTGACAAAAACATGACAAAAATGTGACAAAAAAATGACAAAAATTTGATTAAAAAAGCGACGAAAAAATTACAAAAATGTCACAAGAAATTGACAAAAAATTGACAAAAAGAATGACAAAAATGTGACAAAAAAATGACAAAAATGTGATAAAAATTTGACAAAAAAATGACAAAAATTTGACAAAAAATGACAAAAATGTGACAAAATATGACAAAAAAATGACAAAAAATTGATTAAAAAAGCGACGAAAAAATGACAAAAATGTGACAAAAAATGACAAAAAATTGATTAAAAAAGCAACGAAAAAATGACCAAAATTGACCAAAAAAAATGACAAAAATGTGACAAAAAAATGACAAAAATGTGATTAAAAAAGCAACGAAAAAATGACTAAAATGTGACAAAAAATGACAAAAATGTGACAAAATGTGACAAAAATGTGATTAAAAAAAATGGATGAAAAAAAGGACAAAAATGTGACCAAAAAATGACAAAAAATTGACAAAAAAAACTTACAAAAATGAGTTGAATACCCAACAAAAAAATGATGGAAAAAAAAATCTGATGACGTGAGGAAAAAGATCCTCTCGGTTCAGGCGGGAGTTAAGAGGTTAACAATAAGAGTTAGCAATGAAGCACATCACCTTGACATGGAACAGAGCAAGTGTTGGTAGTTGTAAAGTGCTAGTGGTCATAATGGATTTAGTATGAGGTTTTTCTGAGGCAGGGAAGTGGTACAGACATCTCTGGGGGAAATACCACTTACTGCAGTCATTACACGAGAGAGAGAGAGAGAGAGAGAGGGGGGGGGGGGGGTTGACAGATAAAAAAGGGAGATAGCATATGTAGATGGAAAAGAGAGATGCAGAAAAAAGAGTGAGCAATGGGAAAGGAGAGAGATACAGGAAAGGGGCATGTGAGGAGGAAAGAGAAGGAGGGGGGGGGGGGGGGGGGGGTGGGGGGGGGTCTGAGTCTGACCAACATCTGCTGCTGACTCAACAACCGCCACGACTGACGTCACCCAAAATGCAGTATTAGCATTTGTTTAATAATAAAAACAAGAGAGAGGCCTGCAAGAAGCAACTGGTTAAAGACTAGACTAAAAAGACAGTTCTTGTCCTGTTAGTCGCTTTACTGCGTGATCCAAAAAGTTCTTTGACCACTCTAAAGACTAACCGAAGGCATCAAAGACGTGAATCCTTTCTCTGTGATCAATAGATGTTAGCGCCTGCACCTCCTCTGATTATCGTTTCCAGATTTTTTTTGGTCTTTTTTATCAAGACGTCTGCACATTCGTTCACACGCCAAATCAGGGGCGTCGCAGTCGTTTGGGTCGAGGGCCGAAATTCAGCCCCCACGGCGGGTCGCGGGGCCGCATATATTCTAAAGGACTGTGGCCTCATAAAGAACGGCTTACACTCTTATTGTGCTTCATCAGCCTGTGTCACATGTTTCTCAAAAAGCTACATGAAGTCCTTATTCATTCACTCCACTTTCGATGGCAGTAAGTTACTATTGTGGCCACAGCCGCCCTGGGGCAGACCGATCATTTACCACATGGTTATAATATGCTGTTTATATCCTGATCTCTGGGTCGGTCTGATGTCAGTGCCCTCTGCTGGACACGTGTGGAATTCTTTCCTTTTTTTTTAATTTAAGCTGCCCCCTAGTGGCTGGAGTGAGCAAACTGGTCGTTTTCCATAACTCCACAGAGGAATGGGTTAGAGCAGGGGGGCCCAAACTTTTTTGTCTCCGAGGGCCAAAATGAAAAAGTGCCTGTTAGTCGCGGGGCAAACACGGCGATGACAAGCACGAAAAACACATATAACTGCAAATTATAAAGTTACTTTATTATTATTTATTTATTTTTTATCTTTTCGATAGCCTACATTTGCATTTGATTCTATCTATGCAAACAACATGCTGTATCAAAACAAATGGTAACTATGGCAAAAGCCTAATGTTAGTAAAAGAAAATCAACCATTGTAGCAATTTAGTGCAAAAACAAACACACACCTGCATCTACAGCACCTACAGTAACATTACCTCATTTGTTAACTCAAAGAAAATGCCACGTTAGATTATTTTGAAAGTGTCAGTTCTGCATCAATTCTTTTATAAGTCCATTTTTAACATATACTTTTGTCGATGTCAACAACCTTTGCACTAAAAGTTGGAAAACTGTTAAAGTTCATGCTACAACGCATTGATAAATACCAAGACACCACAACAGTGTTTCCTTAACTTTGCGAAAGGAGTGAAACAGCGCCCCCAATTTGACGCTGGTGGTCAAAAAGTGTACTGCATCCATATTTACCATTGAGAATGAATGGAAGAGAGTTAACCAGATGCAGTGCAGAAGTAGGTCACCCTCTGGCGGGCCAACAGAATTGTTTCGGCGGCCAAATTTGGCCCGCGGGGCCCCACTTTGGGCACCCCTGGGTTAGAGACGTACTTTTTTTTTTACATGCTCAGGAATTCATCCTCCTCAAAGGGCCACATTAAATAATCTCACGGGCCACCTTGACCTTGACACATGTGCGCTACAGTATTTAATGGGGGGGAAACTGTCCTGAGAAAAGATAACGTCCCGGCGACGTCACTGTCAGTCGCTCAGACCAGGGAGCTATAGGTGCAGACTGGAGCGAAGGGAGCGAGGGCGAGAGGGGCGCAGCCTGCCCCACGTGAGGCCATAATGACCTGATGCGGTCACTCTGTGTCACTTGAACTACTTTCTCACATTCATAAACATTCACAGTTCATAAACGTCTCGCCGTGTTCCAGTCACAAAAGAGTCATCGTTACGTTGGCGTCATTAAAACAAAGGTGAGTCAACGTAATGATATTGTTATAGTCTCTCCTCATTGATGAAAACAACACGGTTACCCACACACACAGCGGTGGCACGGATCAGACTTTATAAGAGAAATACAGCATAGTGTTGGAATTTAGCTCCAAGACAAACTCTCTTCATAAACACAGATGTCTCTTCCCCTCAAGTCCTTACATTAGGTTTTTCCACATGCAGAAAGCGATCATCTATGAGGGAACTCACTGTCCAGACAATATGATTACTCGAACAGATCTCCATAGCAAATGTACAGAACGTGAAGCAGCGGCGCTCACAACTTCAGCTCAGCCACATCGTGACAAGTCAGTAGGTTGTGTTCATGTGTGTTGTGATGTCACTTTCACCTCGCAATAATTTCCCACAGAGTTTTTTTTTTAGTAGAGCAATCATCCGGTACGTTTGTCTACCCCTGACTACGCTCCTGGTTCGATTCTGGACTGGTTTCCTTCGGTGAACTGGTTAAACCGCTCGTGTCTCGATATGGCACTGCTGAAAGCCAAACGAATCAAGTTGCATCAAGTTGTTTTGTCGCAAGTTGTCTCACAGGGCCGCACAAATGACTGTAAATATGGCTCACGATAGCTTCAGGGTGCGCGGGGGAAAAAGCCTGTCGCACTAAAACGGTGTAGCTCGACTGGCTAGGTATATTTCTATAACTTTTGAGCAAATATAGTACACAATTTCAGCCATTACTGCAGCTGGATGAGTTTTATGCCAGAATTAATGTAACCGTTGTATCCAGTTTGTCTGTTTTCATATGTAGGACCACAAGATGAATTGAAAATGCAATTGGAATTGTCACAAATAGAAAATCGTAAATGACAGCGATATGAAAAGATAATCTTCACTGGGATTTATCATTAAGATGGTATGAATGTGATTCTTATATCAATTTAGCAGTTCATATTTTAACATTGTCTTATGAATTATTGTTCCTGGATGTGTTTAAAATGTGCACTGTGATCTTTGAATTGAAACGGTCAAAAATGATAATGAATGTATAATCACAAGTGCTTGATCTGGCTCTGTTTGTTGTGAATGGATTGTAATGGATTGTAATTCTTCCTTGTTATTGTTGCCTTTTGCCAACGGCTCTACCTGGTCAAATAACGGGCTTCAAACAGATAAGCGCCTTTGCGTCCCTGGTAATGAAAAGTTCTTTCAGGTTTAGCCCCACACAGGCCTGACTGTGTTTGGTTTCCCGGCAGAGGCGACTGTGTGAATGTCAATAGCGCTCTAACTGTGGAGTTGTGTTTGGGGGACTTTTAATACAGACGGTCTTTCACAGTTTCTGGCTCAAAGCAGGAGCAGGTGCACCCCAGGGTGGGCACCTCAGGGTGGGCTGAGCTCGCTTCTACACGCAGTCCCAGCGAGGGGTGGAGGTCACAAAACACAGCCTGACCTCAATACTGATGTTGGTAGGTGGGGCTCGGTAAGGGGGAAAAAATCCACAATTTTATCCACATATTGATAGACACGTTTTATTTAATAATGTATTTTATTCACATAAAACGATATATAAAGATGGCTTGTTACTAATATGGTTCAAAAAAAAAAGACAAGAAGCTCTTCCCTTCAGAACCCTTTCATACAAAATAGCTTCAACTTCTTGCTTTAGAGTCTAAACTACAAACCAGGTGCTGTTACTGCCTCAGACATGGCTGCAGAACTGCTCTTTTAAAAAAAAGAAAAGCAAAGCATGTCTATAATTGCTAACTGTGATCGATTCGATCAAGATTCAATCAGGACTCAATCAAGATTTGATTTAAACGTCATTATTTGTACACCCCTGATGGAACACCACAGGGCTGTGCGATCTCCCTGCAGTATTCATTCGTACTACACAATACATCACAAACTCACGCAATACACAAATCACAACAGACCTTATGACGGCAAATTAGCCAGGTTTTATTGCAAATACATCAAAATGTTATTCGAACTGTCACAGGGAAACGTTGTTGAGGTTGATTTTAATAGTAACGCTTGAAGTACAATTGGAGAAATATGCTAAAACTTTTACATTGGAAGGCTGTAAATGAACATCTCATTGGCACAAACAGATGTCACTGCTTGCAATTTTGTGCATTAAAAATATTTTATAGGGGCGCGTTTCAATGGCGCAAAATGTGTCATGTGACAGTCCAAGAGAGGCAGAAAAGTAAAAGGTATTGGACCTGAAAGCCCCGCCCCGTTCACCTGTGCACCTGATTGACAGGCGGTTCACAGGAAAGCTCGTCTCATTGGTCAAAGTGATGGCAGCTGATTAGTAAAGGAGATCATAAATTGAAGTATTTCATTAATATAACTTGTGTTTCATCAAAATGCAGCCTGGGCGGTCTATTAAACGCAATCTATCAAATCTGTGATGCATTTCCACTCCAGACAACAGCTTTAAAGAGTCCAGGCCCTCCTTGCAGTGAGTAGACAGAGAGTATGAGGAGTGAGTAACTAGATCTGCTCATGACACATGTGCTGATGAGAGACCTGACAGGAGCAGAGTATACAGTAGACACCGGGGGCCGAGTGAAGTAACACCACACCAGACACCTGCACCGAGAAAAGGACTTGTTTCCCCTGGATTTGGGTCAAAATATTGTTACCAGTGGCAAGAGGGGAAGCAAATCATTCATGTTTGATGGGGCTCTATGCTCAAGCCCAGACACTTCCTTCACTCACAGCTCCCGCTGGTCGGTCTCAAGCTCGGAGTGAGTGACAAGGGGATTTCAGCGATCCCAGTGAAGCATAAACTTTCAGAGGAGGCAGATGGTTTCAGCCGCCTCGAAAAGGCGATATACGTACATCGAGATCAAGTCGACATTGTGATCTAGGTCAAAGACTACTGAGAAAAATATGAGGAGAAAAATGTATAGTGTTCTCATGCAGAAAAACGGCTGGTATTTTCAGCAACGGGATCTGAATAATGGATAGAGCCAGTTTAAATGTACATAATGTTTATACGTATTTATTTTGTTTATATTAGTACTTTTATACAAGTACTTTGATTTAAGTACTTGGCGATACCGAATACAGATACGAGTGCAAGGCCTTTTCTTCAACATACTGACTTTTTCAAAGCAGATTGGTTTGTAATTAGTTAATTTACTCATTTACATTTCCTAAGTAAAGTTGAGTACACTTTTTAGAGAAGTTGTATCAAAATTGTTGTGTTGCCATTTTTTTTTATATTTAATTATTATTGCACTGTCCATCATAGACATGTCCAAAAGCTCCTCAATGCCTGTGCTTTATTCATTTATGTATTTTTATTTAACAATAGTATTGAGGTGTTACTTATTACTGCAGCTAAATTGATCACTCTTCTCCTTTACTTCAGCTCTATGATTTTCTCGTGTGTTTATATAAACTTATCCAGTAGCTTCAGCATTTTGATTGTGTTCCAGCAGTTCTTTACTTTGGATTTTCTGAGGACTTTTTAGGGTTAGTTTTTCAGATGAATGAGCCCCTGGCATAAAACAGTGTAAGAATTGCCAGAACTGTTAGCCGCAAGTTAGCAGCTAGCTTAGCAACATTAGCCTGTATGTTGTAAACCCTGCAGACGCTGCAGCACTAACAACATTTAGGTGGTTAAATCCAGTTCAGACTCTGATTTAGGAGTGTCGTCTGTGATAAAGTCAGCTCTATGTGGAATATTGGATTTACACTAAACAATTCTACAGTTTGTTGCTATTTTCTCTCCTCAGTGGAGCTGCGCCCCGTAGGAGACACTGCAAAAAATATTTAACTAGACCAGTATAAACATCTCAATTTGAGCATAATAATCCAAATTTTAGTTGTTTTGACTAGTTAAGAAGTTCTTGGGCATTTGTCCTAGATTATTTCACTTGTTCTGAGATGTTTCTGACTCGTTTCGATACATTCGTCCTTATTTCCGGTCATTTTCTTTGCCAATGGGGTAAGAAAATTGGTCTTATCTCATTGCAATTTTACTTTCTTATTTCAAGCGAGATTTACCCTAGAACTGGTCTGAAATGTCCTCAAACAAGCAAAGTAAACTTGTCCGATCAGGAAAAGTGTCGAAATGAGTGAAAACCACTCAAAACACGATACATTTCCTCATTTCAAGTCATTTAAGCCAATGCTTGATATTTACTTTTTGTAGTGGAGCTGGCAACACGTCAAGTGGTATCGGCTTCTGGTATCGGGACCTCATTAATGAGTATGAGTATGAGTACAAGCATGTGGTATCGGCCCGATACCCTGTATATTTCTCCTGTCTTCCAGAAGGGAAATGACCATATTTGGATTACAGTGTCATCTCGGTCGCAGCCTTTCGTGCTATACGTGGATACCAAACAGGTCAATATTTGTGAATGAATAAGCGTGGGAAGAAGGCCACTGTGGCGCGATGTTGCCGTTAGTTTCGTCTTTTTTATGCTCTGACAGTAAAACTAAGATGTTAAGGGACAAAACTACCGAAAATCTCAACACTGACCAATCAATAATAAAAAAGTGATATGTTTTATATGATATTTTTGTCCCTTTCTGAGCGGGTGCAGTCCTCGTTTGGTTTGGAACGCCATGACAAGAATGCAAATGGCCCACCGTGGAGCATCCTTCCTTTCCCCCGAAAGCAACAGGGCACATTGCGCAGTGGTCTGGGAGTTTCGGCGGGGTGAGCAATGCATGTGGGGTAAATTTAGCCCGACCACACAGCGTCGACCACACAGCGTCCTGAGGTTTCCGTAATCACAGAGCGCAGAGGAAGGGTGAGGCCCGCTTCATTAGGACAACGCTGGAGACGCAACAACACGCCCGTGCAAAAAGGGGGGGAAAAAATAAACTTTCAGCGTTACAAACAGAGTGTCGATCTGCGGCGGCATCGGACCTCCGCAAAGA